>NW_024426552.1:26334190-26648767 GCF_017311325.1 Ursus maritimus
TTTTTTTTTCCCCACAAAGCATTTTGGACACCAAATCCTTAAAAATAATATACTGGATTTGCATTTCCTACTGCTGTCTATAAGTTACAGCCAAAGTTTTTATTTTTTTTTAATTCTAGTAATTCTATAAATCCTTTCTTAATAACTCCATCAAAATAAGACATGACCTTCTCTAAACCCATGAGAGTTTGTAGGTTTTCTTTCTTATGGTTTTACCTATCCTTTCTAATAAATTAATAGTATATCCAATTTATATCGATACTCTATTGTGTTTAACTCACTTTGTACAGCCTATGACAGTGTTGTACAATGTATTGTACGATGTATTTATATGTGTGTCTGATGAATTCTTGCTTCTGAAAAAGATGCTGGAAAGTGACAAAATTTTTAACAATTTAATAAAATTTTTAACAATTGAATCAGATTTCTTTTTTACTTTTCTTTGGTAACAAATTCTATGAATTTCCCTAATCCACACTAATAGAACAGAAGCCAGTATGAAATCCAGAAAAGTCCACCCAAAGGTACTAATATGGTTCATCCAAAATACTGTCCAGATTTCACAGAGATCTTATATTACTGAATAAATTTATAATTAGCATATTCACTATTTACCTATAAATAAATTTCACAAGTATTTAAGGTGCTTGAAAGAAGCTTCCTTAAGTAATTTCAATTTGCAGCTTCAGTTTTCTGAAGCAAAAGATAAACTTTAGTCTTGACATAAACAAAATTTTTAAAAAAGCAATTAAAGGGGTTTTATTTCAATCTGAAACATAAGTAAATTCTAGAGATGAGAACATTTTATGACTTTCCAGAAGTACATATGCAAAAAGAGTTTAAACAATAAAACAAAACTAACTGGCCAAGACTGACACTGTCCCTTTCAAAAGAAATACTACTTTTAAACACAACTTTTTAAGAAAAGATTTCCTTATTTTGAGTCCTCAACTTTTCAAGAGGAAATAACCAGCCTACAAGGTGGTTGTGATCACAAGAGAAAATATTCAGCTAATCCAATTCCTCATATATAACAGTTGTTCTATAACGACAAGTATTACCAATATTGTAATACTATCATGCTACTTTAAAGTGCTTGTATTTGAATAGAATAACCCAGTATTACTAGCATACATACCTAGAGAGATATACTTAGTATCCCATGACACTTAATTAAGGATTTTAAATCCTTCTAGCATATGAAAGAAGAATAATTATGCTAGGTCTCTAACCACAATAGTGAAATTTGATCAGGTAAATTAGAAGATCTGTCTAGACTTTGTGGTGAAACGCTTCTCAGAATCAAATCAATCTAAAACAATATTATCTTGAGAGAATATAAATTTAAGTCAAATAGCAACTGGGAAACTGACAGTATTAGAATACTGATCCTTATAAAACAATATATGGCCTTTGAAAAAAAAAGTTGCACTTAAGAAAAAATAATGTTTAATAAACATTTTCAGTTACCACAGAAGAGTTTCAACAGCATAGTACAAGTTGTATGCATGCAAGTTGAAAAACCAAAGAAACTTTGGGTGAATATAATAATTCTGTTGTATCATTCATCAAGCTTAGATATCCTGAGGTACCATAAAAATTTTCCATATAAAGAACTTGAGGGCTCTTTAAAGTAAAGTACATGTGTATTTATCTTTTTCTATTATTGTCAGGCCCTATATAAACACCTTAACAAAAGCTAAACTTGAAAGGAGTTAATAAGTGTTTCAGTTAATAAACATTCCCCAAATAACTGAAATACAAAGGTTTTTATTAATTGCCTGAAATTCATTAAGTGGATTGTTTTAAAAAGTGGTTTTTCATGAAAGGGCTTTTAGAAAGCTATATAACTACAACTACTTTGACCCCCCCCCCCACCTGTTAAACCAGTAATTCAACTATGGGGAATCTATTCTAAAGAAATAAATCGAAATATGGAGAAAATTTCATTTCTAATAGCCTATTTATAATAATGTAAAAGCAGAAACAAATATACAGTAGGGGAATGGGTACATAAATAAGAATTTAATCACTCAATGGAATAATACCCAACCATTATGGGGAAATGGTTATGTCACAATGCTAAATGATTAAAGAAAAAAAGGCAACATATAAACAAAATTGTATATGCAGTAGTATCTCAGCTACAAAAATAAATCCCAAACCTGTACATAAAAATAAGAATGAAAAAAAAATACCAACATATTACATGATTAGAGCTTTGAGTAGTGGGACTACACATGATTCTTTCTTAAAGTACACTTTTCTGCATTTTTCAAATTTTAAAATATTTCATTTAGAATTAAAGACATTCTCCTAAACAGTAAGCTATGTATACATTTAGAGACTACTTCTCTATGGTTTCTGTGACTATGCTTTCTAGGGAATTCTTAAGCTAACGTTGGAACTTAATATATTGCATTTTTGTGAAATGGTTTGTATTTAAGTAACAAAACACTACATGCTAGGTACTTTCAAAAAATAATCTTAATCCCACAATGATCTCCATTTCATGTAAAAGTAAACTGATGTTTAGAAAAATTAAGCACCTTATTCAGGTTTGCAGAGCTAGTGAGAAGTAAAACCAATGTTCAAAAACCCAGGACTATCTAATCCCAAAGTCTGAACACTCTTTTCATGTATGCAATTTAGTTTCTAAGGTATATTTTTAAGTGAGAAAAACCAGTATGTGGTTATTGGGATCCAAAGCAACTAATCATGAGACCAAGAACAGACTGCTTCAGACAACCATGATTAACATATTCTTAGACATGTTGCAAGATTTATACAAACAACTCGGGCCAACTGATGGTACTACTCCAGAGGATACGCAAAATGGAAAAAAATTTGTGCTAGCTGTCTATCATACTCTCTCAATGCCATCCTCCTTTCTTAAGTAAAGGTGAAGCAGTAGATTGTAGGCTTATAAAAAGATATTCGTATATATATTATATATATCAGTTATATACATTATGTATGTATTATATATGTGAATATATTATTATATATAAAAATATATTCAAGTGCTGGTTTCTGCAAATTTATGTTATACATGATTAGCCAAACTAAAAAATCATGTTTCTATATTAAGTTAAATAATACCTTTGGCTTTCTGATTACAGTTAAAAGGACGATATTTATTAACCATAATGTAGGCTTTCACAAATAAAATGCCTAATTAGCAAAGGGCCAAGCAAATTACATTTTTAGATCAGGCAAAATATTTTTCCCTTGTGTCTACTTCTCTGCCCTTTCCACCTCCCTCAGTTTTCCTCTTCTACCACACCCCGAGAAGTTAAGACATCTCAGATCCATCACCAGAAGCATTTTCCAGGAATGCTTCAGAGTTAGCAGGGGTTGATCTCAAGCACATTCAGAATCTCCAGGGCATTTGCAAAATTTGGAACAATAAAAAAACCTATACTAAAACATTTTTATAGTAAAATAATATAATCAAAATTTTTCACACAGGAAGTGAAATAAAAATGTAATTTCTGATTATTCATTTGTCAAAACATAACAGAATACCTCATTAATTGAACATTTTGGTTAATCAAGGTCCTATCATATTAAAGACCTCAGTGCAATTAGCAGGTTATTGTTGAGATTAAGTTCACTAAGTAGAAAACTGTGTTAAAAAAACTGTATGTCCTGAACACCTGTGTGGCTCAGCAGTTATGCATCTTTGGCTCAAGTCATGATCCCAGGGTCCTAGGCTTGAGTCCCAAATTGGGTTCCCTGCTCAGCAGGGAGTCTGCTTCTCCCTCTGCCCCTCCTCCCACTTGTTCTCTCAATCTCTCTCTCAAATAAATAAATCTTAAAAAAAAAAGAAAAAGAAGAACTGTATGTCCTGTTTCCTTTAGGTCTCTAGGAAGGTAATCTTCAAATACTAAAATTACCTATCAAGAAATCTGCACACAGCTGCTTGTGCTCACTAATAAAAAAAGTAAGTGACTACAGCAACTGAATGTTTTTGTAGTATGAAATTCTTGAATTAACATCTCTCAGGTCATACACACTGAAAACACAGTACAATACCAATCTACTCAATTTATTGTTACAAAAAGACACGATTGAGAGTTACAACACACTTGTTTATGGTTTTATGGTTTATGTATATAAACCACTTTGCAAGATGACATTTATCCTGCTAATAATACTCGAACCTAGAATTTCTAGTATTTTACTATTAAACATATTCTATGGGACAATAAAAATTACTACCTTATATTCCCAACTATTGCAATGTAATAAGACTAAAGACAGAGGGAAGGGGTGAGGGAAAAAAGAGAAATAATGCCAGATCTTATACTCTTTTTAAGTTCCAAATCAAATGATCAATTTAGTCTATGATTATGATTTTTCATCATTCTCTAACAGGAATACAGAAATTTATTTTTAAAAAGAAGCTTTGGGGCACCTGGGCGGCTCAGTCAGTTAAGTGGCCAGCTCTTGATTTTGGCTCAAGTCAAGATCCCAGGACCCTGGGATTGAGCCCTAAATCGGGCTCTGAGCTCAGCAGGGAGTCTGCTTGAGGGTTCCCTCTTTCTCTCTGCCCCTCCTGCTGCCTGGGTACTCAAGCTCTCTCTCACTCTCAAAATAAATAAATAAATCCTTAAAAAAAAAAAAAAAAAAAAAGACAGCATTAAAAAAATTACAGCTGAGGAAGCTACAGCTCAGGGGTTAGGTGACACCCACAGTCCCTGACCACGTTACTGGTAGCGCTGTCCCTTGGCCCTGTCTCTCCTGACTCCCAGGCAGGCTGCTCTCCATTACAAGGCTGGAAATGTCATGAAGATGGCTATGTTCAGAGAGCCAAAAGAAAAGTTCTTACCGACTGCAAAACTGTTTCAGGACTTTTATCTTCATGCTCATGTGATGCCTTGGTAATTATTCGAATAGTTTCTTCTTTCAAGTGCTTTGAGAAATCACCTCTTGATGGCTGCTCTAGATATTCTGGTTCTCCTGCTTGTGCTTCATAAGAAAAGAATCAGTTGTGTATCTAATACAAATCACAGAGAGCTATCTAAGATGAATCTGCTATTTAACTCTAATTCAAAGTTATAGAGTAACCAATTTTACTTTTATGTAATATACCACTCAACATATAGCACCTACCCCAGAATTTAACCCCCAAAATCAGGTTCAAGAGTAGTCAATTACTGAAGAAAATACTCATTGTCTCATAGTCTATGGTTAGAAATTCATAGCAAATTTTTCTGTCATGATAAATACCAAAATCTCATTTCGGAAAATCATCAGCATCCTACCAAAAAGAAAAAAAAAAAAGACTGAGTTTGTATAACAATCCTGGTCTGAGGTTCCACAGAGAACACAATAGCTGTTTCTCTGGCTACAAAATCCTTTTTCACACCTCCCTGACCAAACCTAACCCCGAATGAACCCAACCTTCTATCTTTTCTGAACCTGCCCTGGTAACTGAGTGTTGTCAGAGGAAAAACAATTATAACCTGGCAAACCGATACTAATATAAATTCAAGACTTCAAATACCATCCTTGCAAAGAACTCTCAAAGTTTTCTCTATCATCTGCTCTGAGCTCCAGACCCATCGATGTGACAATGTACTCTGAACGTCCCACTAGATGCTTTATAGACAACCCCAAATGCTCTATATAAGTGGGCCTCTGCCTATCTCTCCAACATAACTTTGTATCCTTTACTCTGTGCTCTCCTTTGTCAGGGAGGTTTTTCCTTTCAACCTTCAGATCTTTCCACATTTTCTTCCCTCTGCCTATACATTCAACCCACTCTCGGTCTTCCATCAAAGAACTTCTGTATGTCTTTTTGTTTAAATACCACTTATCGAAGTATTCTGGATTATACCAATTTTAGAGCAGGGCTTCTCAGCTTCTTGGCACTACTGACATTTTGGTTCATTTTGATTCCTTGGTGTAGAGTGGTCCTGTGCACCTGACTACCCACTCTGGGTAGTCAGGTGATACTGTCCCTCCAGGTGTGATAACCGCAAATATCTTCAGTTTGTCAAATGTCCCTTGGGGGGCAACGTCCCTCTCGAATGAGAACCACTGCTCTAAAGTGACTTACTCTTTTTAATAGCACTTTACCACAATTATGACTTAATTACTATTGTATTTGTTTCAAGCCCATATCCCCTGCTAGACTAAGAATCTCAAGAGTAGGGATGTTATCTCCTTTTTGTATTGCTATTTCTTCAACACCTAGCATACAGTAAGCACACAATAACTTAATGGAACAAATGAATTAACAAGTAATGGATATAAGGAATAAGAAGGTACACCAAAATGTCCTACAATGCTATTGGGATTGGTTAAGTGAGCCCTTCCAAACCAACTGGTTTGACACAACAGGACTACTGCCATCCTTTTCAATATCTGATTTAAAAAAAAAATAAAAAACTCCCAAAGTGAAATATTAAATTTTTAAAAAATACTATAATTTCAACACATATGCATGGTAATCCATCCATCCAATAAATTTTAATTAAGTATTTAACTATGTGCCAAGCACTAGGCTAGACAATGGGACTCCCAGTGTGAACAAAGCAGCCAGTCTCTCACCCCATGAAGTTTAGAGTCAGCTATGGAGAATGTCATTAATCAAAGAATCACACATATGAATTGTGACAATATTATAATAATACATGCTAGGTATAAAATGGGGGGAACTTAGATTATGGAATATGAGGTAAACTGACTTTTTAGCTGAAGGATGATGGGTCGATCATCCCATTCCTTGATGGAAGGATGATCTGAAAGGCGGCCAGTGTGGCTGAACTACAGTGTAAGAGGAGATACAGCAAGAGATGATAAGGGCAAAATCAAAGGGTCTTTGAGTCTAATAAAAGTTTTAAGGATAAAAGGAAGTGAATAAATGTTTTAAATATAATGGCAATGTGGCAAGATTTTTTTCTTTTTAGGATTTTATTCATTTATTTGAGACAGAGAGAGCACAAGTGGGGAGAAGGGTCAGAGGGAGAAGGAGAAGCAGACTCTCTGCTGAGCAGGGAGCCTGACGCAGGGCTCGATCCCAGGACCCTGAGATCATGACCTGAGCTGAAGGCAGATGTTCAACTGATTGAGCCACCCGGGCGCTCTGCAATGTGGCAAGTTTTAAAAAAACTATTCTGGCTACAGTGTGAAGAAGGGATTCGAGAAGAAAGTAAAACTAGAGGTCAGTGAAGTACTAGAAGGTACCAGGGCAATATGAGCAAGAGATGGTGGTGCTTTTGGACAACAGGGGCAGCAAGAGAGGTAGAGAGAATTAGTAACATTGAAGACGTACTTTGGACACAAAGGTTTGGAGGCTGATGTGACAATGACTAAGTTTCTGGCATGAGTAACTAGGATGATGGAGGTAAAATATACTATGACAAGGAAAACTGGAGGAAGGAATGCTTACAATGTGTATGACAGGAGGGAAGTTTAAAGAAGTCAAATGCCCTCATTTCTGTATTTCCTGACTTTGCACTGCAATGTTCTTTCAGTGTCCTGTATGATGGATAAGGTGAAGAAAATTTCAGACTATACCACCAGCTGATAGTAGGATGTGAACTTAATGCAACAAGGGCCAAGAAATCCATCTGGTCTGGCACTGGTCTAACACACCGAACATGGACAGTATGTAAAGTAAGTCCTTAGGAACAAAAGTAATTTTATCTGATCAACACAGTCAAATATATCTTAGGTCCCCAGGGTCAAGATTCCTTCCCACACAGGGATTTAAGTCCACAACCAAATGAGTAATGTTGAATGATCTTGCCTCAATGTTACACAGAACTATTTCTTCTAGAGTTTTCCTTGTGTATGTATGTTCCTGGGAACTTACATTTGAATGGTGCTGTATAGTCACTAGGTGAATCTACAAGGATTTAACATCTGGGAGTTTGGAAACAAAAACCCAAACTTCATCTAGCATGTTTACTGAGCCCGTGCCATTTATATTAGCAATGAAGATAACTGACATAAAATTCACTCATTTTCAAACTCTCAATAAAATCAGATAAATATATACTCCATTATAATACAAACTATTGAATGCAATAACAAAGTTATACACGGGGTTCCACAGAGCACTGTGGGCCCAATACACACACTTGAGATGATGTTGCATATTAGGAAAGATTTCCTAGAACAAATGCCAACTGAGCTGAATCGTGAAGAATTTGTAGAGAGGATTATCTTGTAGATGAGAAAGGAAATTCCAGGCAGAAGGACAAGCACATGCAAAAAGTCACTGAAAACAGATAAAAGATTAATAATATTCTTGCTATTAATGAGCCTTTACACTGGTAAACCAAAATATAGGTACAACATAAATGTGGTAGTGAGAATAGTTGGGATTAAGAGGAAAAAAGCTGCTACAGGGATATATGAGCGGGACTTGTAAAGGCCTTGGGATATGAGGAAGGTCTTAAAGAGTGGACAAAATTTCTAGAATACTGATCATCAGAGGATATTTTTTAAATGAAGGACGCTTCATGAGAAATGCCATAACGATAGGAAAGTTCCCCACAAGGAAGAGTAATGGGGAATAATATGGTTACATGAAACAAAGTATTCATAGGGAAGTAGATTTGGAAGAAATACAAGGGAGTCAGATTATAACACATGGTCCTTATGAAAAAGAAAAGAGGTTTTTGCCTTCATTTTGTCAAACCAGAAAGGTAAAAAACATGTTTACTGGAACAAATAACCAAAATGAGGAAAATAAAAAGTTCTTTCACTACCCAGAGATAAGCACTACTAGCATTTTTAGTATTATATATTTCCAGACTTTACCCACATTTTATAAAGAAAAGGAATGATTCTGAATATACTGTTTTTAACATAACAAACTTTTTTTGTGCCAATACTAATTTTTACTGGTTATACTGTGTTCTTCTGTATGGAGGTCTCATATAACTCATACTCTACCTATTGCACATGGAGGCAATGTCCATTTCTTTGTTAAAAACAACGGCACAAAGAGTTTGGCTTTGTGTGTCTGCAAATACATACAGTGCTTTTTGTTCATCCTGTAACCCTATAGAAGCCTCATCACCGTTGGCCTGTATAAATAGTAGGAATTTAATTAATGGAGACCATGCTATTTTCTTTACCTGCATTCTGACACTTTATATACTAATTGGTCCCTCAGCTTAATATATTCTTCAGGCTTCAATTTGGAATACAGCTGGTGATTACCAATTCTCTATGGAGGTATATAATATCCATGTATCTAAAGCATCTCTCACATCATTTATTTGTCCTATGGGTACTTCACGAAGATTTTTAAATGGTTATCCTCCACATAAGAGATTTTCCAACCATGCTCTAGGTTCAAGATAGAGGGTCTTCATTCACCTATTTGGTTAAAGAAGACCCAACATTCTACAAGTACTCTGAGCCTGCTCCTTTGGTCCACCTTCATAATTAGTAAAGGACTGGGAGGGTTTGGGAGTGTTCTATTTATGTGTATTTCCTGGTTATGCTCCTCAACATTTTAAGAGGAGAGTTAATTCAATAATCAATTGGCTTTCTGTTACAGCACAAGGATCTGCTTTTTTCTTCTTTTTCTTTTTTTAAATTTAAATTCAATTAGTCAACATATAGTACATCATTAGTTTCAATGATTCATCAATAATTCATCATGTGCGTATAACACACAGTGCTCATCACATCACGTTTTTTGTTTTTAAGATTTTATTTATTTTATTTGACAGAGAGAGCACAAGCAGGTGGAGCAGCAGAGGGAGAGGGAGAAGCAGGCTCTCTGCTGAGCAGAGAGCCTGATATGGGGCTTGATCCCAGGACCCTGGGACCATGACCTGAGCCGAAGGCAGATGCTAAACCGACTGAGCCACCCAGGCGCCCCTCATGTGCCCTCCTTAATGTCCATCACCCTTCCCCATCCCCATCCCCAGAATCTTAAATCTACTATCTTAAATCTATTAAAAAAAAAAAAAAAAGGAGCAACATCTCCTCTTTCAGATTTAATACCTTGCCTTACTGATGAGCCTTATTACACTCACATTTAGAAGAATATTTAAAGAGGATTACTTCAAAGATATGCAAAACATTCATTTCTAGAAATGTATTTAAAATCAACGATTCCCCAAAAGCAGTCTATAAAGAGCCATGGTAGGCTGGCTGCATAGAATCACGAGAGAAACTTTTAGGACTTCAATTTCCTGGGTACCACCACAAATGGAATCATGGGAACGTGGGGGGTGGAGGCTTAGGAACCAGAGTTAAACCTAAAATTTACCTAGGACAGAGCTGCATCTGTACCACACATTTTTAGTCTGCTTCTCTAATGTATCTTTATTTTGGCTAGACTTCTAAAATGTTAGTATTCCATACAATGAGGATCACTTCTAGGGAACTCATTATTGGAATCTCCATTGGAAATTAATTCAATTCAGAAAACATTCAAGGGTCATCTACTATATGTCATTTATTATGTTAGATTCTGGAGATATAAATAAGAACATCACTCAGTTCCTGCTTTAAAGGAACTTGAGAATATTGAGGACATTGTTCATTCTACCAGGTCTTACTCTCAGGAACCAGCTGTACTTTCCTGGAATATCAGCTTGTTTTTAATTTGTGGACAGTATCTGTAGAGAAGTCCCAGGGCCAATTCTGCAAGCCCCGCTACATAAGTTTATGAAATCTTATGGAATGTATTTCATACCAATATTAACCATTTGTGCTTTATTTTTTCCACCTTTTTAAAAAAATTGGGTATGCTACACAGGTTATGAGGACTTCAATAGTTTTTCCAGAAACAATATTGTACCATATGTTAACTAAAATTTAAATTTAAAAAAAGTAAGTTTTTAAGGGTGCCTGGGTAGTGCAGTTGGTTAAGCAAGTCTGCTTGAGAGTCTCTCTCTCTCTGACCTCTTCCACTCCCACTCGTGCTCTCTCTCTCTAATAAATAAATAAATCTTTTTTTAAAATGTTTTTGAATAAGATAGGAGGAACACAAGTAAAAATGCAAAGCTCTTCTCTCCTGAGTAATTTTTCTGTTTTATAAATAAAACCTGGAGCCACACTGTTTAACCAGAGGTACTTCTCAGAATTATCTAAAGATCTTTTTAAAAATATATATTCTGGATACTTCCTTCAGACGTTCTGATCCCAGTTAAGTCTTAGGTGATCTTACTTAGGTGGGGTGTGCTGTTTATACTCACAAAAAAATTCCCCAGGTATACACCGTATACCCTGTTATAAAGAACTGTTGAATAGATCTGTAAACATAAGTGTTCAGCAGTAAGCAGATTTAAGGAGGTAGCATGAAAAGGACCAAATAATTTTTGGTCCCATCATTTATTACTTAGTTTCAGTAAGACAAGGAATGGTACTAGAGAAGTGAGGTCTATGGATTTCTTGGTCACATGTAAGCATAAGTGGAACAAATACTCATTTAATTAATATATAAATTAATATTCTTATTTGGAGTATCACACAGAAGAAATTGATTTCAGTAGTTCTCATTTTATAGCTTTATTGAGAAGATCTGAGAGGAAAGGAAAATCTGATGAATTTTAAGAACAAGACTTCCTTGTATGACTTCCACTAGACACTCATAATTCTAGTGCACCCCTAACAGATTTAAATACAGGTTCTCTTTAATACGCTGAAAATATCATACCAAATTGAGCAAATTACTTTGGAAACTGTGAAGAGAAATAAGATGATGACATGGGCATTAAATTAAAATTTCTCTACTAATGACTGGGGAGATGAGTGGTGCCAATAAACATTAATGAGCTCCCTAATTCAATTGTGATATGTTAAATTGCCCTGCAACACAGGACGGACTTCTGAAGAGGGTATATAAAATAATACAGTAACAGAAACCAATCTTTTAAACAGTGATCTCACTCCCCAAATTTACAGACTTAGCACATTCTATTCCTACGCACTCAAAGTGTGCGTTTCCGGCAATCCTGTGGGGGGACACAATGTTTGCACTGAGGCAGCTATTGCGACAGCCTTCTAGAAACCCAATCTGGAAGATAATTATCCTAACAGTTACATGTGAATTGACCATTTCTCTCTCTTTTTTAGTTATTCTGATTCCTCTCAGAAATATATCTCCATTCTCAAGTACTTTTTTTAAATACTAAAAAGAAAGACATGAAAATATATGCCTAATACCTACTCCTGGCTTTTTAGATTACAAAACAGCATTTGAAGTATATGGTAGGAAGTATTAATCAGGATAAAGAGTATGGGGCATATAGATTTTGGCCTTTTATACAGAGAGAATATAAGCTAACAAATGTAAATGGTAGGGCAAAGTTGGCTAGTCCTGTCAGAGAGGAATACTAATGGGGAATATGTATTAGTATGAACAGAAATAAAATGTGTTAAGTCTGTAAATTTAGTCTTGTAAGAGACAAGATGAAGAGAAGGAGACCGTATAACACTTAATAGTTTGGTGCCACAAAATCTAAGTGAGCCAAGAACAGAGCTGGAGCTTAACCAAAGAACACAGGATTAACCTTCATCTGAGAGCTTAGGTACCACTATCACTTAGGCCAATTAGGCAGCCACGTCCTCCCACTAATAAGATAAGAACAGCCACATGCAAATGGTAGGCATAAAAGTTAGTGGACGTACAATAAAGCAACTCCATTGGGGTAAATTCTGGGGATCGATTTGAGGAGGATTATGTACAGATGAGAAGGGATGAAATCACAAAGGGGTGAAATTGGCTCAAAAATGAAAAGAATTATAATGTATATACTGTGATTTGAGCACAAAAATCTCTTGATATCTATTGAGTCATTTCCTATGGAAGTAGACAAAGTCACTATAAAGAAACTGCATTACTGTGAAACCACAGACCTTCATGTGGTCTACACGGTGGCTCCTAACATATGGAAAGAAACACGGTCCCGCATCATGGTAGAGCTTACCACACTACAAGGGTGGTATTCAGATATACTATATTGCATTTAAGTATCATAATATTGTATCTTTGTCAGTATAATACCATTATCTTGGTCTTCTAAAAATTCTGAATCAATGCCTTTTAACATCAAGATCAAGGACTCAACTAATCAATTTACATGAAAACAAGTTAACAAGTCTGGACAGATCTGTGTGTGCCTGCTTTATTCACAATACCATATTGCAGTACTATACATGAACTGAGAGAATAATTTCTTCTAAAGTTCAAATGATAACACTAAAATTCACCTAAGTAATGCTGTATGGGAACTGGTCTGTAAAAGATGAAATTAAACAAACACCTAAAATGCTTTCTTAAAAAATAAAAACAAAACACGCAGATGTTGCATAAAAAGGCCACTCAAAAAGATCCACTGAGAGTTACAAAAGAGACAAATGAGTTCAACAAAAATATCTGTTTTTCTCTTCTCATTCCTCCAACTACTACAGAAAAATAGCACTTTTTCACAGTAGAAAATATGTTGCCCTAAAATATATTGACAAGTCTGTGATGATGAAAGTAATCTTTAAAAAAAAAATCAGAAGCCTTTTATTTTCAATTTTGTTAGAACATGTTTATTTTTGTACTGTGTTTACTCTGAACATTTTATTAATTTCATCAGCTAATAACTTTAGAATATTTTTAAATATTTCTATTTTTATACATTGACCTTTGTTTGTTTTATGGGTCTATACATATTTTAACTTGGAATATATTAAATACTTAGTTTCAGCTTATTTTTTTAATTTTAAAAATTCTGAAAAAATCAAATAACTGCTCTACAATAATAGCATAATTACACAAAAATTACATAAAGTGTTATACAAAATATATACAGATATACCACTAGTGCTATTTTGTTCAAATGGAAAATTAGTACTAAAGTTCACTCTCTTGATAGCTTTAGTGAAAAGATTTGGATAACTTGCTGGTTTTCATGGCTTTTCTAAGCTTCTGGCCAAGAAGGGTCAGGCCCAATCAAAATAGGCAGGATAGGGAGAGAAAGTTAGCAGAATCATCTAATTTAACTTGAAAAAGGTATATATGTATACAGCAGTGCCTGGCAAAGGGGTAAACTAAATTGTTACCTGTGGCAACTCAGAGGAGTGATGGAATTTCAGATGATTTTTACTGTCTTCTTCATACTTTAAAATAATTAAAAGTTCTTTTTTAAATGCACATATATTATTTTTATAATAAAATATCAATAATAAATATATTGATAATAAAACACAATTTAATCAAAATTTACTAACCTGTTGTTACAGAAGATTCTGACTCCCTCAATTTCTGAGATGCTAGAAGTTTTTCCTGCAAAGCCTTCTGGGCAAGTTGTGCATCCCATTCTTCTAGTTCTTTTTCAAATCGCTGGTTGTCTTCCTCAACAAAATCTCTTAAATCCGGTGGTAATGTTTCTATTCCAACAAGAGCCTGCCCGGTTTCTTTATTTAACTCCTCTGCAAATCATATTTCAAAAACTAATATAAAATTAAGAATTAAAGGAAAAATGCAAAGCTCAAAATAGGATGCATTTCAAATGGGATTTAAAGTATGAATTATTACCATTTAACAAATCAATATTCAAAATGAAAACTCAAATGTTTGGATAAGCAATGATGCAAATATTTGATAATCTATTATAGGAAATGTTCTCAGCTTTTTCTTTTTTAATCTCTAGATTAAGAGAGAAAAAAAATGGAACAGGATATAAAGCCAAAATCATTTGCTACTCAAACATTGACATAGTACTATATTTTCCATTGTAAGAAATACTAGATGTTTTATTATTCATGAAATCAAAAAATTACAAAATGAGAATGATAACTCATAACCTTATTAAACTCAAAACAGAACTAAAATTCTTTTTCATCCAAAGCAGTTAAGCATATCAATATACTTACAGGTATTTTGAAAACTAACCAATATAGCAAGATTTTCAAAAACATTACAGAAGTAGTATTTAAGAGAGTTACTGAACCCCTACCGCTCACATACAAAATACACTACGTAGCTTTCAGCCATAAGTGGACCACCTAGCTAGTGTTGCTGAATGTTTAAACACAAAAGGAAAGTTGATTTTTATCAGTTTCAACAAAACTTTATTAAATATTTTCTATATTCAAAACCTATATTAGAATGTAAGAAATAAAACGATTAAGACATAGTATGACATGGCCCCCGGCTTTGAGCAGATCAGAGAAAGCAGAAAAGACAAGTCAACATACAATTCCAACACACATAAGTGCGCCAGAGAGATACGCTATGACAACACAAGGAGAGATATTTTCTGGTAGAGGTCAGAAAAACCTTGGCAGAGCAGATGACACATGAATGGAATCTTGACAGATGAGCAGAAATTAGACAAAAGAGGAAAGAAATAAGAACATTACCTCAAAAAATAAAAAAACATAAAAACTAAAGATATAAATGTGTGAAATCATTTGGTGTGAAGAGAATACAACAAGAAGTTCAAATATCAGTAAAGTATATACAGTTTGAAATGGACAATGGGTATAAATGAAGCTTGAGAGACAGAGGCCAGAAAATGGAGGCGTTATATATTAGCTTAAGTGGCTTAAATAGGAGTCAGTGCATGATGCGATCCTTAAAGGGATTTTAGCGAGGAGAAATAGGTCAGATTTACATTTTATAACAGTTACTAGTTAACTTTGAATACAAAATATATTCCAATTGTCTGCCCTGATTATACTACTCTTCAATAAGCCAACCATACTTTCTTTTGTTTTGTTTTTTTTTAAGATTTTATTTATTTATTTGACAGAGATAGAGATAGCCAGCGAGAGAGGGAACACAAGCAGGGGGAGTGGTGGGAGAGGAAGAAGCAGGCTCATAGTGGAGGAGCCTGATGTGGGGCTTGATCCCATAACGCCGGGATCACACCCTGAGCCAAAGGCAGACGCTTAACCGCTGTGCCACCCAGGCGCCCCAGCCAACCATACTTTCTAATGATACCCACACCCTCTGAGTCAATTACACTTAACTAATCACACCAGAGACTGGAGTCACCTAAAAGAGCTACTTATTTAAAAATATAGACTACCCTATATATTTCATGTTCTTACCTTTTATTAAGAATTGTGCCTTATCATTTATGTACATTAAACAGTATGCACTGGCATTTCTATAACCACCAAAAGAGTCCCTCACTAGCTCTTCCCATGATGACTTTGTCACTGCAATATCATTGTACTTCATCCACCTGTTTTCACGATGATCAAAAATATATGCCCAGTAGTGCCCGGCATTAGCTTGGCCTTCGTGAACTAAAACAGCATGTAAGCGATAAGGAACCTAAATATGAAAACAGAAGAGTTAAGCCACAGTTAAGTAGTCTATTAATACCACATTCCATGAAATCCATAAACTATCTGATTGAAGAATACCATATAGAAAACTGGCTGTGATTAAAATTTTGAAAAAAATTACACTATGAAATAAAAAGGGGAGAGATAAATAAGCTAATGACATGTAAACGAGGTGTATAAATAGGATGATTTTTGAAACTTTGAAAATGTATTTCTTTCAAATGAAGAACTTATGATGAATATTTTGTATATATCACGACTTGTCTAAACCTTCACAATTATAATTGATGACTGAATTAGCAATATGGCCTACATAATGTATACCAAAAGTTAACATGTAACTGAGTCCTATACTTTCACCATCTTAATATCCTTAAACAATCATATAATTTCTCCCATAAGATTTTTTGTAAACACTAAGACCTTCTGAAAATTTTTGCTAAGTTTTACTATAAAATAAAAAAAAAGAAACAATAAATATACTATGAGAATATAACTCAATGTGGGAAATATTAATATGGAATCTTTAAGATCAGCAATTTTATAACAAACATTAAGAAGAGTTAGCTTAATAATTAGGTTAATCATACAAATAAAAATATGTAAATAATTTTGACAGTACTTACCAACTCAAAATTTAACTTACTTGGATCATAGATTTGTCAGAGTACATTAGTTCAATTGTTCGATGGATTCTAGATATGCTTTCCTGCAAATCTAAGGATAGAAGATGTCATTTAAAATGATTAACCTCAAGTACGTCTCTAATAGACATAAGATAGGAACTAATGGTTTTCCTACCAGTATGTTAGAGGAATAAGGAAAAATTCCTAAAAGTATTCTTACAAACATTACTATTTGGAGTCTTTAACAAAACGAAATATAGTTGTCCTTAATAAAAGATATATAGCACAAGTTCATAATTAAAAACCAAAACAAATACGGTTCACTTAAAAAATGTACCGAGTCTATAAAAGTGAACTTTATTCAAATCTGTAAAGGAAAGTTTCAATAAAAATGGAACATAAAGCCCCTTACATATTTACATAAAACAGGAAAACTACGGAATGAAATAAAATAACTTTGCCACAAACCCTCTCTCTCTATATATATATGTCATTGAATAAAAAATCTACCACAATCACCAATGGAAATAATGTTGAAACTCCCATTACTTATTCCTTCTACTTCCAGTAGAAATCCATTCTACAAAATTATTTTGTATTTTGTATTACTATATTACCCATAACAATTAAAAAATTAGAGAAAACCTAAATACCTATTAATGGGGAAATGGTTTAATTATAGTATAACCTATACTATGAAGCTATGGGAAAGAATCAGGAAGAAACCATGAAAGACTACGAAAAAATATTAGTAACTTCAGAGTGGGGCAAGACCTTTTTCTGAGCCTGACAGAAAATCCAGTAACCATAAAGGAAAAGATAAGACTCTCTCCCCAAACTTAAGAAAATCTACATTATAAAAACAAGGCAAAACCAACACCAAAAAAAGTCAAGTGACAAAGACAATTAAGAAAATAATCTACAGCATACACTATAGGCAACAGGTTAATAACCATAACACCAAAGTTTCTATTGAGCAGTAAGAGAAAGATAAATGGTTCGATATAAAAAAAAATGGGTGAATGTCACAAACAAGAAATTTATAGAAAAACAGAATTTCACTCATAATCAAGGAAATGCAAATTAAGACACTAACATAATTAAGACACCAACATTTTTTTCAACATTCAGGCTACCAGAATTTAAAAAGTACCCAAGGCTAGGAAGGATGCTGGGAGACAGGCTCTTCCACACAGTTAGTGGGAATAAAAACTGGCTCAATGTTTTGGAGTGAAAATTTTAAAACAATTAAAATTTAAAATATACACACTCTGGACCAGAAATGATACTTTTAAGAATATATCCTACTCACAAAAGTGTGTCAATATGTATGTAGAGGGCCAGCACTATTTGCAGTGAGTATCAATATAGAAATTAAATAAATTACATCCTACTCAGATGTTGGAATATTATACAATAGTTTAAAAAATAATGCTAACAGCTAATAATAGGGATAAAAGAGAGGAAACAAATATTCCAAGGAAAATCTTACCCAATCCATTGTACTAGGTATTAAGGTCCAAACCCTTATTGGATGAATGTCTCTCAAGTTCCTCAAACTTAAAATGGCCAAAAGTGAACTCATCATATTCCTACTTCCTCTCCTGAGGTGGGGACCTGCTCACCCACCAGGCTGCCCTTTTCCAAAGTACATTCCATCTATCTATTCATACCAGCATGAAAAATTAAGGGAATCATCCCTAATTCCTCCCTTTCTCTCTCACCTCTTGTCAATGACCTACGTCCGTCAGTTATCTCCAAAGAGTAGATCATATCCCTTCATTTCTTTCCTCCCTCAATGCCACTACCTTGGTGTCAAAAGCTTCCTACCTTCCACCCTTCAGAATGTCATCTTATAAAAACAATCTGCCAAGTCCAGTAGAAAATTATTTAGTACCTAGTACAGTGTTCAGGAAACACAGTGTGCTCAATAAATGTTTACTAATGAATTCAAATGTAAAATATTCCCTTATATATGAAAAATACTCAGGGAAACATTTACAGCCATTAAGGCTAATTGTTAGTTGCCATCACGCCCTATATACGTTACACTGTATTATATTAGGACTGCTATTTACATATTGTCTATAATGAGTCAAGTTGGGCATCTAAAATCCAACAATCCATATTGTTTAAAATAATTCCAATCTTTTGGTATAAAAGAGTAGCTCCTAGATTTTTCTTTTTTCATAGAATAAAAGAAGGATAAAATTGGGTGACAATAATAGGATATTATATTTTGCCGTGTAAGGAAAAATTATAATAAAATCTACCATAAAATACATCACTTCATTTAAAAAAAGAAAAAGGACATTTTAGCAACAGTAAAGTAGCAAAGACATAATTTCAGAATAAAGGAGAGTTCCTTCCAAGAAAGGGCAGATGGCAACTTAACACCAACACATATACACACACACGCGTACTCTCATACTCCCAACAGAGCATTGTCCTTATTTTTCTTATTGTGCTACATGCCAGTTAAAACACATTACAGACTGGCACTGAGCTCATAGATCATATCAGGAAATCTCTGTTAGAGCAGATTTAAAATTAAAATTCACATTTCTGGGGCGCCTGGGTGGCTCAGTTGGTTAAGCATCTGCCTTTGGCTCCGGTCATGATCCCAGGGTCCTGGGATCCAGCCCGGTATTGGGCTCCCTGCTTGGCAGGGAGTCTACTTCTCCCTCTCCCTCTGCCCTTCCCCCCACTCATGCTCTCTCTTTCTCTCTCTCTCAAATAAATAAATAAAATCTTTTAAAAAATAAATAAGATTCACATTTCTAATTCTTAAACGTAAAACAAAATTTTTATCACTTCAACTCATTACACAAACATTAGGGGAAGGACGTAATTGATAAATACATAATTTAATTGTATGAGGTTTCGCAAATGGAGTAGCTGTGAATACCAGTTTGATATAAATTTAGAGCACTAAACAAGAAAATCAGACCATCTGCTATGTCATTAATCAACTAAGTAGTCCAGAGGAAATCTGATGGTCTCTCTGAATCTGAAGTTAAGATCATAAAAAACAGGTAGTCAGGCTAGTTTCTCTTATAGAAAACATTTTCTAGGAAAAAAAATACGTGATAATATTTACATATGAAATCCAAAGGTGACTTCCCATCTCAATTTTAATATTATACATATCCATCTGAGGCGACAGTAGCTATGCTGTGAGAAGCTTCTTACCTCTGGTGTCATTTTCTATTTCTGTCCTCCAGCGATGTAAACAGCTTTCTAGCACAGAAAGTTCTTCTTCTGTTATGTGCCTTGGGGCTGGATGCATGGGCAAATCTGGAGGTATCCGAGACTGAGTGAATGGTTTATGTACTACTGACCTCGATGACACGGCAGCTATGGAGGCAGGGGATGTGCTTGGCAGTTCTGAAGAAGGGGCTCCCTGTTGTTCTGTTGCGCTGTATTTTTAAAGCATAAAATATTTATTATTTAACTTTCCAAGTTAAAGCTCTGGACAAAAATTGTGCCAAACACATAGCATTAAATTGGCATATAATTTCAAAAATAAAAGACCTTTAAAAAAAGAGAGAGAGACATGTGGATTAATTTAATAGCCAATGAGATTCTTAATATACAAGGAATATATTTATTATCAGGATGAAATTGTGGCTTTATAGAAGAAATGGCTTAATCGTTTCAATAAATCTTATGTGTACCGGAATTATATAATACTTACCAGCTTACATTACAGGAAAAACTAAGTTAACAGTATTTTCATGGATAAAAGGTGGAAGTATACCAAAAATAACATATAATTCTGAACAGAAAAAAATGTGATAAAAATTTCAATCCACAACCATAAAATCTACTGAAACAGTGAAATAAGAAAGCACCCAGAAGATATACAATCTTCTAAGTGAATCTAATGTTTTTAGAGTCCACTAAAATAAATCACAATGTGCATTTTATAAAACCTTCTTTAAAGGCATCAATTACATTACTATGTAATGTAAGTAACATAGCCGGCTGGCTCTTGAATCAGAACTTTTTACCTTGGTAATGTCTGTGGTGTGGAACCACTAGGTGGGGAACTAGCATCAATATCATCAACAGGAGATGTACAAACAGGTTTACTTGAAGCAAATTCCAACGCGTACTGTAGAACATCTACCAAGGGGAATCGTTTGGGACCCGAACCGTAGCTTAAATATCTGTTAACCATAAAATGTATAAATGCTTTTAGTTGTATATAAAGCACATCTGGTTGTTTTTAATAATTGTTATAAAACGTGATAAAAGCACTTTAATAAATCTTCCTCAACAATGCACTTAGTTTTGTTTTCAAATGAAGATGTTAAAACTGAAGATACATTCAAGAAATAACTTAAATATTCTCCAAATTAAGGAAAACAAAGTTCATTACAACTGAATGTGTCTGTATACTGCTGTAAATTTTAAGTGCTGCTCTAAGGTGTAACTCAATAGGAAAGTGAAAACTGACAGTTCCATTCCTGAGACTGATTTTATTTTTAGATCTGTCATCTGGTCTCATGATTAGGATGGTAACTAATATTATCCTCCTACATTTTACCTCTGATTAGTTTTTAATATGATTACTGATACCTTTTAGAAATAAAAATTATTGAAATATAATACATTATTTTTGTTTAAAACATTTGGAGCTTTTAATTTTCAAATTAATACTAAAATAAATACTAAAACAGATTAATCAGAGGTTGCAAACTGGGATCTCTCAAGCCACATTCCAGCCTGTAGACTTCTGTGTGAATTACAGAATATTTGTCTAGATTCCGGCGTCTTTTGGGAAGCTATCAAAAACAATGAGCTATTCACACGTGGTACCACCCACTAGTGCAGATAAGCTCTCTAGGCTTCCCCTCGCCCACCAGCTTACACTTGACTTGCGTCCCTTCTTTGTAAAGTCTCCATGAGGCCCTAGTAGGCATATGATTTTGTATCTTCTGTATCAAGGAGAAAAACTCAGTCACCATTCATTTTAATGGAAATCTCGAGTGATGTTTAGTCTCATACAAGAAGAAACCTTAAAATTCAGATTAGTTTAACTTTTTTTTTTTTTAAAGGAATCTCTTCACCCAATGTGGGGTTCAAACTCACAACCCAGAGATCAATAGTCGCACGCTCTACTGACTGAGCCAGCCAGGTAGCCCTATTTTTGGATTTTTTTTAAGATTAGTTTAATTTCGTATCTATTTTCAGCACCATGAGCATTACCAGTGGACAATGAAAATATTTAATTTTAAACACTAAAATAATCACTAATGCCAACTACGAACTATTTTAGCTTCTAACAAAACTCAGAACTAAACTATTCACGCAAAATATGAATCCAGAGTCATTACTACTAGAATTATAAATCACCCAAAGCAAATTTAAAATGAAAGATTCCAGACAGTCACTAAAAATATCACTTCCTATAGTTAGCTCATAATTTCATAAAAGTTACAATACCTTTCTAATCTTTGTTGTAATACTGTGAGGTAATCTTTTAGTCTCTTGATTTCTTCCCTCTTAATTCTTGTTATTTCTCTGTTTCTGTGCATATATCTATCAGGAAAAAGAAAAATATCATTACCATTTTAAATATCATGGAAATAGATACAATATTAAGTCTAGCCAACACCACAAAAGATCAATTCATCTAAAATTTTAGAGTCAAATAGACAACACGAGAGAGTATTCCTTAAAATTCTTAACAACTGTAATACCAATACAAAAATTAATTTTTTAACTTCCTTATAACATTATTCCCAGTAACTACACTTTTCTAAATAGAAAGAGAACTTAATTTTCCTTGACAAACAGTATTAGACATATTGTGCATAAAGGTAAAGATTAATTCTAAAGAAATTAAGCAAAACCTTTCTCTAAACACAATAATAATTCTTTACTTGGTTACTAAACAGTTTCAAAACTAAGTCATGCTGTATACCAAACCATACCTGTCCAGATATAACACTTGAGGAAATTCTAATTTGTTGTGAATTTTTTCTGGTCTTCCCAATGCCTGATTGAATTCAAATCTTGACAATTCAAATGTTAACACAGGTGGTAGTTTGGTGAACCAATGCTGAAAGAAAACAGTAACAAAAACCCTTAATATCACCTTTTTGTTTTCTCCACTGCAGTGCTAGACACATGGTGTCAGCACTGGCATTTTTATATGTATCATCACAATGCTGACGCCACAAGTACATGACTAGGTACACAATTTAGTTAAAGTCCAGCTTCCTCCCAAAAGTTTTCCACACCTCTTGAAAATTCCAAGGATGGGAATAATACCCAACCAGGAAAGAAGAAAAATCTTCTAACAACTCTCCTTATTCCACAATAATTTTTTACATTAAAATATCTAACCTAACGTGACAGACATTAGTTAAAATTATGGCTCAGTACCTCAAATTTTCTGGCTTCTTCAATACTACATCACTATTACTACCAGGAATGGTACATATACTTATTAATCAACCACACTTCAAAACCCTTGACAACAAAACTTGTAGATACGGTACACACACACACACACGCACACGCACACACACATATATATTTTTATAGCATAAATTATCACAATTCTTACTAAAATCTAGAAACTGATATTCCCTTGTTTTAAATTTAACTTTCCTCCTAGAATTCTAAGTAATTTAAGAAAAAGGTCTATTACTAACATGGAGTTTATACTAATGATAACTATACTTAAAATGTTTTTAAATGACTAGTGTTTAAAGAATTAAATGTCTCATTGCTATGAGTCAATTCCTCCACAAACTTGGCAACTGTTCAGTTAAGCATGCACTGTAACAAAACTACAACAGAGAATTATTTGCATAAAAAATATTTCACTTTTAAACAAACGTATTTTTAAAGAGAAATGAACAAAACTCATGAATCACCAAATACGGAAGTATAAAATAATGTAACAAATATTTTTAAATGCTTATTATAAACCACATCATGCACTACTGTAAAAAGTAATTGCCATACACTACATTGTGTGTGATACTTTCAAGTGCCACAAAATGCCACCACACAAATATCAATTAGCTAAGAGTACATTAATTTAAATTCAAACATCCAAAAAAAGCAGTAATAGTGCACATTTGGCAAACTGGATTTGACTAAGCTCTTGCAAGTTGCTATTTTTCTCTAAATAAAGCTAATAAAAATGGTTATTCAAAACTATTTCTCCCTCCCAAAATGCTAAAGCCTACGCGAACTGAAATTTCCTGAGTTAGACTTGGTTTATCTTTAACCAAAAGTTGAAGTTTAAGAAATGTGTTTTATATGGCTATTAAAACTGAAGTTGACTAGAGAAAGTTATAAAAGATCTAGTATCAGAAGAATCTCTTAAGTCTTAAAATTTCTTGAGCAAAGTCTGCTTATTTATTTTGTTCTCACATGGCACTGGCAAGAATTTTACTTAATTCTAATATACACCTAAATTTACTATTAAGAATTAAAATATACTCCATACCTATCACAAAGGAAACTTTCGATGCCTTAGGATAATAGTCTCTACTATACTTTATGATACTAAAATAAGTAAGTAGGTTTCAAGAACTATCACTTTCATATTTTATTGCCGTATTTTAAATGTCACCATTAAAATTGAATAGTTACATACTTTAATTCATGGAAACCTACCATGGTCAATAGAAATAAAATCACCCAAATTGGGGGTATGCTTCTCGGTAGACCATGAAAAGTCCAGGAAATAACTTCCATACCTTAAGAAAGAATGTTCATAATAATTATGTAGTATGTCTCTGTTGTGAATGTATTTCCTTTAACAGCAGTGACAGTTTTTTCCTACAGGAGTGGAAGGATTTCACTTTCTTATTCTAAAGCTGATGGGGATAGAAGAGACAGCCGGACATTCCCTTAATTCATCTTGGAAAATATTATGGGTTTGTCTAGCTCTGTGATTTTAGGATTATAAGTATAGCAGTATATAACTAGAATTTTAAATATACAACGAGATGTTTTTCTTTCAAAATATTATTTTTCCATTCAATAAAAAACTATATTTGCTTCTCTAACTGGTATGCCATGCTGTGAGACACAGATCATTAAAGGTAAAAATAATGCTTATAGTTTCCATGTCTCTAACATTTTATTATTACTTATTATCATATTATATTATATAATGAACCTACAGAAGTAATAGATTAGGGCAGTTAGTGAATAAAAAACATAATCAACATGGGCAACAAAAGTGATCTTGAACTTATTTAACTTAGCAAAAATATTTTCAAGAGAGAATGTAGTCATCTTTATGAGTTGTAATAGCTGATTTTTTATTAATATATTTTAAGTTCCTTGCTTTTCTGAGATTACATGAATGCAGGAAGCAAGGGACAGAAAAATCAGACCTACCATTTCAAATTCCCACAGAACAGCAAACAAAACCAGGATATAAATCAAGCACAAGAAGCAAACTGCTCCTATCCCAACTCGAATAGTTTTTGTCATTTAACTGGGTTCACCCATTTACCCTTTCGCTCAAAAAAATAAATTTCCCATATAACATCTACATATATCTAATATGGTACTACATGTAGGTACTGTTTCTCTACTTTAGTTTTTGAAGTTCCATAAAGTTTCTGTTAGCACTTTGACTATAACTTAGTACAACTTTGTGAAGGGAAATTTGGCAGTACTTATATTTTTAAATGAGTACGCCTGGTGACCGAAAAATTCCACTTCTGACTATCCTTCATTCCTAAGTTCTCAAGGGTATTTATAGAAAGACATTCCTTGAAATAATTCTTTGTCCAACTACTGTCTCAGAGAAGAATTAAGTAAATTTAATTTTAGAAATACAGGCTATGTGATACTATGCAGGTTTTAAAAAGAATGGTGTAGAGCCATATATACTGATGTGGAAGCATGCTCGTGATATACTGGTGAGTGAAAAATGCAAGTCACAGGACAGTATGAACAAATACAAACACTTATATGTACATAGCAATAGTCTAAAAGAAAATGTACAACACATTAGTAGTAGTGAATACCCACACGAGAAGTAAAGTATTTACTACTGGAAATTTTTTTGCTCCAATAGGCAATCAAAAAAAATCTCTGGGTTTCCTAGAAAGTTTGATTCATCTATAAATTGCATTCCATTTGGTTAAAATTTGTGATTTAGAAAAATATTTTGTAAGTGGTTATCTTACATATAATCATTTTTAATTTATTCAGTTGTCTCTTGGTATAGCATTCCAGAAATTTAAACTCTTACAGGCCACTGGATATTTTAACATGAGTGATTCAGGAGACTAGAGGTCTCCCTAAATTACTTAACCAGAGCTATTTCAGCAAAAGAGATGCTTCCTGTATCAAAGTAAAATCAATAACTTTTACGAAATAATAGTGTAAGAGATAAAAGGTGTTATCATCAGGGACTATGTCAATTTACAAACAAGCCTGAAATGTTACTCATTGGTGTTTATAGATACTTAAGAAGAAACAGAACAGTTATCCTGAAGGACATTAAGAAATAAGACCATAATTTAAGTACACTATTAAAAACTTTTAAGATAGTCTACTTTAGCCAGTAATAGTCTCTTAAACCAGGCTGAATTATTATTGAAACTATTGTGTCCTACAAATCTAGGCAACTGGTAATAAGAATACAGGTAACTGAATTGCTCTTATTAAGACCGCTTACAAACTGCTGAACTCAGAGACGGAGACAAACCACTATATCTGTTAGGTTGGATGTAAAAACCTAGACACAAAATATACATGCAACATAGGGCACTCAAAGTGAGAAGCCAAAGATAGAGGACAAACTAGAATTTTTTAAATAAATAATGATATTCAGATTCAATATAAGAAAACACATTTTTAAAAGCTGGGAATACGTAAGAAAGATTATTTACCAATTAATTACTAAATTATTTACCAATAAACCAATGTGTATTTCACTTACAAGCTACTGTGATAGTGTAAGGAGAGTGCCATCTCTCCTTTTCCTGCCCAAACCCATCATCCTTTTGTTTAAAAGAAAAGAAATCACACATTAGGCAAGGGGTCTGCTTTCCTGTTCCATTATGGGGTCCTGAGAGAGTCCCAATCTTTAGTCCCAATCAATGAAATAAATAAGCTTAATTTAAATATTCTTAATTGGAGGTCTATCTGGGACTCACTGGTGGAGCTCTTAGGCCCACGTACCACATTCCTACCCTAGATTCTGATTTGACAGCTTTGAAGTATGGTCTAGGCATCTGCTGAGAATCACTGAAGTAGATGATCTATGAGGTAGAGAGAAAAACGATCTCAAATATTTTCTCTCTCTTTCCCGTTCTCTCCCCCCCTTAAAACAAAAAAAGGCCAGGAAAGAGTAAGTATTATTTATTTATTTTGGGGGGGAGGTGTATAAGGGAAGAGAAGGAAATGAGGATGAAGTTACAACAGGAAAGAGTTAATTCCATCTTTTTGGAAAAACACATATTCAGATAAAAGCAATTTCTTTTCAAAAACACAAGAATTCAGTCCCTGTTTAGAAAAACACAGAGGGGGGCGCCTGGGTGGCACAGCCGTTAAGCGTCTGCCTTCGGCTCAGGGCATGATCCCGGCGTTATGGGATCAAGCCCCACATCAGGCTCTTCCCCTATGAGCCTGCTTCTTCCTCTCCCACTCCCCCTGCTTGTGTTCCCTCTCTTGCTGGCTGTCTCTATCTCTGTCGAATAAATAAATAAAATCTTTGAAAAAAAAAAAAAAGAAAAACACAGAGGTATCATCACTTAACATTTATTAAGCACCCATTTGGGGATAAAGTCCCCAGAAACTTTTCTGATAACACTGAGACATTTCATTCATTCAGTCAATAAATACGTATTATGTAATTCTATTTGCAGTCACCGTACTATCCACTAGAAATATAACAGAGAATGACAAAGACGAAGATCTCTACCCTCATGCATGGAGCTTACAAGTAGACAACTATCAGCAACTGCTTAATGAGAACTGATTTTGGAGCAAATGATCTGTCCTCTGCCTTGCATCAGAGTAACACATAAGGATGAATATATGTATGGGTGGATGGATATGCAGACGGGGCTAATGACAGGAATAAAGAGAGAGAGATGGGTGGCAAGACAGAGAGCAGTAGAAACAAATAAACAGGTTTATATTTTTCGAGTTTTATCTTTCTTGAGAAAGCAAGTTCTTCTATCTGCCCTTCATGCAATTACACAGCAATTTTACAAAAAAAATTTAAGGAATCTAGACAAATCCCAACACTATTTGATATAAGTAACATACGTCTATATAAAATTCCACCCTAATATCAGTGCTTTTCTTTTTTACTTCCAGGACTAGCATGCTGCAGTGACTGGTACCTTCCCTAAAAAGTCTAAAGAGACTTAACAACAACAAAAAAAAGAGGATTTTAACAGAAAATTTTAAGCTAAATTGTTACGTGAGAATTTAACATAGATTACAGACTTGTTTGTGTCGGTTTCCCAAATGTCTAAACTACCATAATTAAATCCAAACACATGCTCCGAGTATTCTCCCAGTTATTAGGCAGCTATGTAATTAGAGCTCTAAACTGTGCTTTACTGCACTGTAAGAAAGACCTGAGCAGAAAGGAATAATGAAGATGTTAAACTCACCTCTTGGCCTGATTTTCCTGAATTCTCTGAATGTAAGGACTCAATTTCTCCTTCAATCATAGCAGCTTCTAGGCACTCATGTAGATCTTTGAATCCATTGACCTGAAGCGGGTACTGACCAAACATTTCAGTATTTTCAAATTTTTTACCTATAGGTGAAGGGAAAGTTAATCATTACTCAATATGGCCTTTTAGTCACTAAAAATAAGTGTGTATATGAATTACCTCCTGAGCCTGAAAACCACCACTCTATGTTCCACAGGGTTACCACTGTCATTTTCTTGGTTTATACATGCACTACATGCACATTCACATCCAGCCGTAGGTATTAATTACACACCTGCATGTATGTAAGTAATCACATGTATGTGTGTGTGTATATATATTCTTTCAAAAAATACCTCCTAAGGACAAGATACTATGCTAAACATTGAGAATATGTATAGCAGTAAACAGAAGAGATATATATGGTCCCTGAGCTGAAGCAACTCTCAGCCTCTTTTGGAAGAAAAGCATTACATTACATGTACATTACATTATATGTACACTAACTGTACATATAATTATGAACAAAAAATTATTTATCCTTGTTAGTGTTATAAAATATGTGATGAGACAGTGCTGTGAGAGGGTATAAAAAGGAGCACTAACATAGTCTTTAGAGCAGGAGGGTAGAGCAGGGAAGACTTCCATAGCAAAATGACATTCACACTGAGACTTGAATGGTGAGTAGGAGTTAGCCAGGCCAGACTGTCAGGGTGCTGTGGAGAATTCTTGGCAAAGGAATAATACACACAAAGGCTTTAAGGATGCAAAGAACGTGGCCGGTTTGAAGAACTAAGGGGAGGACATTATAACTTAGGGGAGCAATGGAAGGATGACAATGAAGAATGAGGTAGGGAGTCAAAATCCAAAAAGTTGCCCTTAAGAATTTTTTCTCTGAGTATATTCTGTATATAACAAAGTCACTGAATAGTTAAACTTGAGAATAATAGGATCAGATTTATGTCTTTGAAACATCCTTATGGCTTCTGTGTTAAGTGGGTGATAGGAGATTATTATAGAATCCATCCAGAAATAAAGGTAGTGTGGAAGATGGAGTTAATAGTAAAAGTGTACAGGGGCGCCTGGGTGGCACAGCGGTTAAGCGTCTGCCTTCGGCTCAGGGCGTGATCCCGGCGTTGTGGGATCGAGCCCCACATCAGGCTCCTCCACTATGAGCCTGCTTCTTCCTCTCCCACTCCCCCTGCTTGTGTTCCCTCTCTCGCTGGCTGTCTCTATCTCTGTCAAATAAATAAATAAAATCTTAAAAAAAAAATAGTAAAAGTGTACAAAAGGAGATGAAATTACACAGATAGACATTTATACGTATATGCAGAAGGAGTAAATATGATTGTCTGGTGGCTGGCTCACTGGCAGGATGGGGGGCAGAAGAATAAGGCAGATATCAAGAATGATACTTGATTTCTATCATCAACACCTGCCTTGAAAGGGGCTCCACTAAAAAAAGAGCAGAGATTTTTTTTTTCCTTTTGTTTTAAGGTAGTAGCAGCAATCATTGTTTTAGAATGGCCCGTGGGATTTCAAGTTGAGAAGAGAGCTGGATATGAGTTTGTAATTAAAATTAATCTTCTGGTCTGAAGCTATAAATGAGAGAATTGCTGGCTACTGACAGCAGTTAATCAAGGGAGTGAATGAGATTGCCAAGGGAACTGGCAGACAGGAAAAGGTAGGGGGTAGGAGCTTAGTCCCAGGCATCTCCCACCTTTAGGTAAAAGAAGAGGCTTTAACTACAACTTCTAAGAAGTACCCACAGAAGCAGGGGGGGGGGGNGGGGCGGGAAGAGAGACAATAAGGTGCCACAGAAGCCAGAGAAGTGTTTTTAAGGACAGAATATAGGAAAGAGGAAAAGGAAGAAAGAGTAAATAGCATGAATAGTTGATAAAGAGTTTAGTATGAGAACTGAGTGGGACCCGGCAGCCTTGAACACATGTTGGAAATTGATAACCTTAGAAAGATCCCTTTTAGAAGAGGCCTGGGGTCAGAAGCAAAAGTGGGATGGGTTGAATAAATGGGGATTTAGCAGGCAAAAACAAACTCCTCTATTGAAAGGGGCTTAACTGAATAAGATTAACTGAAAAAGACTGTGTGAAGGGAGTTCTTTTTTAAGATGTGAATTACCAAGACCATGTCTAAAAACTGATGAGGAAGACAGAAGGGGAAGCTGAAGATATAAGAAAAACGCAAGATAATGGAGTCAGGTCTGAGTGAAAGCATGGGGGGATGAGATTCTGAGGACATATAAACAATAGCCTCCTGATAGAAAACTGAATAATTCTGTATTATCTGGAGGGACAAATAAAAAGAATGCGGTAGAGGTAGGAATGGATCGAGGTTGTGGAGGCTGAAGCTCACATATTTGAGAAAGTTGTGTTTACGTACTATGATACAAAATTACAAACACAAAATTAGATTCAGGACCTTACACAGGACCTATGGCTAGATTTCACTAGCTTCATGGCAAATCCATAAAATCTGTGGGAAGGTTTTTCTCAGAGAATGAAGAGCCAGTGAAGTTAGAAGCAGAAAAGATAAAAATCATTATTGCAGAAAATGGGATAGAAGACAGTGATTTAACAAAACAAGTATGACTGCCAGTAGTGTTACAGGATTTGGACCAGTGAAGCTTAGTTATCTACTACAAATTCATGATCCATTTACAGTTAGCCCATCTGAGTGATTTTTCTACAGTAATATTGAGGTACTCGGTGCACAGAGAGAGAAGATGAATAGCTCAGTGGTGGTCAGAGAATAGTTACAGGGTGGGGGGGCGGGGGAAGGGGAGTGTTAGAGGTTTGTAAGAGTGGTCATAATGGGCAAAGAATAAAGAAAAGAAAAGGGCCAAGAGGAACAAAATGAAGGGGTCAATGGATTAGATGTTCTGGAAAAGTTGAGGAACTTTTGAAATGAGAGCACTTTAGTAAACAAACGAAAATCATCTCCAATTGAGAGTTGGTCTAAAAGAAAGCATTAGGAAAATATTTGTAAAAGTGATTAACAAAGAGCTTGAAAGCAAATCATTTTTACTGAAGCAAATACATAGTTCACCTGGAAATGTATTAAAACCACATTTATGTAGCACAATTGTTTGAAACAACTAATATCCAGTACAAGGACTTCAGCACTGATTGACTAACAAATTATTTCAATGAATCACTTTAAAGAATCAAATAACACGATTCGGGTCCTTTTCTGGTTCCACACAAATTTAAGGGCTGCTTGTTCCAGTTCTTTGAAAAATGTCATTGGTATTTTGATCTCGGGATGGCACTGAAAGTGTAGATTGCTCTGGGTGGCATAGACATTTTAACTATGTTTATTCTTCCGATCCATGAGCATGGAATGTTTTCCATCTTTTTGTGTCTTCTTCAGTGTCTTTAAACAGTGATCTGTAGTTTCTAGAATATAGATCCTTTACCTCTCTAAGTTAATTCCGAGATATCCTATGATTTTTGGTGCTATTGTAAATGGAATCGATTCCCTAATTTCTCTTTCTTCAGTCTCATTGTTCGTGTATAGAAATGCAACTTATTTCTGAGCATTGATTTTGTATCCTGCCACATTACTGAACTGTTCCATAAGTTCTAATAATTTGGGGGTGGAGTCTTTTGGGTTTTCCATATGGAGTATCATGTCATCTGCGAAGAGAGAGAGTTTCACTTCTTTGCTGATGTGAATACCTTTTATCCCTTTTTGTTGTCTGATTGCTGTTGCAAGGACTTCTAGTACTATGTTGAATAATAATGGCGAGGAAATATTGAAAAGGAAAAACAAAGCTGGGGGCATCACGTTGCCTGATTTCAAGCTATACTACAAAGCTGTGATCACAAAAATAGCATGGTACTGGCACAAAAACAGACACATAGACCAATGGAACAGAATAGAGACCCCAGAAATGGACCCTCGGCTCTATGGGCAACTAATCTTTGGCAAAGCAGGAAAAAACATCCAGTGGAAAAAAGACAGTCTCTTCAATAAATGGTGCTGGGATAATTGGACAGCTATATGCAAAAGAATGAAACTTGACCACTCTCTCACACCATACACAAAGATAAACTCCAAATGGATGAAAGACCTCGATGTGAGATAGGACTCCATCAAAATCATAGAGAACACAGGGTGTAACCTCTTCGACATCGGCCACAGCAACTTCTTTCATGACACATCTCCAAAGGCAAGAGAAACAAAAGAAAAACTGAACTTGTGGACTTCAGAAGATAAAAACCTTCTGCACAGCCAAGGAAACAGTCAAAAAAACTAAGAGGCAGCCCACAGAATGGGAGAAGATATTTGCAAATGACACTACAGATAAAAGTCTGGTATCCAAGATCTATAAAGAACTTCTCAAACTCAATACCCAAGAAACAAATAATCGAATCAAAAAATGGGCAGAAGATAGGAAGAGACACTTTTCCAATAAAGACGTACAAATTGCTAACAGACACATGAAAAAATGTTCAAAATCATTAGCCATCAGGGAAATTCAAATCAAAACAACCTTGAGATACCACCTTACACCAGTTAGAATGGCAAAAATTGACAAGGCAAGAAATAACAAATGTTGGAGAGGCTGTGGAGAAAGGGGATCCCTCTTACACTGTTGGTGGGAATGCAAGTTGGTACAGCCACTTTGGAAAACAGCATGAAGGTCCCTTAAAAAGTTAAAAATAGAGCTACCCTATGACCCAGCAATTGCACTACTGGGTATTTACTGCAAAGATACAGACGTAGTGAAGAGAAGGGCCATATGCACCCCAATGTTCATAGCAACATTATTCACAATAGCTAAATTGTGAAAGGAGCCAAGATGCCCTTCAACAGACGAATGGATAAAGATGTGGTCCATATATACAATGGAATATTACTCAGCCATCAGAAAGAATGATTATCCAACATTTGCAGCAACATGGACGGGACTGGAGGAGATTATGCTAAGTGAAATAAGTCAAGCAGAGAAAGACAATTACCATATGGTTTCACTCATTTGTGGAACATTAGAAATAGGGAGATCGGTAGGAGAAGGAAGGGAAGAATGAAGGGGGGATAAAGAGAAGGGGGAATGAACCACGAGAGACTATGGACTCTGGGAAAAAAACTGAGGCCTTCAGACAGGAGGGGGTGGGGGGTTGGGATAGGCCGGTGATGGGTATTAAAGAGGGCACATATTGCATGGAGCCCTGGGTGTTATATGCAAACAATGAATCATGGAACACTACATCAAAAACTAAGGATGTACTGTATGGTGACTAACATAACATAATAAAAAATTTTTTAAAAAAATAATCAAGTAACACAAGTAGAAAGGGTATAAATACTGCATAGTCACCACCTGATTAGAGCTACTCTACTGCTTCGAATATATTGTTCTACTTCAAGTAAAAATCAGTATGACAGTATGGACACCCCAAACTGGAAAGGACATTATATAATGAATATTTAGTATTTGAGGCAAAAAAAGAAATGTACAAACACTTCAGTGTAACATTTTAAATGGCTGACTAAATCCTGAGTTGTTATCTGCCTTTTTCTGAATCCCAAACTCTAAAAGTTGTATTCAAACAAAACTTCATAGGAACCAATTACTTAAAATCCTGGAGGAAAACCAATTTTCCAAATTATATACTTCAGGTGATTTGGGTTAACTTTCCAAAAGCTGAAGCATTGGGCTATTTGGAAAATTTGTAAAGTTTTTCAAATGCTTCAGATTTTTTCAAAACTTCATGCTTTGGGATTTAGTAATTATTATTATTTGAAGTATACTTAATGAGTCAGTTCCCTTCCCTTATTAGGAAAATGAAAGAATAACTGGTCAGACCCAGATTTTAAGTAATAAGCATTTAGGATAGATGGAGTAGTATCACTCTCAAATGATTTTTTAAAAGATAAGAGTACGATTCTTTCTTGAAAACTAGAGCCTAAAGAATTTTATAATCACCTGAAAAGTGTAATACCTTCACCACACTAAATTGTTAAATGCAGCTTTCAACATTCATAGAGTTGAAACCCTCAAAAACAGTAACCATCATACCCAAACCAGTATTCAACTCCAACATTATTTTCAAAACCAATTGCCTCCTTAATCCCTATACCCCAACAATTCACAGAATCACAGAAGCTTTCTCAGGAAAAGAACATCAGGATAACTATCAATTAGCATGTGATAATGTACCCTGTACCTTCCTTTTCATCACTCAATTCAATCTTTTCTTATAAATGATTAGTAGTAGCAATACAACAGGCTACTAGACAGAGTAAATCAAATTAAAATTAAAAACCATTCAACAAGGAGTCACTATCAAGACAAAAGCGATTAGATAATATCTCTTCAAATGTCACAAACATGTGTAACCATACCTTCAAGTACTCCCACAGCAAGGAATCTTCCATAGAACAACTCTACCATGGGGTTCTTTGGCTTCTCTTCATCCCTAAAGCACGGCAAAAAAAAACATAAATGTGGTTATAATTTTTGGACTCGTAAGTAATAGAGCATTCAAAGAACATTAATACCTGCCAAGATGGTGACATTGATGTGGCTGTCACTCACTGACATTACCTTGGACAAGGCACTTACTACATTTACTCTTCCATGTTTTCACCTGTCAACTGAGGACAATAATAGCAACTGAACTCCAAGGGCTGCTGTAAGGGTTAAAATGAGCTGCTGCGTGGGACGACATTACAAGAGGACCTGACACAGTCTGTGTTCACGGAGTGAACTATTATTATTGTTCATTTCGACCTCACACTTTTAGTCTGGAGCAACAGATTATATTTGGACTTGCTAGGAAGAAAGAAAAGCCACTCTTAATCAGAGTAAATTTCCATAAAACTTTAACATGTCATTTCCCACATTTAAATAGGAGAGTGCAGACCATTCAAAAATAGCAGCTGTCACCAATGAAGGAGCAAAACTCCAGCTTTGACCCAAAGCAGCTCAGCAGCTAGTCCACCCTTCATGCTGCAGGCACGATTAGTCATTTGTGAATTTTCCAAATTCTTTAACATGCACATTATTTTTTTTTTCCTTTTTCGATTGAGGCAAACAGAAGTTAACAATTTTTGAACCTCTTCTTCTTTTTATGTTCTGTTCTCTGTGGTCTGAAAACAGTTTATCTTGGCATTACTACATAAAAGTGTGTGGTATCCACAACTGTGTACAGAATTTATCTTCATGAATTTTGTGTTTAAACCAGTAAAACTGATATAATGAATGAATGAATGAATCAACGAATAAATAAATAAATAAATAAATAAATAAATAAATAAAGGAAAGACATGCCTCTTTATAAATATAGTACATGCATCATCGTTTACTCCTTAAAACAACTGGTGGGAATTACTTCACTTTATCCTCACAACAATGCTCTGAGGTAGTGATAACTCAAAAAGATTTCTGGCCCTCTACTTCCAGTATGTGGTTAAGACGTACTTTCCCACTCACGCTGTAATTAAATTTTAAAAATTTGAATTGTGGTCAGATATACATAACACAAAATTTACCATCTACCCATTTTTAAATGGTTGGTGGGTAGGGTTAAGTATATTCATACTGTTGTGCAACCAATCTCCAGTCTTCTCAACTTGCAAAACTGAAACTCTACACTCACTGAACAACTCCACATTTCTCCCTCCCCCAGGCCCTGGCAACCACCATTCTTACTCACTGTTCCTTTGAGTTTTACAACTCTGGACACATCATGTAAGGGGCATACGGTTTGTCTTCTTTATGACTGGCTTATTTTACTTAGCATCCATGGGGTAGCATGTGTCAGAATTTCCTTCTTTTTTAAGGATATTGCACTGTATGTATGCCACATTTTGTTTATCTATTCATCCATGGACATTGGGTGGTTTCCACCTTTTGGCTATCGAGAATAACGCTATGAACAGGGGTGTTCAAATATCTCTTTAAGACCCTGCTATCAATTCTTAATATATAGCCAGCAGTGAAATTGTTGGAGCATATGGTCGATCTTTTTTTCAGCTGCATGAGGTATAAATGACAAAGTTTAAAGTATACAACATGATGATTTGATATACATATACATTGTGAAAGGATTCCCTCCAATAGCAATTCTATTTTTAATCTTTTGAGGAGCCACCATGATGTTTCCCAAAACAACTGCACCATTTCATATTCCCACAAATAGTGCACAAGGGTTCCAATGTCTTCACATCCTTGTCAACACCTGCAGTTTTCTGGGGTTTTTTGATAGTAGCCATCCTAATGGGTGTAAGGTGTTCCCACTCACTTAGAAGTTAGGCAGACCATATGACTTGCTTTGCCCAACAAAATGTGAGCAGAAGTGATGTGTGGTAGAAACTTTGAGAGCCAGTGTACTTTCATTGCCGTGGTAACCCCAGAAGTGGTGATGAGGGGAAGCGTCTGTCAGCCTGGGGCCCTGACTGAAAGAATGAGCAGAGCCCCTTGCTCACACGCACTGGACACATCATCTAACAATATAATATAAGCCTGCAAAGTCTTGGGGTTGTTGCCACTGGACTATCTAGCCCACGCTAACTGATAACAGATAGTACAATTACTTCTACTTCACTGAATATAAAGCTGTAGAGCAGGTTAAGTCACTTGTCCAAATTCACACAATTGGTCAGAAATCAAGCTGCAAAGTGAACTTAAATCTGACTCCAAAATCAATGTATCCTCTCCCAGTACATATACTTAGTCTTTGGGCATTTTAACTCTATGGGAAAAATTTATTTCATACCTTATACATCTTATACTGTGAGAATAAAAAGGACTTGAGAATGACATGGGCTAGAAGAACGATCTAAAGATTCTCTCTTTTGATGTAAAAATCTATGAATCTTTAGATATAAATATTAATGGGAATCTCCTTCCCATGGCCTCTTATTTTTATGTAGAAAATCAACATTCCATACTGCTAGACACATACCCCATGGGAAGAGGTTGGTGACTTTGCCAGAACGAACTAGATATGGAGTGGCTCTTCGAATTCTGAATTTTCTTTCCAAATCTCTCCTCAAATCTTCCTGCCTGAATTTTCGCTTCCTCTCCACTGGTCTGTGAAACACTGACCTTCCCTAAACAGTCATATAGGAATCTTCTAGAAATTGTTTACCTTGTCCTTCTTTCCAACCTTTCAGAGGTCCTATTCTTTGCCCTATATTTAAACTGTGAATCTCAGGGGCCCAGACTGGTTATGCTAACAGAAATATAAGGAATACAAGTGAAGAGCAATTAAAAAGACATGAGATTCCTATAATAGAAATGAGAGACCGGGGCACCTGGCTGGCTCAGTTGGTTGAGCGTCTGACTCTTGGTTTTGGCTCAGGTCATCATCTCAGGGTCATGAGACTGAGCCCTGCGTTGGGCTCCTCTGCTTGAGATTTTACCCCCCTCCCTCTACCCACCCCCTCACACGTGCACACACTCGCGCTCTCTCTAAATAAACCTTTAAAAAAAAGAAAAAAAATGAGAGAACCACCACTTACATGAAAGCGGTAGATAAGACAGATTGACACAAATAACAAAAACCAAAAGAAATCACTATAGAAAACTTGTATCAGGGACATCTTACCTTGGGAATTAGGCTGGCACAGAAGTTCAAAGGTCTAGGGGAGATGACAAAGCAAACTACAATGCTTTGGGTTAGAGCTTCCCAATCTTTTTAATACCATTGGTGTATGTGTATATATATATATCTTTTTGTACATGTGTGTGTATATATATATATATATATATATGTATATGTATACATTTGTGTGTGTCCATATATATGTATACATATATATAATATGCAGAGAACTTTGAGATAAAAAGATATACTTTCTCATGATCACAGATATAGGATCAGTATCTCCACAATCCATAATCTGGTTAACCATGGCACACCAACTGGAAAGCTCTGTTCTAAACAGGGAGAGCACAGAGATTCAAAAACAGTTTTAGCTCCACAAACAGTAAAGAACAGATAGAAAATGATGGGGAAATGAACAAGGAGAACATATTTCAAATAAACTTAAGATTTCAGATGAACTAGAATGGAAAAGTTCTAGCTTCTTTTAAAACAGTGTTAGGAAAAAAGGGAGATAATTTGTTAGTTACTAGATCAGAAGAGGTGACTAGAACCCAAAGAAAATTAACAAGTAGATAAATAATAAGCAAGATCTCCAAAATCAGCATAAAATGACCCCTTCAGAAGGAACATGGATTTAGGCACTCTTCTGAGGCTACAGATAAAAAGCAATGGGGGTCATGTACTGAAGACAGGATAAACTAAATGAAGTGCTTATAGAAAATCTGGATAGATTTGAGAGGAGGAACTAGGGATTTCAGGGTGAAACATTCAAAGAATTACTGAAAGAACCTCAAAGACTCCATTATCACAGATAAGGATACAGATACTGTTCACACTCTGAGGAAACACACAAAGAATTTTGATATCAGAACTCTCAGGAAAGATACAAGGGACGTGAGCTGTACTAGAGAGGAACCAGCCTGGACGACTGTCATTCGTGAATCACTAACTCTCATCATGAGGGACCTATCGAGACAGTATCAGAGGAGCGAGTCAGAGAAAAACAAATGTAAAGGCCAGAAAACAAACCCAAAGAACAGGAAGAAAAGACACATATCCATCGAACAGAGCTGGCTCTGCATGGGATAGAGGCTAAGAAGCACGTTATACTGTTGAAAATTCAGCCATAACTTCCTAAAAGAAGAATAAAAAATATATATAATGTATGTGAACTTTAGAGGCATGTGCCACCCAGAAAACAATGCAGCAGAGAGAGACATACTCTAGGCCTAGAACATGCCAAAGCTGAGCACAGAGTGTATCTTCACGGGATGCTGGGACCCAGCTTTCACAAGCAGCAACAGCAGATTCATTCCAGGAATCTGATGGGGCGATTTTCCAGATGAAAGGAACATGAAGTGAGAAGCTAACAAGAGAAGGAAGTAACCTAAGAGGCAGGTTTCCCAGGCCTAAACAATTCCATGGCCAAAGGCAATGGGCTCAACCCTGTGGCACAAAAGTAGGTCACTCAGTGCAGCACTCGGAGTCACAAACTGAAGAAGCTCCTAAGGAAAATGCAACTAAAACTTCTGGGGACAAGAAAGTAGCTGAGGACCAGAGCTGTCAGCGTCATAAGCTTCCAAACACACCAAGAAGAAAGCAGCATTCAAATGCCCCATTCTAAGACAAAATTTACCAAAAATAGAATTTTTTTCCTCAAACACTGTAAACTTAGCACCATAATCAATCTCTTCAGATCTCTCTCCCAACTTAGTTTAAGTTCACATATAATTGTTGGCAAGCAACTGGCCCTCAACGACAGGCATCCAGGCAGAATTAAACCACTGATCTGTTGTTTACGACATCTCCTAAAACTTCTGCTACAGACTTTGGCAACAACTTGAGTCTGGACTGCACAAAGTTCCGGGAATATTATATACATGGACTGAGAGCTAGAGGGCTGAAGTTTTGCTTTAATTATAAAATTTCAAAGGTAAGAGACCATTCAGTGTTAATCATGTGTGTCCTAATAACCCCCTGAAATCTAGAATTCAAGCGCATGAAACTGACATCAGAAGGACAGAAGGAACTATACCCACCCCCATGAGGGAACCGGCTGCAGAATCCCAGCTCTATGCAGGCACAGAAATAACATGCCTGTAGCTGAGACTGAACAAACTTAGAAACTCAGAACTGACTTTTATTTTTCATTAGACTGCAACCACAAAGGCAAAAACAATGTGATTTTTCAAATATAAAATTTCTTTGCACTTTACCTTAAAACATCAAGAGAAGGGGCACCTGGGAACCTCAGGTGGTTAAGCCTCCGATTCTTTTTTTTTTTTTTTTTTTTTTAAGATTTTATTTATTTTGGAGAGAGAACACTCATGAGTGTAGAACAAGGGGACGGGCAGAGGGTAAGAATCTCAAACAGCCTCCCCACTGAGCGCAGAGCCCAACAAGGGGCTGGATCTCACCATTCCAAGATCATGACATGAGCTGAAATCCAGAGTTGGACGCTTAACCGACTGAGCCACCCAGGGGCCTGAAAGTGTCACACTCTTGACGCTGAGTGTGGAGCCTGCTTAAGATTCTCCCTCTCCCTCTGTCCCTCCCCCTGCTCTCACTCTCTCCCTCCCTCTCTCTCTCTGGAGAAAAAGAAAAAAAAGATCAAGGGAATATGGGAACTTACTTTTCCCCTAAGAATTGGAGAACGAAAGGAGGAAGTCTATATCTATATTAACTTTTGGGGGTATCTCTTATTGATTAACACTGTATAAGTAGAATATATTTTATTTTAATTTAGTCTCATTGCAGACCTGTTATAATGATGTTTCCTGAACAATAAAGCTGGCTATAATTTAAAAATAAGAAAAAAGAAAAGGGAGAGAATTTTCAGCCTTGGATTTCCACCTGTCTTCTTGGTAGAAGACCTTCTAGGCAGGTCTTCTACGTGTATCTTCTTGGACCACATCAGAGCCTATAGTGGCAAGTCCTAAATGATCAACCAATGTTTTATAAAGATACACAAAAAACCAGGGGTTGGTATTAGGAGAGTGGCCTCCTGGGAATGGGAGTAGGACCATCCTGAAAGTGTGCAGATATCTTGAATAACCAAAGTCTTATTGGTTCAAGCTAATGGAAAGAAAATAAAAAGCTAGAAAATGTTAAGGAGGAACTTCATATCCTTGTCGTTGTGATTCCATCTGAAAGGACTTCATCAGAAGTAATACTTCTGGAATCTTGTCCCACCACTAACTCATTCTTCCTCCTGAAAAAGAGACTGTTGAATCCAAGGAAAAGAACTGGGCATGTGGAATTAGCCATTTTATGGGTTGCTTTTTAGATCTTTCTGGCAAGATTCTAATCTTACAATAGAAATCTAAAGCTACTCAGCATTTAGGCCACAAATTTCAAACAACTTGTCAATACAAGTAACGTTTGGGTTCCCACACATCTCTCAGTTTTCTATTTCTCCATAGACACTGATACATAAAAGGGGAAAAAATGAGTGTTATTTATCAGTCTCCTAAAACCCCATCGCTAAATTTCATGGTCACTTACGTCTCTTCTTCAGCTTTCATTTGGAAGGCATCTTCTAACCAATCTAATAATTTGTGTGTAAACTCACTCACATCTTGCTGTGGAAAGAAAAAAAAAGTCTTTTTGATATTTGAGCCTACTAATAAAAATACCAAATACTGCAACATAAAACTTACAGCCAGTCACATCAAACATAGAATTACTCACTCCTCACAAAAATATCGTATGAAATGTTTCACATCATATGCAAGAAATATTTATAATGTAACCAGAGAATAAAATCAGTATCTGAGAAAAATAAGCATTATATCGATAATCAGAGTGACTGGGTTTCACTATGAGAAAATAAACATAAATTCATTATGTTATATATAATATATACAACATTATATATACACACAAATATATAAATTCTAACTTACATATGTTATTTTTAAAAATAATTATCACCCCCAAAAGAGTTCTCAAACGAATCTTTATAAAATGAAAGACCCACATTACCAAAGAGCTCTTCATTATATAAAGATTATTACTGGCTTCTTAGAAGGAAGATATGTTTTTCAGCAATTCATTTTCTTAATTCAACTTTTACACACAACTTTTTATGCCACATCCACTTTTACTAAGATATGTTAACCTGGACAGGTTTAGTCTAATCAATCACTGACTCCTGACTACCGAGTCCACCATCTCATGACCTTCAAACGAATTCTCCATTCAGAACTAGCACCTGCATCACCTTTCGCCATCCCTTCTTTCAGTGCTAGTTCCCCAACCATGGGAAAATGGGAACAGGCAGTGGCAGTTGTATTCATCAACTACCATAATTCTTTCAATAATGTGAGGTGGAACACAGAAAATAGGTTCATCCAGAACCCAGGGAGGGAAAAAAAAAAACAATCCTACTAATAAGACTGGTTCATCAAAGACAGATGAATCGGTGCAAGCAATCTGCCTTTATTTACTAAAATAGCCCCAAGAATTGAACAAGTTTACTAGCATATATTTTTCCAGCTAGAAGTTTTCTAAAGAGCAGCTGGGTCAATCCATTCACCTTTAAAATATTAAAATTTGGATCTAAGAAGCTTAAGGAAATTGTTCCAAAGCCATATAGTTAAAGACAACTAAACTCAGCACAAAAATCCATCCATACCAACTGTTGTAGTTTAAATAGTGGCCCGCCAAAATATATGTCCACCTGGGACCTCAGGATGTAATCTTATTCAGAATATGGGTCTTTTTTTTTTTTTTAAAACGATTTTATTTATTTAGTTGACAGAGATAGAGACAGCCAGCGAGAGAGGGAACACAGCAGGGGAGTGGGAGAGGAAGAAGCAGGCTCCCAGAACAGCATGGAGCCCGATGTGGGGCTCGATTCCAGAACCCTGGGATCACGCCCTGGGCTGAAGGCAGACGCTTAACCGCTGTGCCACCCAGGCACCCCCAGAATATGGGTCTTTGAAGATGTAATTAAGGTAAGGATCTCAACATGAGATTCTACAAAACGATTGGAAAATTAAAGCAACAATAACAAAGTTAATGTAGTTCAGAGTTCTGAGTAATTAAGGGACCTACTTTGCGCCAACAAAAATAGGCATACCAAAGACATGTATACTACATAGGCCATGGGTTTTTCACATATTTGTGAGGATTTATAACTAACATTTGTGAACATTCCTAATTTTACCCACTGTTTTCACTTATTAATTTCTATCACAATATAAATTACAGCTTCATTTATCTTAACACTTTCCAAGATCACTGTTACTTTTTTCTTAACTTAGAAGTAAATCTTCCAAATAAACAATGTTTTAAATGGCTACAACTTATTTTTAATAAAGAGGAATAACAACATCTTCAATTGTCCTGTGTCTTTATAAAACTGCTTAAGGAATGATCAGATTAAATAAAATACAAATGTTAATAAGTAAGTAAGTAAAGAAAACCTACCTGCTGGGAGTCATTTGATTTGAAAGCGTCCTTAAGAATTTCAACTGCTCTTGATGGATCAACATATTTCCTTTTAGTACCAACAAGAAGTGCAAATAGATACCTTAGCTCACGCATAAAAGGCAAATTTCGATGTTCCTATTGGGGGGAAAACAACACTTAGGTGAAGATTAACAAAATCTTTACTGGAAAACAGATTAGATATTCATTTTAATAAACCAAAAATTTAACGAATATTGATTAGGGAGGAGTCCAGCACTCCTACATCATTATTAAAGAAGAGTGTTGTGACCTAGGACACTTTTCAAAGGAGTCCAGGATGAAAACAGCAGAAGACCTAGGCTTAGCTCACAATTTCAGCACAAATGCCGCATTTTCATAGCTAATCATATTATTACCCAGCCAAAAATATCCTCTCCTCATTCAAGTCTATTTATTATAATCCTTTCCATTCAGCAAGGCCCAGCTGCTGTGGACAGCAATAACAACAGCCAACATTCAATGAGTGCTTACTTGGTGCCAGGCACTGTTTAAGTACTTTTCCTCAATAAGCCCATTTAAACAAAGATCCCTCCTCCTCCATGAAGCTTTCCCAGACCCCTCCAAGTCAATGATTCCTTCACACTCCACATCTACTAAAATGAATGTCTTTCACTCAGCAATGAATCACCAACTGGCACTGTCATGGGACAATCCTAATTATCAGACAAGATTAGTCTAGATACTAATATTAAACGAATGTATCACCCTTCTAGTGTTCCTGTGAAATCTCAACTTTTGTTTCTCAATAAGACTGTAAACTTCTCAAACACAAGAACTTCTATATTTCTTCCATAACTTTCTGCTACACAAACCAGGCATTCAATTCTTACGAACATCTCATTTCATCAAACCCTTAGAGAAACCAACAATCCAATATTATCAATCATGAACAATTTATTTTAAAACAAGGAGACTTTTATAAAGAATGTAATTCACATACCTCAGTGAAATAATTTATGGTAACAAATCAAACAAGCAGTTCTTACTATAGTTAGCTCTTGCAATAACGATTTTAACAGGGAAAGTTTATATATCTATTTAAATATTAGAAAAAAACTTCCAAAAGTATATGGTTGGTGTTCTCAACATCATAAAACTGTAGGGGTGTGTGTATATGTGTATAGTTGCTGTCCAGAATAATATAATCAATATAGAAATAGTTGTTCCTAGAATGCATTAAAAAAAAAAAAAGGAGTCCTGAAAAAAATAGGTGTAAAGGAAAACATTTGACTCCAAATACTTGTCACTTGATCCAAAAATGATATAACATTACAGCAATCACAAAGTGCATTGTCTGAATGAAATCACTAATTTATGAAAAACATGGATTTTATGTAAGTATAATAAATTCCATCATCGGGGTGCCTGGGTGGCTCAGTCAGTTAAGTGTTCGACTCTTGGTTTTGGCTCAAGTCATGATATCTCAGGGTCCTGAGATCAAGTCCTGCAAAGGGATCCATGCTCAGTGGGCAGTTTGCTCGAGATTCTGTCTCTCCCTCTGCCCCTCACGCCCCCCAATCCCCGCACTCACTCTCTCCCTAAAATAAATAAATCTTTTTAAAAAAAATTCCATCATCAATGATAAAGTTTAAAAGTTCTAAATGAAAGAAAACTAATCCATGATTTTTCTGTTGTACTTTCTACTCCCCCACAATTGCCTTACATAAATATTGGATTTTAAGAGTGCGAACTCAAAGAATTTTAATCCTAAAAATAATTTTCAGAAATTATTTCAGAATTTTCTGAAAAAATTTCAGAAATATCCCTAATTTCCTGAGATCAATTTCTCTTTCTTTTAACACTCCTACATCAGTGCAGTTGAGACATTCCTTCCTAAATAACAAGGATGAAATAAATGACTTTTGAAAAATAACTGAATTTCTGCTCAGAAGCATACTGGAAAAGTAATGTAATATATATATATACGTATATATATATATACATATATATATATATAAATCAATGAAACATTTTTGCTCTCAGCCAACTTCCGTGGCTAGAAAATCTTTTTGAATTTCAAATGTTAAATTGTAATTGATGTTAAATGCAGCTCCCGCATACGGCTAAACTATGAAAATACAACCACATGCTTAGTCTTTCTTTTTTAAAGACTTATCAAGGTATAACTGATACACAATAAACTGTACATTATAAAGTATACAATTTTATGAGCTTCAGACATGTAGACAGCCGTAAAAGCATCACCACAGTCAAGATAATGTAACTATCCATCACTCCCACAAGTTTCTTCAACGCTTACTCCCCTCCCTGAACATCCCAAAGCAACCATGGTCACTTTGTATCTTCTAGAAAGTTATATAAATCAAACCATACCCTATGTACTCATTTTAATCTGGTTTCTTAAAATAGAAGTGATTATTTTGAGGTTCATCCGCATGATTGTGTACATGACGATTCATTCTGTCTTGTTGCTCAGTGGTATTCCACTGTATGGATGCCCTACACTTATTTATCAAGTGACCTATTTCAGATGCTGTGGATATTACTTTAAGTGTCTTTGTGTGGACATATGTTTTCATTTCTCTAAAGTAAAAACCTGGAGAGGGCCTGTAGATGTCTTTAAGACACAACCAAACTATTTTTACAACAGTGTTATACTATTTTATATTCCCACCGACAGCATAATGGAAGTTCTAGATCCACATTCTACAATATTTGGATATGGACTGCATTTTTCGCCAGTTCTTCCAGTGAGTCCAATGTGGGACCTCTAGTTTTAATTTGCATATTCCTATGACTAATAATGTCTAGCACCTTTTCCTGTAGTTATTTAGTTTGCATACTTTCTTTGGTGAAGTATCTGTTCAAGTATTTTTTCCAATATAGTAATAGGTTATCTTATTGAGTTACACAATTTCTGTATATATTCTAGACACAGTTCCTTTATCTGATATATGTTTTGCTAATATTTTCTCCCAGTTGTGGCTGGGAGAAAATTTTGTATAAATTTTGTATAAATTTTTTCAAGATTACAAGTTTTTAATCTTGATGAAGTCCAATTATTTAACATCTTCTTCTATGATTTGTGCCCTTGTTTAGTCCCACTTAAATCTTTTAAGCCAAAACTATAAAATTTTGTTTTCTTCAAAAATTTTTAAAGTTTTAGTTTTCTGTTAGATCAATAATCCATTAATTTTTTCATATATTTGAAAAATAAATGAATATGTTCTATAAGGGTTGAGGATTATCTTTCTATGATACCATTAGTTTAAAAGATTCTCCTTCGCCTATGAATTGTTTTGTCAATTTTAATTAACTCACCCTATATGTATAGGTCTATTTCTCTACTCTGTTCTGTTCCATTTATCTATAGAACTATCTTTTCACCAATAAGAGTGCCTGAGAGTTGATTCCTCCAACACTTTCTCTTTAAAGATGGCTATTCTATATTCTTTGATTTTCCACATAAGTTTTATATCAATTTGTCAATTCCTATGAAAAAGCCTGCTGGGATTACCGTTGGGATTGCACTGAATCTATAGATTAAACTGGGGATAACTGATACCATAACAATATTGAATCCTCTGATCCTTGAACATATCTACTTCTTTACTCAGCAATATTTTATGATTTTTCCATAAAATTTTACCCCAATAGTCCACACTTATGCTACTGTACATAAATATTTTTTAATTTAAATTTCCCATTGTGTGTTGTTAGTATTTAGAAATATAATCGATTTTTCCATGTTCGCCTTCTTTCATGTAACCTTGCTGAATTCATTCCCTCTAGGCCACTGTTTAACAGCAGTGGTGAGGGATTACATCCTTGCGTGTTCCTGATCTTTGGGGCAAAGCATTCAGTCTTTCACCATTAAGCATTATACTAGTTAGTTGTAGACTTTTCATAAACTATCTTTATCAGGATAAGAAAACTTCCTTCAATTTCTAGTTTCTGTGAGATTTTAGATACATTAGCTTTTGTCAAATTCTTGTTCTTTATCTACTTAGACGATCAAATGGTTTTTCTTCTTACTCTGTTAACATGGTGAATGACACTGATTTTTAAACACTAAACCAATTTTGCAGTTCTAAATAAACCCCAGTTGCCAATGAAGTAGCATCCTTTATTGATATCTCAGGATTCAATTTGCCAAAAATCTGGCAATCATTCACGAGGAATACTGGTCTTTAGTTTTCTTTTCTTGAAACATCTTTTTCTATTTTGGTTTCAGGGTAATGCTGGGCTCATAGAAAGAATTGGGAAGTTTCATATTTTCTCAACTTTCTTGAAAAACATGTAGAGAATTGGTATTATTTCTTCCGTAGATGTTTGGTATAATTCACCAGTAAACAACTTCACTGTTGAATTTTTTGCTGAGTAGGTTCTTAACTAAACATTCAATTTTTTTTAATGTGATATAAGGATGTTGACTGTGTATAATATTCCACTATTCTCTTTTATTGTCTAGAGAATATGTAGTGATGTCCCTCTCTTTCATTCTTTATATTGCTAATTTGTTTCTTCCCTTTTTTTTCTAGCTCAGTCTACCTAGAAATTCACTAATTTTACTGACCTTTAGAAGCAGCTTTTGATTTCATTAATTTTCTCTACTGTCTTTCTCATTTCTATTTCAATGACTTAGCTCTTTATTATTTTCTTTCTTCTACTTTCAAATATTAATGTGTTTTTTCTAATTTCTTGATGTGCCAAATGATGTCATAAATTTGAAACCATTCTTATTTTCTAATGTGCTTAGTTCATGCATTTTTCACTAACCACTGCCTTAGCTGCCTCCCTCTAATTCTGCTATGTCATATTTTAATTTTTATTGTTTAAAATATTCTAAAATTTCCCCCTTCTGATTTGCTCTTTGTCCTCTGGGTTATTTAAAGGTATATTACATAATTCCCCTACTCTCAGGGGGATTTTCTAAATATCTCTGTTGTCAAATTCCATCTTAATTCCACTGTGGTCAGAAAACATACTTTGTATGCTCTGAATCCTTTAAGATTTACTGAAACTTATAAATCCAATCTTGTACTTTATTCATAGCTAAAGACAGAAATTCCAGAATGCCTCTGTTATTCATAAAATTCAAAACTCCTTCAGGTATTCGCTCACTGGTATTCAACTAAACACATTCCCTGTTCAAATGCTTCTCATCTCTGAGTAGTGGAAAGTGTGGAAATCTTGTTTATTTGGAAATATTTGCCCTTAATTCAAGACTTTAATTAATATAACCTTATGAATAATAAGGTTTTAGCTATTTATATGGAGATTACCTCTATTATGAACTTATGCATCTTTGTTTTCTCAACATTTAACATGTTTTGTCATCAGTTTGTGGCTTTTTAAGCCAAAAGACACTATGTGTGGGAGTGGGAAGGGATGAGGTGTTTACAATGAGAATCCATCTTTAAATTTCTAGTAACCTCACAATTCTCCTAGACATTAAAATTACAAACAGTACAATAAGTATTTATGTATAAAATTAGTTTCAGCTTCTATAAGTAATAACCAAGTCTACCTAAAATACAAACTGATTTCAAAAACTCCACCTCTTTCTCTCACTCAATAAGTATGTAATATTTATGACTGATTTACCTGCTGATAAAAAAATCCTAAAAAAAAAAAAAAAATCCTGATTAGCAATGCATGCAAATGACATCTCTGTGATCTGACCAAAGTGATCCCCAAGGGTATCGGGTATCTTAGCACATTATTTTTCAAACTCAGTGTAGCAGTAAACATTACATAAATTGGATATAAATTCATTATGAAATAATAAGTAGCAAGAAGTCACACTGACATCTTTTTAAAAACCTGTGTCTTTTATCATCTCAGCTGAATGTAGCACCAATCAGTGGCTGATAACTATCTCTAAGTCACACATGTTTGCTTCAGAAATGTCAAGTTATATTATGTATTGATATCACCATGCCAGATTAAAGAATAACCTCATTTGTGGAACCACCTTTTATAAAATTGCACAGAATTCTTCTAAATAAGTGTCCTTTTCAGAACGGAAGTAGAGATCCTTTTAATTCCTTAACCTAAAGGGACCCCTGGACATGCTGCCCCTTCCATTGCAAGAAAACAAATTTCTCTAGAAAGGTGCTAAAGATTGGATTTACATATTTCCCTAGTACTCAGCTGAACAATCTTAAAATTATAGTACATACAGTACATGGTACTTAAGGATGTACCATTTTTTGGTACTGTTTTTTAAACAGGATTATAAAACCGTTTTTTAAATAGGATTATAAAGCTGACTTAGTCTTACTCAACAGTTTGAAGAATAAAATAAACTAACTCTGTAAAGCACTAAAATCCAGAAACAAAAAAAGAAAAGGTCAAGATACATATGAATACCTAATTGGAAGCAATATTCCCAAATAATGACATGTAAATTATAAATCTACTTCAACTGAGATCTCAGAAGAGAGAACAGTGATTATTAACAAGTTGCAATAAAGAGAAGCAATATTCCAAAAAGTTTCACTGCAAAATGGTAATGAGTGAAGGGGTTTCGCTTAATTTCTCTGGAAGTCTGTGGGGTTGTCAAGTGATCTTGACTCCCTTTTGAAAATGGCTTGTTTACCAGTCTGATACTTTACAGCTCAAAGATTATAGCCTGAAAAAGCAAGCCATAAATTGTTATATTCCCACTAGCTTGCATTATAAATGTTTCATGTTTGCAAACAAGTGGTTCTCAAATTACACATTAAAAGAGAAACATGATTTAATTATGTATCATTAATACAGTAAGTCACACAAAGTTCAACACTTTACTGAAACCTAAAACTTTAACTTCTTTGTGCAACCAGTCACCTTTAGGGCTACAATTTCTTTATGACAAGATCCCTAAAGCCCTAACCATTCACATACATCATCCCCATAATTAACTTTTTCCATTAAGTATAAATTTCTGCATCTGAAAAGCTAATATGAATACAGTAACTAACATCATCTGAGCTGCTTACTATGCAATAGGCACTTCTAAGCTCTTTGTACATTTTATCTCATTTCATTCTCACAACTCTATAAAATAATCACTATTATTATTTACACCTTTCAGATAAGGAAACTAAACAGACAGGTCAAGCCCTAGGTCCACAGCCAGAAAACCCAGGCAATCTAGCCCTGATTATCTGTGCACTCTGTCACATTATATTGCCTAACAGTATTAATTTACAAAATAGAAGTTATAGATTTGCACTGCAAAGACAGCCAATGCAAAACTAATCCTTTAAAAGGCTCATCTACACAAACAGTTGAAAAAAGTTTTTCTTCCCACACTATTTTTCAGGAGGCAACTGAAGAAAGACCTTGAATTATAAATTGAAACCTATAAAGTTTACTGAAATTTGACAGTCCAAAAAAAAGGAAAAAAGCAATTACTAAAGTGACACAAAAAATTGGCATATTACTGACACACGTGTGAAGAAAAATTCATATTTATAACATACTGATGAAGAATAGAAAGTTACCGTAGTAACTGAGATTAATGGATTGATATTCAAAATTAAAAGTTCTAGATTTGATGAGACAAACTGCCCTAAAACCAAGCACAGATAAAAGGACAGGATGACCTATACATACATATATACATACATGTGTATATATGTATGTATGTATATATGTATGTATACATATATACATATGTATATATGTGTGTATATATATACTCTGCTTAAAAATCTTTCATAATTTTACCTTTTGGTTTCGGGGTAAATCTTGAGCATTTGATGGAGGCTTGTAATTCAGAACTAATCTTCTAAACTCCAAAAGATTGAATAATGACTGAAAAAGAACAAAAATTTAAGATAACCTAAGGGAAAATTCTATTAACAGAACTATAAAAATATGACTGGCCTCAGAGATTTATTTTTGATTATACTACTTATTCACAGGATTGTTACCACTAGCACAAGACCTATCTTCTCCTGGAGAAAACGTCAAATTTCTTATATACTGACACACTATTCTTGATCATTAACAATATTTATTATACTGGAAAGCAGAAAATTATATGTGGACAATTCAAAAAACCTACTATATTTCATATTATTAAAAGCTGTCTTTCTTTAGGTGCTTAATAGGCAGTTTCCTAAAATAAAAGGTACACAAATGCAGTCTAGAACTTTTTAGACATGTTCACTGAGTTATCTTGAGGTATCAATTCTACAAAAATATAGTACAAATAAATTTATGAGCCAGTTGCTAGGCGAAAGGGACATAAAGAAATTACGTATTATCTCTATGCTCAAGGAGACACAGCCTAGAAAGGACACAGATATTATAACAACAGAAATTTGACTCCAACATACAATAATACTGATCTCACAGGGTATGAGAGCACATGAAAGACGCCCATGGAAAGGCTTCCTAGAACTGTTTTTTAAACTATAGCTTGTAACACATTATCATCATGATGAATATTTGTTTAAAAAAATGAAATAAAATGGGGCGCCTGGGTGGCACAGTGGTTAAGCGTCTGCTCAGGGCGTGATCCCGGAGTTGTGGGATCGAGCCCCATATCAGGCTCCTCTGCTGGGAGCCTGCTTCTTCCTCTCCCACTCCCCCTGCTTGTGTTCCCTCTCTCGCTAGCTGTCTCTATCTCTATCGAATAAATAAATAAAATCTTTAAAAAAAAAAAAAAAAAGAAATAAAATAAAATTGAAAATTTTAAAAGACGTCATAATGGTAAATACACCACAGAATATTGTTTGCAAAATTTTCATTGTACATATTTTACACATACCTATACGTGTCAAGTGCTTTACAATGTAAAAAGTATTCCCTTTTGAGAGTCACAACTTAACCTTGAAAATCACTATAGAGGAGGCAATAATGTACGAGGTGTTAGCAAAGCTGTATGAGCCAACATGAAAGAAGATAAAGGTAGCAACACAAATCAATGATAAAACAAAGTTTTGTTTAGGAGCTGGGTGTTGGGAAAACTGGCCCACTATACATAAAGAAATACAATCAGATACAGACATATATACATATGGATGTGGTTTAAAGACCTAAATATGAAAGGAAAAATCATAAAGCTGGTAACAGAAACTGCAGGAAAATACTTTGGTTATCTTGTAATCTGGAAGCATTTCTTAATTAAACAATATGAACACATGAGATAATTCATTTATTCAGTCATTTAATAAATATTTATGGAGCACCGACTACATGCAGACACAAGAGAGGCAGCAGAAAATAAAACATACTGAGTCTCTGACAAAATAAGAATAGCATGGGAAGTGAGGAGTATACAGTTAAAAAGAAAAAGGAATCGAAAAGCATGTGCTTTCAAACATAGCTGTGTATCAGAGTAATTGTGGAACTTCAAAAAATACCTGTGAAGCCTCTCAACAAAGATATAAAGTACCACAGAAAACTCTGAAGTACATCAAAGAATCAATGGCAAATTTCAAGAAGGACAAGATTAGCAATTCAGATCTTCTTGATTTACGATGGAGTTCCATCTAGATAAACCCACCTTAAGTTTAAAATATCATTTAGTTGAAAATGCATTTTATACACCTCACCTACCAAACATCATAGCTTAGCCTAGCCTACCTCAAAAGTGCTCTGAACACTTATATTAGCATACACGTGGGCAAAATCTAATACAAAGCCTATTTTGTAACGAAAGTGTTGAATATCTCATGTAATTTATTAACTACTGTACTGTAAGTGAAAAACAGAATGGTTGTATGGGTACAAAATGGTTGTAAGTCTATCAGTTGTTTACCCTCACGACCACGTGGCTGGGCAGGAGATACTGTGATCACAGTATCATCACAACAGAGTATTGTACCACATATTGCTAGCCCAGGTAATGATCAAAATTCAAGGTAAAGTTTCTACTGAATACATATTACTTTTGTACCATCATAAGTCAAAAATCCGTAAGTTGAACCACAACAAGTTGGGGGCCATCTATACACTCAAATGTTGCCAAATCCAATAAAGGGCAAAAAAATAATCTTTGGATTTGGCAATTGGGAAGAATGGTAGAAGAAGAAGAGCAAGAAATGAGTACTGAAGAAAAAGACTAAAAAGGGAACAAAGTATGGACTGTTTTTAGGAGAAATTTAAATAGGAAAGAGAATAATGACAAAATAGGATAATCCCAATCCCACTTCTTAGCTCTAAATTCCCACTGAGGAACATTTTCTTTCTTCCTGAATACTTTTTCACTATTATTACATTTGTTATGGTGATCGATGATCAGTGATCTTTGATGTTACTAATGTAGTTATTTTGGGGCTCTACAAATCATGCCCCAAAAGACTGCAAACTTAATTGATAATGTTGTAGGTGTTCTGATTGCTCCACCATGTGTCCATTCCTCTCTCTCTCTCTCTCTCACTCTCCTCAGGACTTGCTATTTCTTGGGACACAACAATATTGAAATTAGGCCAATTTATAACCCTACAAGGGCTCCTAAGTGTTCAAGTGAAAGGAAGATTCAACTGATGTGGCAAACTTCACTGCCATCTTATTTTAAGAAATTGCCACAGCCACCCTAACCTTCAGCAGCCACCACCCTAGTCAGTTAGTAGCCATCAATACTGAAACAAGACCCTCCACCACCAAAAAGATTATGACTCATTGAAAACTCAGATAATAATTAGCATTTTTAGCAGTAAATTTTTTAAATTAAGGTATGTACATTGTTTTTTTTTAAATGTAATGCTACTATATACCAAATAGCATAAACATAACTTTTATATGCACTGAGAAACCAAAAAATTCATTTGCCTCACTTTGTTAAGATATTCACTTTACTGTGATGGTATGGCACGAAACCCATTATATCTCCAAGGTATGCCTGTACATCTTTTCCACCTGGCTACTTTTAGGATTTTCTCTTTGTCTACAGTTTTTTCCATTTTATTTTGATGTGCCTTGGCACAGTATTCTTTATATTTATACTACTCGAGTCCTACTGCTTCCAGAATCTGAGGCTTGATCTCATTTATCAAATTTGGAATATTCTTCATCATCTCTTCAATTCTTTTTTTTTTTGCCCTGCTCCCTTTTACTCTCCCTCTGGAACCATAAATACACTACGTTAGAACTATTCGCCATGCCCAAAATATCTCTTATTTGCTCTTATCTGTATTTCATGGCTTTAGTCTCAAAATGTTCTTCAGACCAATTGTCCAGTTGGCTAATTCTTTCTTCAACTATGTCAAATATACTGCTGAAGTCATCCATTAATTTCTTAACTTTATTTTTTCAGTTCTAAAATTTCTATTTTGTTTTTTAATAGTTTACTTTTCTACTGAAATTCTCAATCTTACTTTTAGTTCCTTGATCATATTAATAGTTATTATAACAATTCAATTTTCAGGTTTCACATTGCTGGTTATTTTATCTTGGTGTTTTTAGACACACTTTATTTCTCGGTATGATTGATTATGACTGATTTGAGTGCTAAACATTTATTTTTATGTGAAAAGTGGAGAAAATTCTAAGTTCTAGATAATATTACCTTCTAAAAGAATTTACATTTCCTTCTGGCAGGCAGCAAAACTGGGGCCATTTGCAATCCCAGATCAACTTAATCCAAACAATTCTGAGATGATGCTGGGATTAAAAAATTATGAAGCCTGGCCTATTTGCAGTTCTCATTAATCCAAGGTTCTAGCCCTCTAGAATTTAATGGAAGTGTTTATTAACACTCCAAGTCTGTATGAAACTTTGCTTACCTTCCTAGCCACTCAGCGGCCACTTCTGGAATTGCTCAAGGATAAAATCAACCCAACAAATGAAGCTTAGCCTAAAAATCCTGTTCTCTCAGAGCTTAGCCTCAAAATCCCACACTGCTTTAGTGTTATGTGACATAGTCTTCAAAAGTTGATTTATTGTTGTTGTTTTGGTGTGGCTGGGTTAGTTTCCAGCAAAATATGACTAGGTAGACAGTCTAAAACAACCTAATAAGCTATTACCCAAAGTAGAACTTGTGACCATTACGATAAACCATGGAAATTAATGTTTTTAAGTCATTAACACTTTATATCCTCAATCACATAATAGTATTGGTCAACATATTTTTTTCAAGAAAGATGGAAAAGGGTAATTGTCACTACTGCCTAAATTGTGTTTGTGATTGATACACCCTGAAAACAAGTATCCTTTCATTCGGTCCAAAGCTAAAAGGTATATTTTGAAGAGCACTTGGTAAAATGGAATTTGGCTAAACTCTTGCTAATAACAGAAAGCTACGAGAGATGAGATTTCAAAAACTTGTGGAAAACAAAGAGTGATGATAAGAGAGCAAAGGGATATAAACTTCCTATAATGAAGATACTGAGGAGAAGCAAGATCAATTCTCCTTGCTGGACTAAAAAAAAAAAAAAAAAGGAATAGTATCACTAAAGTTCAAGGTAAGGAAGGGACTGAAAACAGATGGCATGATTAAAAGATAAAAGTCTGTATACAGAGCAGTTAAATCCCCATGTCCTTCCCAGATACAGAAAGGTAGACAAATACCACCTCCTTCTGCGGGATATACGATATTTAGTCTTCGGATATAATTGAACTGAACCAACTCGGGCTCAGAAAAATCAGTCATAGTGTGTGTGAGAGGGAATAAGATTCAGGGCTACAAATAGGAGGATTAAGTAAAAATCCTGCCAAGTGATCCCCAGTCAACCTTCCCACAATCTCCTTTCTCTTAGGTCTGCTTTGGAAAGCCAGCAATCGTGCTTCAAACACAAAGAATAGGAATCCAGCTTGGACTTGAGACAGAGAAAAACCTTCCGTGGTAAAGGGAACCAAATTTAAAAAGAAAGAAAGAGAGTTAATATGTTTACACATATAGAACATACTATTAAGACCATAACAGAGACGTTAGAGTACTTAGAAAATTTTAAGAGTAAGTATATAGAAAATAGAAAGAAAAAAAGGTGTTTTCCTGACAACACCAGGAAAACAAAGGATTCCAAAGGGGCACTCTCAGTAAATCACTGTAACGTTTACAAAGTCATAGAAAAGGTAAACACTGACTACTATTTTAAACTTGTTATATAACTATGTTGGAAATGAAGGAAAAGGCAAGTCTAGGTATATGAAATGAGACAGCTAAATCCCCATTTATCTCATCAGGAAGGCATGCCATTTAGAAAAATGAAGATAAAAGGAAAAACAGCTAGAACTGGTTGTAGTTGCTATTAAGAAGCAGGACTGTGAAGGAGGGAGGTTTGGGGCAAATTACTTCTGTTGTTCATTATAAGCCTTGTATCGCTATGGAATTACTTATTTTCTCTTTGAACTGGGTACTTAAATACTTTAATGAAAACTAAGGATAAGAGCAAATAATGTGAATAAACATGTTAAATGATATCTTCATATTTTTTTGAAAACGCAGCATTTTCTCAATTTCATTCATCATTAGAATGATAAAAGCATCTTAAGTCGTCAATTCCACCATAAATAATATATCCTCCTTTCTTCAATGTGTCAAACACTGTATTACATACTCATATAAAACAATAACCTAGAAGATGTGTTCTCCGCCTTCAGAATGCTCATATTTAAGTCAACCCGGAGTTAAATGATTTATGAGTAAGGTGACCATATCCTTTATCTTCCAACTCACAACCCTTTTGAGTGTGAGAGCTTTACGACTTAGGAACAGGCACCAGTACATCTACGATAAAAATAAACTGGAGCTGTACAAAGCAAACTGAGAAGGATGAACACCTTACTTCTGAGCATCTCAGAGGCATCCAAATGGGAAAGGTACCAAGGGTCATCATGAGAATCCATGAATTATACCCCAAACTAGCAAGAGAGGAGTATACTTCTAAGTAGCTACCTCATTCACTGATACCCTGGTGGAGAAAAAGCAGCCCCCACTAGTCCTTTCTAGATGTTAAGTTCTGGGATAAAAATACTCCTGACTAGATAAGGGGTTAATGCCCAATCTAGGACAGTCAGGCGAATACTGCTAGCATCCAAAAGATGATTTAAGCCATCCTCTGTCCCATCGTCTCCTTGCTTATAGTCCCTTTCTGATACTGTCCCTTTTCTCCCAAAATATTGGTCCCAGTACCTAAAAAAAACAAGTATAAAGCTGTACCCTCTGTAGCCTATCCCTGCTACCTATTTTGCAGTTAGAGTTTTATTATCCAAGTAAATTTCTATAATTGGCAGATAGACTTACAAGGAAAAGAAGTCCCAATTGTATCACACTAGTCCTGCCAACTAAGTAAATTCCACCCCTGAGAAAATTTTGTAATTGAAACTTTACAGTACATTTACATCATAGTTTGAACAAGTTCCAATTCACTTGGGAAAATACAATAAGAAACTTCCAACACTAACAGAAATTTCCTGCCCAACTTTTCTGTCATAGGTGAAAAATTCCACTTATGATGATAAACTTTTATATCTAAGATGGTATCTGTGAAATTAAACAATAACGTCACAAAATGAAAAAAAGAAAAGATTTTAATTACTAGAGATGAAAATGAAAAGCTACTTAAACAGAATACAGTAAAATTACACTAAGAAAAAAAAAACCTGAAGTGATCTTTTGACAAATTTTTCTTCCCACCTACAATTTTCCAAAACCTGAAGTTTAATGTATTTCCACACACCCAAAGCCAATGATCTAATACTTCACTATAACCCAAGTTTTTCAAGGCTAAAGGTCACTTCTCCAGGTATCCAGATTTCTCCAAAAAAAATTAAAAAATATATTAATAACAATAATCCCAAGAACCCTATCCTAGCCTATGTTAGGATGCTATACCAGTTAAACAGCCACTAATTTAAGGTAAAATTTAGAAATCAGTAAAATTACTTCAAATTTTAAATAGAACAAACAATTTTTTCCAGTCTATTCTCCTCCCCACCAAAAAAACACCAAAAATTTGAAAAGTAAAACAAAAGCTAAGATCAGCAAACACCACTTCGAGTAGAAATAGATGTACAGCTGTTTCAAAGTTGAACTAAGATACTGAAAGAAGTTTATCCTATGAAAACATAAAGTGGTTATCCCCATTTGTTAGTATGAATTTAGTTATAATTTCAAACAGGCCTTTCTTACAATATGGTGTAGAGAAATAAAAAGCACCTATTCTAACTAACAAATACTGATTATTTGTAAGTACCTTCTTCTAACAGTTTTCTGAAAGAGGCTTCTAATCAATAAGCCTCACTAATTGGCCATTATAGCATAGAGCTGGCATCTACTTGTCCAAATACAAGAAGCAAAGTGTATTCATGAAGATTCACATCACAGCCTTAAAACTGTGCTTCATACTTTTAAATATTGTCTAAATTATGAAATTTAAATTGGACAATAAACGTAAAAACTCTTACAGTGCAAGTAAAGCAAGACAAAGAGACTAATAAAATTTTAGATATTATGAATATCTACGTATTCATTAATAATTAATCAAGGATAGGAACAAAGGTATTATTATAGATTTATATTAATTCAGGTATTCCTTAACATTTTAATAGCCTGAAAAATAAATAGCGTAGCATACTACTAACTAGTATATATCACAGAATATTAAAGAGTGAGACATAAACCTAGAAAACCGAAGGATATCAAATTGAACGGTATTTGGTGCCAAGCAAACAAGTGGGGGGAAAGTTGGAAATTATAACACTGAAGTAGAAAAAAATTTAAAACTACAGATTAATCACCTAGAGAACACAATTAACAATCTAATGAACAAAATAACCAGTTAGCTGCTTTAATATCACAAAGAAGTTTATGCCATCATACATACAGGCTTGGAAAGCTACAGAATGAAGAGATATTTTGAAGAAATGGCATACAAAACGATTTAAGTAGTACTCATCAGGAATACTAAATAATAAGCTACGATTCAACTGTGTTAGGAAAATTAAACAAAATATTTTCCTAAAGGGTAATAAAAATTAAGAGGATGTTATTATTCATAGATTGTTTTAAGGAGATCATTTAATTCAATGTTTTGTAATCTGATGGGTAACATTATCAGTGTCTAACTGAAAATGGTAAAGAATTATGACAATAGTCATATCTCATAAAGAACTAAAAACACAAGAAAGAAAACTAGTCCACATTAAGAAGATGCATAACTATGCATACAAAAAATTTCATTTTAGAATAAGGATTTCAAGAAACATTTCATAAGGGCCTTCCAAGTTAAAAAAAAAAAAAAGATTATCAATATATTTTCTTTACATCATTCTCACATATGCACTGAGAATTATGTCAATCTAAACCCTCCTCAAACACAATGCCTCCTTATATTAAGAGTATTTAAATAACTATAATTCTATGAATAACATTTGCCATTTTATACAATAAACCTGATTTAATTTGCAATAATAACAACAACAACAAGAAGAGATCTGGTTTTATATCTTGGTTATCTCCTTCTCAAAGTTTGCGGAGAATTACATACAAAAACATTTTCACTCTTTCCACTCTGACAACAATTAGCACAATTGTTAATTGTTAATAATTAGCACAACAATTAGGAAGGAGGAGAGATTAATTCCAAATAAGTGAAAGGCATAGGCAGTGCTCTACTGTTAAAACTCCATACTGGGGGTAAGGACAAGGGACAGGTGAAGAGTCCTACAATCCACAAATTAGTTCATTAGACAGAAGGGCATATTAAAACCTTGCCTGCACTTATATTTAAAGTACACAATTTAAAAGAAACACAACCACAACCCACCTTCCGCTGCTATCATGCCCACCAAGTAAGATCTTTGTAAAGATCCTTACCTGAATAACAGCACTAAACCAGCAAGTATTGCCAACATTCTTCAGTCCAACAGGAGCTTTGTCCTGCCTTTTTCTATCGTAAGGGTTTCGAGAATCCCTCCAAACTTCTGTAGGTGTTCTCTTTAAACATGCTTTATTTTCTGCTATGCTGGCTTCAAGAACTCTTAAGCAATGGGGAGAAAATGATGAAAAAAAGAAAAATACGGTATTAATTTCATGCCATACCCTGGGAAATAACACACCAACCACAAACAGGATTCTAATTACATAAGCTCTGGATAATGTATTTGGGGAAGTACTACTAAACACTAACTTGACTCAAGCAGAAGTTAATTTTCTTTAAGAATATAGCAGTGGCAAACAGATGAAGAGACATGTAGCCTTTTTTCCTAAGAAAAAAGGAAATCTCAAATGCAAAAAGACAGTGTTATAAAAACAGAAAATATGTTAAATGATGTTTCAACAAATTTGAGGTTTAATACCAGGAATATAGCACCTAGGTAAGTTTTCTAAGAAATCACTGTAGTAAATATTTACAAAATAACATAATGACTAGTTTTTTATAACAATTGCTTTGAATCATCAGGAAAACATTAAAAACTGAACAAACTGCTCTTTTACTCCTCTGACCATTCATTTCCTTTACTATAAAAAAAAAAAGCTATGGTAAATTCTAGGGTTCCTTTCAGTTCTAGAGATCTAACTAAAGAGAATATTTATGTGTTTACTTCTTCACCCAAAAGTTGACCTACATACATATCAGAATAATAAAAGGTTTACCTCTTCAAAATAAGCTTACCTACAGAATATCTTAAATACATCTCAACATGGCACGAATAACGCGACTTTGCTTCAAGTAGCATTTACATGCTGTTCTTGCTCTTAAACATGCTGCAACATGCTGGAAAATCCTGATTCCCACATTTGAACTAACAAAGGATTTTGCCTGCTCAAGGCATATGTTATTAGCTACTCTAAATAAGCATAAGTAATATTCGGGTGTCTTAATCAATTTTGTGTTAATTTTAAAAATCTCAGCATGAATGAGTTTTTCCAACATTTTGGCTTAAGAAAATCTCATTCATGCTACATCATCCTTATTTTAAAGATTTGGCCTATCAGATTAATGTCAAATTAATATAGCTATATTCCTTAATTATGGGGAAAAAGTAAATTATATTTTTATCTCTAACAGCATTATTTTCAACATGATGTTAGATACCACACAATAGGATTCAAACTTATCATTATTTAAAATAACTTATGTGAATACAGGATAGAGCCTTTCTTTGGGAATCAATGAAACCACATCCCAAAAAAATAGCAGGTAAGAACAACATGGTATGTTATAATGCAAAGATCAAAGTACATTCACACATTTAAAAATGAACAATTTACACCTCTGTAAACTATTAAAAGTGGCCCAACATTAGCAGCAGTTCTATACCCAAAAATCAGCTCTCACATGCAACCACAGCCCCTAGAAGGCTTTTTCTTATAAGCCATTTACCACTAAAAGGTACCACAACTCCATGGAAGATACTTAGTTAGGTGAATTGGAGCAGAAGAAAATCAGAATTTACCTAGAACATCCCACTGTTACCAAGTTTTCAAGAACGTTAAGAGGAAGATAAAAAGTCAAAAAGCCAAGCTGAAAGACTTCCTACTGTTCAAGTTGTACAGTTCAGCATAATATCATAAGAATAAACTGGAAAAAACTGATTTTGTACAAGGCAACTAGTTTATGCGCAAAAGAGAAAAGTGGATACATAGTATACGAAAGGCAAATAGCACACAAAAGACTGCTGTATATAAGAAGGTATATTTAATTTTTTATTGACTTCTATAATGAGTATTTTCACTTGACGATTTTGTTCTTTTTGTAATGTATATGTACATTTAGAAGTATAAATAAGGGAAAACTATTTCCACCTTGGTAATTAGAGATGAATGAACTAAAACAAGCCATGCATTCTGGGAAAAGTAGCAACAACACCACAAACAGGACAGAAAAATTAGCACCGGTGGTCATATATAAAAGATATCTTCAATTCAGTCATATGGTAGAGCTCATCATTCATTATAATACGGGCTTTCAAAAACTGGTTTATTGTAATATTCCTTAACCATACCATATGGCAGAACTACCATACTGAAAGATGTGGATTGAAGAATGCCATGACTTTGTGGTCTTCTTGATTTAGAGCTTATAACAAAGTTTTGTATCACCAGGAACTTACAACACACAAGAGTTTCCTGCCACCTCTTCCTGGCTCCTAAAAATCTGTAAATACATTCATCACATTGCATCAAAATTATTTACTACTCAGCATCTGGAGGGTAGAAACACACAGCTGTTTCATTCCTAAAGCATACATGATAAATACTAGGGCCTAAACAAAGTTTGAAATGAATGATTAAGATATTAGATGTTGCTACCTCTTTGCTATTTTTTTTACCAAAAGCCCAACCTCTATCCCAAATATTACTCTATTCCCAAGCCCCCAAGCCCTTTCTGTAGTCCAGTATTGCCAAAATGAATATAAACTTTCTATAAGGCCAAGTGCTGCATAAGGGTTCCTTCCCCGGCCTCACCAAAGTGAAGCCACTGATACTGCCCAGGCTTTGAAGTATAAAGTATGCAATAGCTACAAATCCAGGTATTAAGTCTGTCAGTAGAGAAAACAACAGCAACAACAAAACTAACACTGCAAATCTCAGAGAGCTCAGAAATAGCTTATAACAAAATATAGCATGCCAAGAGAGGCAACCCCAAAAGCCACAAATCAAAAACCAATTCCCACTACCCATCATCTCCTTTCTTATCTTCCCAACACTAGTCATGACCATGCAGCAACATAAAAGGATGACAAAATGTTTTGCTCTTTTCCTTCCACACTCTATACAGAATATTTAAAGCACTTACTTATGATAAATGTTCACCTTCTCATTAAATTCTTATTGTACTGATTTTGTTTTTTGGGTTTTTATGCTAGTTGTATTATGTTTGTGTTGTTATTTAAATATAAATTATTTAAATTGCATTATAGCTGTAATGTTGAAAACATCCCACTTTAGATCATCTAAGTACATTTAGGGAAACATCATACTAACTGAAAAACATACATATCATTTAAGCTGTAGAGACCAACAAAAAAGAAAATAAGAAAGAAGGAAGGGAAGGGAGACAAACAGGGAGGGAAGGAGGGAGGGAGGGATGGAAGGAATTAAGGAAGGAATGAATCATTTTGTTGATTTCCTTTTTTCAAAAAAATATATTAGAATCACACTAAATGCATGAGTTAGTTCACAGAGAACTGACCATTTTTACAATGTTCAGTTTTCCAGGATACCTGGGTGGCTCAGTCAGTTAAGAGTCTGACTCTTGATTTGGGCTCAGGTCAAGATCTCAGGGTCGTGAGATTGACCCCACGTGGGGTTCCACACTGGGTATGGAGCCTGCTTAAGATTCTCTCCTTCCCCCTCTCTCTCCGCCCCTCCCCCTCTCAAAAAATTACAATGTTCAGTGCTCCAATTTGTGAAATACATTTCCAATTATTTACATATTCATTAATGTGTCTCAACGATATCCTCTAATCTTCTTGGAAGTTTTTGCACATTCATTAAATGTATTCTTGGTCTTTCACAGTTTTATGTTATAAATGGTAGCTTTTTAAAATTTCTCCCTATCATTCTTTTTTATACATAGAAATACAGTTTTTGCATATTGATTATCAAACAGCTCAAAACATGCTTTTTTTGGAAAAAGTACTTTGTAGAGGGATAATCTGCATATGATAAGATATACAAGTCTTAAATGTACAGCTCAGTGAAACTTTGTACATATGTATACACCCATGTGATCACCACCCAGATCAAGATACAGAAAATTTCCATTATTCTAGAAAATTCTCTCATACCCCTTTTTCAGCCAACAGTGTCCCCTCCACCTGCCAGAAAATCAACGTTCTGACTTCTATCACCACAAATTCGTTTTGCGTGCCCTTACACATCACATAAATGGAATCACACAGCAATTACTCTTTTGTGTCAAGTTTTAATTGTTTATAGTTTTTAGTTATTATCGATAAAGCTACTATGTACTCCTTTCTCAAGGGTCTATACCTAGAGGTGGAAACACTAAGTATTAGCATAGTATAAGTTGAAATTCATTAGAAATTCCCAGTTTTCCAAAGTGGTAATTCCATTATACATTCCTACCAACAATGACCATTCCAGTTACTCCACATGCTCACCAACACTTGGTATTTCTTCATTTTAGCCATTGTGATGTTCTCAAATGGGATGGCTCAGCAAGTATGCACTACCCAGATGACCGCCACTGCTGCAATCTACCATCATACCCAGCAAGGCAACAACATATCCAGTCATATGCTGAGGACAAATTAAGAGACTCTGTGTTTCTGACAGAGACTACCACTCCCTGCCAAATAAGCCAACCATGATGAGGAAGGATACACCGTACGTGGTGTGACTCCTGCCCAATTCTGGAAGACTGACTATATAGAACTTTGACCACCCAACTCTCCCCTTACTCACCCCAACCCTTCTTGGAACTATCAGTGGTGCCTCATTATTGACATTTTTTCAAGTTACAGCATTGCTATTCCAGTCTTATCAGTCAACTCTGGCCACAGTCTTGTAGCCCTTGAAACAGGTTAGTTTCATATTTTCAATTTTTCCAGACCACTTGTAATCTGACAGTGCAATACTTTTCTATCATAAGAGCCACTCAAAAAATGGAATAATAAGCATTCTATGGATTTTCAATAATTCATAGGCATGTGGTAGTGTTGAGCCCTAGAATTATTTTCACAAATCAACTTAAAAAGATCTGTAATTGCCTCCCTCACCTACTCTTGTTCAACACATCTTCTTAAGGCAGTTTCCTCTCATAACAGCTTTCTTTTTTAATTTTTTTAAAGATTTTATTTATTATTTGACAGAGAGAGAGAAAGAGAGCACAAGCAGGGGGAGCGGCAGGCAGAGGGAGAGGGAGAAGCAGGCTTCCCACCGAGCAGGAAGCCTGACGGGGGGCTCGATCCCAGGACCCTGGGATCATGACCTGAGCTGAAGGCAGACACTTAACTGACTGAGCCACCCAGGTGCCCCTCATAACAGCTTTCTAAATAATGATCAGGATGGAAAGGGTGGGAGCTATAAAACCTATTTTAAAAATCAGAATCCCACCCTAACCATTCCTGGACATGATGCTATTTTCTTTGCCCTAATGACAACTCCAGGCCATTCTGGTGGGGAAAACCCCCAGGTGGCTCCCAAACTTAACTCCAGTTCAGACACCTGGACTTCCTTGTTGGACTGGTCTTGGAGTGTAAAGATAATGATTAGTTGGCTGAGCACACTGCTCACCTAGTTCCTCTACAGTGGTCCATGCAGGCCAAAATGGGAGGCACAATGAGTCCCTGCAAATTCCGTAAAAATGCTTTTCTCCCTTCTTGTACCTACCCTTCTGGATGAAAGGTCAGGTTCAAGTAGAAAATTACTACAAAAAGAAGTAAAGGGCACCTGGGTGGCTTAGTCGGTTAAGCATCCGACTCTTGATTTTAGCTCAGGTCCCGATCTCAGGGTCGTGAGATCGAGCCCATGTTGGACTCTGCACTCAGTGGGGAGTCTGCTTGAGATTCTCTCTCCCTCTCCCTGAACCCTCTCCCTGCTCATGTGCTTTCTCTCTAAATAAATAAAATCTTTTTAAAAAAAGGTAAAATTACCACTACCAGAATGGAACGTACTGATTTTGGAGCAGTAGGGGCAGTGCAACCATCCCATATTCAGTCTTTCAGAACTGCTTTTGGAGGCTTAATTCCCAAGTTGAGACTCACTAGACCACTAAATCAACACAAATTTCAGCTACAAAACCACGGTACAACCTTTCAGGAGCAAGTCCCATCACCTCTAACTGTCTTTGTAGTCAGAGCCAAAGAAACTATCTTTGTAGTGCTCTAGGGTCTCGAAGGGGGGATACTTAGACCTTACCCTTACTGTAAATACATCATCCTTTGACATAACCACTTAATAAGGGAAATGATCTCCTATTATCCCAACCTTAGATAGGCAACGGCCTTTGACTTCTTTTTCCCACATTCAACAAGGATATCATTAACTGAAGTTCAAGTTTATATGCACAAGTAAATATCATGTCAAAAAATGACTTTCAGTGTTCTGAACTTAATTCTTTGGGTTCCTGCTTTCACTTTGATTTAGTCTGATTTTAGTCTTTACTATCTTAATACTGCAATACTTTTAAGATCTTAAAATATTTCATATTCAACAAACAATACATTCTGGCTGCTTCCATTAGAAAGTTCCTTATACCACCACATTTTTTCTTGAAATAGTTGGAGTTGTATGTAACAACTTTAACTAGAATCTAGCCCAATCTTCTACCCAACTAATTCAAAATCATTTCATGAGGCAAGTCATTTTCACAACAAACACATCACAGACACAAATCAATTACAATGTAGTTTATTAGCAAATTTCAACTATCCATATTCCACTTGTTCCCTACCTAAGCATTAGTAACCAAGAGATAATTATAATTAATACATTCAATCCTGACATTAAGGAATAATTATATTAAGAAGCACACTTTAAAAATGTTCAATTTCTTAAGAATTTCACCCTGAAATTTATGAGTACTTTGAACAGAGGATTGTAAGATACAAAAAGACAGGCTGTAACTCATATAATTATAAGGTAGTATTCCAAATGTATGAATTCATATTAAATTATGCCTGCTAAAATATAACCATCTTCATATGATTCTAGGAATTTGGCAAAATTTTGTTATGTGAACCTAAGTAATGAATAAATTTAACTATTTATTCATATTAAGCATGATATATAAACTTTTTCTTAAAAATACATCATTTTCCCGTTTGAATTTAGAATCCTAAGCCTATTAATAAAACCCATAGGAACAAATATCTCTTTGCCAAATGTTTAGCTGGAATTCTTACATTTCCTTTTTTCTGACACAATGATTTACATATGTGCTTATTAACTGCACATTTTATATTTAACATTTTTTTGTTAACTGTAAATTATAAAATCTATACGTACCACAAAAAATTTACATTTTGCAACAGTAAATTAAATTAATATGACTTTTTACTTCTACAGAACATAATTTTACATAACATTTTATGGCATATTACATTACACCAAATCTTTGCAATGTTATGTACAATAAAAATATTTATGAAGTATTCACTATTTTAAGAGTATATTAAAATTTAGAAGATCAAGAATAAAAAAGAACATTATCTTAAGAGATATTTGTTTTCATCTGGACAAAAATGAACATCTAAAACAATATAAACATATACATTAAACTTAATAACAGATTAAGAATAATTTTAATCCTTTAACTTTCAAGTTACTTTTACTTATTAATTAATTAGTATATGCAGTTTTAACTTGAAAACACATGATACAAAACTACCGACACTATTTGGTAATAAGCTTCCAGACTTTATTCTATTTGTATACTAACATAAATTCATTTAAACAAAAATATACATATACCTTTAAAAACAAGATCTGGTATATATTATGGTATATATTTATGTGCATATATATAATATACAAATATGATATGGCATATATTCTATTTATAATCTTGTACACATAATAGATCATTTCCTTTAAATATGATATCCAACTCATGTATTTCATGTTTAAAATACTTCTCATCAAAGTTTAAGTAGTCAACCTTTATAATTATTCAAGACAATTATTTCATTCCAACCCATTTTTTGAGACAAAACTAATTTTACAATTTCTCTAAATCCTTCACAAAATAAGCCTAATTACAATGTCTAAAGCTAATGTATAAATTTTTGCTTTTTCATTTAAAATTACTGGCATTAATTGATATTATCCCAACTGAAAAGGACAATGAATTTTAATGTAAGTCTTTCCATCTTATTATAATGTCTTACGAAGTAACATTTCCAAAGTAACACTTAAAGACATTAAAAAGTATTACTAAGAAAAATTATGTGCCTTTGCTAAACAGCATTTTGAGACCTCTCCTACCATATACTAATCTCGGATTACTTAGAAAGAAGTATACTATTGATACCATACCAAGGGAAATTATCTGAGAAAGCTGGTACATTCCAAACAACTTGTTGTTATAGGGAAAAGAACAATGGAGTCACAAGATTTACCTTAGCTGTGTACTTTTGGAAAATCATTTAACCTCTTAAAAGATCAATTTCTTCTTCAATAAAATAGTTACCACTACCTTCATAGGGTTGTTTAGAAGATTATGGTTGTATTTTAAGGATTTTTTTTAAATGAACATTGCTTCGTGATAAAATCAAATTTATTTTTATTTGATCCATAAACGAATCAAAATGTTTCAACCTAAAAAGTTTTCATTATTAAATCAAAAGATGCATTCTATCCCACATCTTAGAATCTTGCCTATTTCTTTTAAAAACAAAACAAAACCTATAAGGGCACCTGGGTAGCTCAGTCGTTAAGGGGCTGCCTTTCAGCTCAGGTCATGATTCCAGGGTCCAGGATGGAGCCGTGCATCTGGCTCCCTGCTCAGTGGGGAGCCTGCTTCTACCTCTCCCTCTGCCTGCTGCTTCCCCTACTTGTGCTCTCTCTCTGTGTCAAATAAATAAAAACTTAAAAAAAAAAACCCTATGAACATAGTATTATTATATTATATAGATCAGAAGATGGAGAGAATTATGGCCCATGGGGTAAATCCAGCTGGCAGCCTGTTTTTTAAAACAAGATTTATTGGACCATAGTCACGCTCATTAAATTATGTATTATCTATGACTGCTTTGGCACTACTACACTGGAGTTGAGTAACCGTGACAGAAACCAAATGGCCAACAAAGCCTAAAATATTTATTGGCCCTTTACTAAAAAGTTTGTTGACCCCTGCTATACATGACGACACTGAATTGGACAATGTGTCCAAAAGAGATGAGGAAAGAAAAAACAAATCAAAAAAATATTAAAATATACACCTAAATTAAATGCCTCTTAATGCTACTCCAAAATCCTAAAAATCTAAGCTCCAAATGCAATAGGAACTAGAATATGAAACTTTGGTTACAGAAAGTATAAAAACAATACTAAAGTTTATTAATGGGTTTATTTAGAATAACAAAGTATATCTTTGTGACTCTTGAAATTAATGCCAATTATTTCTATTATAAATAGTACTTATAGCTACTTTATACAAATTATGTTTTTACCTGCTAATGGCTTGCTCCTCATCAGTTATTCCAGTCTCCCTGAATGCCCTGTTTGATTCCGCCAAACTCAAGGCAATTGCTCTCTGAAGATCATCTTTATCATCTCCAGTGAGATCAATCACATCTGAAAAGCAAAACTATCTTTCTCAAAATTAAAAGTCAAACAAAATGAAGGTAATTCTTATCATGGGGATTTTATACCCAACATATCCTCTCAAACCAAAGTCAGCACCAACATAATTCTCCATAACGGCCTCTCTGAAGAGAATGCAAACATATTTTAAATTGGTTATATTTTAAAACTTAATGTTCTTCCCTAGAGAATATGTCTAAAGCATTAAGATCATAAACATTTTTCACTGCACTGGAATCTAAATATTTACTATGAAGCCTCTGATTAAAAGATAAGCAGAAAAACCACTAAAGACAGGTTTTTACCAACAAAAATTGAAATCAACATATTAAACATTTACATTTATGCTTTCTGAAGTTAATCCCAATATACACACATTACAGTTCATGCATACTACTACCTAGACATTATCTAACAAAATATAATAACTGAGATCTCAAAAATTATGCTTCAGAAACTAACTGACCATAAGTACATGAACACAAATGTTTATGTATACATTTTTTAAAGACTGGAAGAATGTACTAAACTGTTAACAGCGGTTAATTTTGAGGAGGAGGGTTATGGGAAGAGGAAGGAAGTATCAGGACCTTTCACTTTCTATTTTAAACACTTCTCTACCATCCGAATTGTTGAATGAACATGCAATCCTCTCCATTTAAAAAAACTTTTCATTTCACAAAAAGAAATATACAAATAAATGATACCATTTTCTTTTGTTAGAAAGAAAATAGTCTTGATGCTGTTAAGTATTCTTTTTACAAAGAACAGAGGCTACAGCTATTACTACGTTCAGAAAAAACTTTTTAATCTAATTTCCCAATATATACTGGTCAATTTCCTTCACTCAAAAGATGGCAATAATACCCCCATTACCATAAAAACAATAATATATTGCTAAGTAGACGATTACAAAACAGTATAATAAGACAGAATGCTATAGCTTTGCGTGGTTAGGCTTATGCTTACAGGTATTTTGGGTACGTTTTATATTCATTTTGTTTATTTGTATTTCAGACATGTTAAAAATTAAATTTTTTCTTTGTAATCTTGCAAAAAAAATTTGCAAGAGGGGAAAGAAACATAAAAAGGGGTAGGGGATGAAAAATAAAATGCCTGCATTTTACCATCTGACTCCAGGGTTATATGTAGTTACTCAAAAAGAATATGCAAGACATAATGTATATTGACAGTTTCAAAAGTCTACTTCTATTGTTATCCACACTTTTTCTCTGAACAGTTGCTTACAAAAGAATATTAAAAATATTAGAAATAACAGCTGGCTATGGAAGGTGTTTTTTATGTCTTTAGAGAGTATAATAAAACCTCCTGAAAATGTAATAAGTAGGGTCCGAAAAAATTCAGTCCAGTAAAATGTAGAACAGAATACAAGAAGGTAACTGGAATGATGGAGCACGCCTCCCTATACCAGCAGGCTGCAGGTGTCCTAAGTCTTGCTTGCTTACAAGACCCAAGTCCACCTAGATCGCAGTTGGGGATGGATGTCACCTGGGTGCAGCCATCCCGTCCAGCTTAAAAACTGATCAAGAAGCTAGGACAGAGAGGCATGAATGCGCCTCAAAAAATGAGAATGATCTTAGTTATTAAATAATGACTAGAAAAGTGAGTCAAGAGAGAATAATGGAAGTAAAAAAAATAATTCCAAAATCACAAAGAAGCAGAAAAACCGGTTTGGGGAATTAGGTTCCCCCAGCTTGATGCACTAACAGGGGACACAGAAGGCAAAGTGAGGGGGATGTCATTACCCCGCTGCTTTGGGCTATTTTCTCCAGCATGACTGAACAGATACAGGTTGTTCCCCACAGCATTCCAGTGTCCAATTTCCAGAATCGGGAATGTCAAGAGATAGAGAGTAGAGTGGCAACCAGACTCTGCATTCCAATGTTCAGCCATAGCTCAGTGGCAGTTACCTAATCCTGCCTGCTTGTTCTCGGGGCTGCAGCTCCAGAAGTATGTTCTTGAACTCGGTAGTCCCAGAGGAGCCTCCCGATCCACTACCTTCCTGATAGTGGCAGAGGGAGCAACTTCCCTGGCTGGCCAGTCCTGCAAGAATCTGGGACTCATTTCACAAGACTGAGCTAGGGATCCTTCCTCCAGTCTATCCAGTGATTTTTCTTTTTTTAAGAACCTAATCCCCTGTATTAAATTTCTTCTTTGAAACTATCTGGAGTGTTTACTGTTTCATGTCTGACAAGTAAAAGAAACTGGCTAGAGCAGAAACTCATTTAGAAATAGCAACAACTTATAATTAGAGCTTTTCATAATTTAATTGTAACTCAAGCAACATAAAAGCAAAAAACAAGGCAAGGTGTTTTTAACCCTATTTCATAAAAAACTGAAGTTGTGACAAATGAAGTATACCGTCATTAAGAATAATCGTGGACAGGCTTTAAATTTAAGTCTTCTAACTATTAAATCTTTCCTCTACACTAGCAGATCTCCAAGAGTGGTCAATGGAGTCTTGGGGATTCCCCTAAGACCCTAAGAGAGAAGGGAGCTCCATAAGTAAAAAATATTCTCATAAAAATACTAAGATGTTATTTGCCTTTTCTCCCATATCATACTTGCACTGATGATGCAAAACAATGGCATCTTTGCACAAATCGAGGCAGTAGCACCAAGTTGTTTGGGCAATTCACTGTACTAAAGCTATGCATACTCACTACTAAAAAAAAAGCCAATTTCTCTTAGATCTTTGATTAAAAAGGAAAATTTTATTTTATTAAATTTCAAACACTCGTTTACATGTTCTTTTAATTCTACATGACAAAACAGGAAGTGTGCATGGTACTTCTGCTGCATCCAAAGTAAGCTTGCGCTCAAGAGAAAACACTAGTGCAATGCTTGAGTTGCAAGCATTTTTTTTTTCATGGAACACTATTTTTACTTGAAAAAAACAACAAACTACAAACTATGATTACTCAAGCTTCAGAATTTGGCAGATATTTTCTCAAGAATAAACAAAGTGAGCCTGTCACCTGCGGGAGAACAAATAATGGTATGTGTTGCCAATGAATAATGTGGACTTTTCAAGCAAAAATGGTAACTTTGGAAAACTTGTTTCTACCACTATGCACACATCTTCCCGACATCTAAAAGCTTTTCTGGAGAAATCAAGTGATATTAATAATTTTGATTTGTTTTATAATGTAGACATTCTTCCAACACTTAGAATGAAATCTTTTCCATGGTATGATAAAAGCAAGCATAGTTAAATCCATTCAAAGAGCAAGGTAAGTTTCTAATATTTGGTCTTTGACCCATTTCCTGACACAGAGTTCCTAAATCATTTAGAATTTCCTGGGTGACAGGAGCATCTTTTGCTCTAATGAGATGACTCCTGGTGGACTCTTGTATAGCTTCAGGATGAATGCTGGTCACCAGAAAAGCCAAACCATGATGAGAAGCTTGGAACTTTGAGAGGAACTTTTTTTCTCCAGGGAGGGAGAAGGCCTAGAGATTAAGCTAATAATCAATCATGCCTACCTGATGAACCCTCCATAAAAGTCCCTAGAGTACAGGGTTCAGAGAGCTTCTGAGTTGGTGAACATATTCACATGCTGGGAGGCTGGCACACCCAACCTCCATGAGACAGAAGCTCCAGTGCTTGGGACCCTTCCAGACCTTGCCCTACGTACCTCTTTATCTGGCTGTTCATCTGTATCCTTTATCATATTCTTCTTATACAACAAACCAGTCCATGTAAGTGTTTTTCTGAGTTCCAAGAGCCATTAGCGGAAATTATCAAACTCGAGGAGGAGGCTGTGGGAACCCCCAATTTGTAGCCAAGTCAGACGGAAGAGTGGGTAACCTGGGGACCCACTACTTGTGCCTGCCATCTAAAGTGGGGGCAGTCTTGTGGGACTGAGAGCCCTTAGCTTATAGAATCTGAAGCTAATGTCAGAGAGTGTCAGAATTGAATAGAATTGTAGGACACCCAGCTCGTGGAGAATCAGTCAGGCGTGGGAAAATTCACACATCTGGTGTCAGAAGTATTTTGAGTGTAAGCAAAGGAAGAAACAAGCAATAGTATTCTTTAATGCTAGAATGATAGGTTAATCAGAGATTATTGGTCCTTAACCGAAAAGCTGGGGCTTTTTCCTTTAAGCAATGGAGGTTTATTTATTATTTTTAATTTCATTATAATTGCAATAACTTTCTCCATGATGTTCCCATTACTCCATAAAGCTTCTTCTTTCCATAGGATATTTAAAAACAATACAGCAATCCTCAAAGACTATTATAACCTACTCATATACCAAATACATATGATTTTAAGACCAGATATTAACAAATTAAGTGTTATTTCAATAGAATGGTTAAACATGAGTTTCTTCTTTTTCTGGAGTTAGAACAATTTCTCCTAAAACATGAAATATGTAATGAATATTTGTTTCACAATGAAGACTAGCCTTCTATGACTTTCTTATATGCTTACACTCGAAAAGGAACAGTGAATGCACTTGGCTATAAATTATTTCTAACTGAAACAATTTCTAATTTCAATTATAAAAATTTAGTCTTTTTAAAATTCCATCCAAATACCAGAGTACCATGAATATTTTTATACCTGTATCAAGGGAGGACCTCAGTGAAACACCAAACTTTCTTTCAAACAACCCTCCCTCTAGTACTAGTATGAACACAATTCAAGGGCACAAATGTGTTAGTGTTAGCTGAGTAACACTATACAAAGTCTCATGTTACAAAAGCCTCCATCATTTTCAAGTCTGCCCAAGTTAAAACATTCTTTTCTGTAAAGTTAGAAATATATATACCAAAACAGAACATTCACCCTAATAAATCTTTCACTCTCCAAAGAATGACCATTTGAGTAAAACTTAAATACCAACTATGAAACATTTCTCTGCTTACTCTAAAATATAGGCAGTCATGAACTTGACAATGAATTAGACTTCAAATGTATGCATTATTTATAACTCATAATTAATTTTTCCATAAGAACAGTATGTTAAATGACATGAGGCTTCCAAGTTAGTTTACAAAAGTCAGTTTAGCCCATAATATAGTTGAAACTACAACACATGTAAAGATTTTGATTTTAGGAGAAAAAAAAAGGTCTTCCACTGTTTTCCTTAATTACATAGGGTTAAACCTAAGGGAAATCCTTTTTTTCCCCCCAATAAGTCAAGTTTATATTTACTACCAGCAAAGATTTCGAGGCAGGGGAGTGATATGAGTAGAAAGAACTGTTTGGGGAGTTAGCAGTTAAAGTACTGAATAAGAGTCTGACAAGAATTGTAATAATATATACCAGGCAAGAGCAACTGAAGGGAAAGTATGCAAAAACTGACAGAAATGCAAACTAAATGATTATTTTGGGAGAATAGGTAGAGCTTGTTTAAAAAAAAGAAAAAAAAAATCGCTGGGCCATGAGAAGAATGAGGATGCCCTTAGGAGAGAGAGGCAAAATGAATGAAGAGATGGTCTGCAGATCAGAAACAAGAAAACTACCATTCTCACCCTCACTCACTCTGCTTCACCATGGCTGTATCCACACCACTCATCTCTTGAGCCAAACATACTCCTGTATAGCCTGGGACGCACCTGCCTCGGACACCCACAAGGTTTACTCCCTAACTTCACTCAGGTATCCATATACATGTAAACTGGTCCAAGAGATATTCCCCGATCGACTCTCTTAGTATGTCTCCTGCCTGACGTTCAACCACATCCCTGCCACCCTCTTGTCCCTTTACCCGCCTCTACTGTTTTTCATGAACTTACTACTACCTGACATTATTTATTTATTGTTTACTGTCTTTCCCCTATGTAAACTGAGACTCTGTTTTCTAATGGCCTAAAAAACTACCTGATACAGATGAGGCAATCAGTAAATATTTGTTAAACAAATAAAGGCTAAATCTAGACAATGGAATAGAGATAAAAATGAGTGAATCATCTTCACAGTGGCACTAATTATAAGACTTAAGAACATATGCTTTTCCACCTAAAATTTTTTCTAGTAAGTTAAAGGACAAACAACGTGATAAAGTATCATGAGAGAAGAACAGTACTTAAAAGCAAGAAGACATACACGATGCAAACTGTGTTTCCACTCCACTCTCCCATTCTCCTCTGCTCCCAGTCAGCTCTAAAGATGTTCCCACTTTTCCAATCTTCTCACTGCTGAACTCAGATTCTCTCAAACAGCGAGGTCCAAAAGAACCTTCTGTGATGATGGAAATACACTATTAGTCTGCACTGTCCAACATGGTAGCCGCCAGCCACATGAGACTCCTACTGAGCACTGAAAGTGTGTCTAGTGCAACAGAAGAACTAAATCTTAGCATTGGTTTTAATTTATATTCAAATTTAAGTTGCCATGTGACTATAGGCAACTATATTGAACAGCTCAGCTCTAAATGGTCTTGTTCTGTTTCTAATAATAGCTGCTGAGGGAAGCCTGGGTGGCTCAGTCAATTAAGTGCTGGGTGGCTCAGTCAATTAAGTGTCTGCCTTCGGCCCAGGTCATGATCTCAGGCCTCTAGGATTGAGTTCCACATCCAGCTTCTTACTCAGCGGGGAGCCTGCTTCTCCCTCTGCCTGCTACTCCCCCTGCTTTACTCTCTCTCTCTGACAAATAAATAAATAAAATCTTTAAAAAAATAAATTAATAATAGCTGCTGAAATTATAATGACAGCATTGGTAAGAAAAGTGAATAGTAAAGGAGCTGTTCCTGAGTTTTGTCATCAACTTTATGGTTTTCCAACTTGGATTGTGAAAAAAAATTAAAGTTAATGTTCAGTATTAGTCAACAAAAGCTATAGCCCATGGCTATCATTCTGCCATCAAATTTAAGAAAATTCATAAAGTCACTTTGCAGTACATGTCTAACAGAATGCTTAGAATAAAATAGAAACCTAACCTACTTGCATCCAACCAGTTACAAGTAACTTTCATACCACTGTAGCATCTCATTTGTAAGCTTAACCTTGACTTTTGGGGAATCATCAAAACAGTTTTATGCATTAGAAATCTCTGTGGAGGGGCGCCTGGGTGGCACAGCGGTTAAGCATCTGCCTTCGGCTCAGGGCGTGATCCCGGCGTTATGGGATCGAGCCCCACATCAGGCTCTTCTGCTGTGAGCCTGCTTCTTCCTCTCCCACTCCCCCTGCTTGTGTTCCCTCTCTCGCTGGCTGTCTCTATCTCTGTCAAATAAATAAATAAAATCTTTAAAAAAAAAAAAAAAAAGAAATCTCTGTGGAAAGGGGCGCCTGGGTGGTTCAGTGGTTGAGCGTCTGCCTTCGGCTCAGGGCGTGATCCCAGCGTTCTGGGATCCAGCCCCACATCAGGCTCCTCCGCTGGAAGCCTGCTTCTTCCTCTCCCACTCCCCCTGCTTGTGTTCCCTCTCTCGCTGGCTGTCTCTATTTCTGTCAAATGAATAAATAAAATCTAAAAAAAAAAAAAAAAGAAATCTCTGTGGAAAAAGAGATTTAACTTTCTTCGCATTGATTTTTTTTTCTATCCATCATTACTCGTTTAACATTATTTGAAGAATGGGAAAAATATAAGCGTTCAATTAATAAAATCCTAAACTGCTTAACATAAGCAATTACCCTTAGAGACGAATGCACTAGACTTGGATCTATTTATCATTTGAGCTTTAAATCACTGTTAGGCTGGCCAAGCAATATAACCAAAACCAGAGTTCTAAGACAGAGCCTCTCACTTTCTATGCAATCCTTACCTAATAATTCAATTCCTTTTTGGGGGAAAAAAAATACACTGATTCTAAATTTGTGAAGGGTCAACCACTTAACGGTCATTCTGATGTGTTATACCAATTTCTCTAAAACGTAAGCTAATATGTGGAATTACTTTCTGTGTTAAAATTACCTACCCAAATCCCTCTCATCTTTTGATCCACACTTTGATTGCTCAATTGTAGTACATCTTGTTCTGGTGGGCATGTACTGTTTTTTTCCTGTTTTAAAAAAGTTCAAAAGAATTTAATGGTCATGAAAGAAAGAATATTACTATTTGATTTCAAATTGGGCAAAAGCCTTCCATGGTCATGTCTATGACCGAGTTGGCCATGACACAAAAACTTAGCAGAATCTATTAAGCATATACCTATGGTACCTCAACATCTTGCATTGTATCCTAGTCCGCTCTGCATTAGTATTTTTTTACTGCAAAACTCCAACACAATTTTATTTCCAATTTAAGCTGGAGGTGGGAAGCATTCATTTGACAATCCACAATATCCAATTCTGGACAAGAGATCTAAGTAGTGAAAACAGATGCCTAAAATTTTTACTATTATTACAAATGATTTGGGCCTTTCCTCAGAATTCAGTAGAGTACGGAAAATTACAAATGCCATAACAAGACACCAAGTACATCACTACTTAATTCCTTCTTATGCAGAGTATAAGCTTTCCTTGAAATGTTTTCTTTTTCTCTCAAAAATGAAAGGTAGAAAGAATAATCACAGTCCTACTATTGAAAATGTAATTATATTTTCAATATTAAATGAAGCTTCACAAATACGTGTTAAATCTTTATAAAGTGAGGGGCGCCTGAGTGGCTCAGTCGTTAAGTGTCTGCCTTCGGCTGAGGGCATGATCCCAGGGTCTTTGGATCGAGCCGCGCATCAGGCTCCCTGCTCCTCTGGGAGCCTGCTTCTTCCTCTCCCACTTCCCCTGATTGTGTTCCCCTCTTGCTGACTCTCTCTCTCTCTGTCAAATAAATAAATAAAATCTTCAAAAAAAAAAAAAAAGAAACTTTATAAAGTGATATAATTTTATCTTCTGACATATCTAGTTATGTATAACAGAAAATTTCCCCACAAGCCCCAAATGAGACTTCTATAGGATATTACTTTAAAAGCTAACCTTTTCTAGTCATTAAAAAAAAGATGTATTTTATTCCTTCTAAGGGGCTTACATCAACAAGGAATCTTATGTATTTAGCATTAGAGACTTTTATTTCAAAATATAGATGTTTTTGTCAGCACCATAACCAACAGATGGCACACTTAAAGTTAGTACAGCTTAATGTTTTAGCCCTGGTTGTAAGAGACTTAATACTTAAAAAAGAAAAGGAATAAAAAAAAATTTTTTAATTAAAAACATGCCATATTTGAAAAAATTAAGTTAAACTATGGTCAACTTTCAAATAACAATGTATTTCATATAAAATTGAGCAAATGCTCAAAAAGGATTTTTATATCTAGAACAATCCCTTGAGAACTTCCTCACACTCTGATTGCTCCAATACACCACACTCCTGTAGCACTTACATAGTTTTCTCAATAGAGGTCTGTGTTTGAATATATATTGGTAATTATCTCCTATCTCTCCTCCTCACATGTTTTACCACTCCTTCCAAGAATTAAAAATGCACAAAGACCTCATTTCTTCTTAGCACTAACAGCACAGTAATTTAAAGTATCTGCTGAGTGCATGACATCTCCTTACTTTCTCACTGCTACACCACATACCACTACCGTGACACTGCCAGATTTAAATGCTGATTTATTTCCTAAAGGCAACTGTACTTAGAACTTCATGAACTATGGTACAAATCTGTTAAATGGAAAAGAATGTTACCCCATCAGGTATTTTTTTCTCAGTTTGATACTATTATAATACAATAACAATACTGTTATTATACAATTGTATAATACGATACATTATATTTTTACAAGGGTTTTTCTCAATAATCTGCAAACAACTTTATGGACACACCATCCAACTTATTGAATTACTAAGTATAAATTAGCACCTTGGTGAGAAGGATAGCACATTTTATTGATAAAGAAACCACAACAGCACACAATTTGCTCAATATGATAATCAGTTGTAATGAAACCAGAAACTCCATTTCTCTACCATCTCTTTAAAGTGAAATAAAACTACTTGATGAGGGGCACCTGGGTGGCTCAGCGGGTTGAGCGACCGACCCTTGGTTTCAGCTCAGGTCGTGATCTTGTGATCTCGTGAGATTGGGCCCCACATTAGGCTCCGCGCTCAATGTGGAGTCTCTCCCTCTCCCTCTGCCAACCCCCTCGCATATGTACGGGCACACAGTCTCTCTCTCTCTCTCAAATATATATCTTATAAAAAATTATTTAATGAATATTTTTCAAGAGTTATACACACAAAGACACACACACAATTTTTAATTATCATTCATATGGGACACACACCTTCTGATATTAGGTTTGCCTTCTCCCTAAGAGCATCTATTCAAATCTCTTTTGTCATAACATTTTCACTATTCTTTGTCAAAAGTCTTGAAGAGGTGTTAACATCTGGCTTAAACAATACTTTCTGACTTTACAGAGCAAATCAGACATCTTTTATTTAGGAAAGTCTTATAAATCCTAATTCCCCCACCTACCTATATATACTACCTCATGTCACAAAGTCTACCATCTATATTAAGAATTCACAGCTATCAGTCTAAAAGTTTGTCATCCTTTCCACTAGAACAGTGAACCATGTTTAGTCAATTTCCTGTTTCCTTCACTTCAACCAGTTGCCTTCAGTCAATAACTTTTTTTCCTTTCTCTACCTAATTTCATTTTCCCCCAAGTCTCAGAACCTTGAAAGACAGATGTTATTCTCACACACTAATTCTTCCACTATTTATACTACTTCTCTTTTTTCTAACTTCTTGCAACAAGCTTCTCAACTTCATTCCTTTTCGTTGGTTCTGAAACAGCTTTTTACACAAATTATCAAAAATAATTCAATGAACACTTTTCGAGAAACTATGCAAACTATTCTAGCATGATGATAAGCACATCAATGGCCTTTCGCTCTGTTAAGCTTTCTGTTTGGTAAGAAAGAAAGGCACAAGCAAATAATTTCAAAAAAAGACAGTACTCATTAAGACCCAAGTATGCTCTGGGTGCTAGAGAAACACTTGCTCTAACATAGAAGCCAGGAGAAAAATTCTAAAGCCAGAAGCTCCTGACCTAACTCTTACAATACCAGAGGTAATTAACGTGGGGGTAAAGGCTAGAGGGGATTCCAGACAGAAGGAGCAGCAAGTGTAAAGACCAAAGAAATTAAATAGCACTGGATGGGAAAGAACTCCAAGCCATCCTGAATTATCGCAGTTTTATAAAGTAAGAAGAGAAAAACAGTAGAAAATGAAGTTAGAGATGTAGACAGGGTCCAAACCACAGTTTGTCTTGAACGTAGACATAAACAATTAGGTCTGTCTCACATACATAAAATTTCTTCTATCACCTATAACCCATGTGAGGTAGGACTATTTCAGCTTTTGGCACATAAGATCATTTGTGAACAAAAATATTAAGATTAACCTGAAAATTTAAAATTAAAATATTTTATCAACAAACATTAAAATAATCTTTACTGACAACAGTTATAAACAACCATGTAAATGTGTTCTTCCTAGTTGTTTCCGAACTCTGAGAAAGTCTATCAACAAAATCAGAGGGGTGCCTGGCTGACTCAGTCAGTAGAGCAGGCAACTCCTGATCTGGGGGTTGTGAGTTCAAACCCCATCCTGGGTGTAGAGATCACTTAAATATAAAATCTTAAAAAAAAAAAAAAAAAAAAAAAAAACGGAAATTCTCTTCAAACAAGTTGGTAATCAAACTTCTTAAATACAGAATGCATAAAAATAAATACCTTTAATTTTATAAAATAAATACATTTTATATAGTGTAGTTATTACATCATAATGAGATACAGAAGTAACTAAACATATTTTGAAAAATTCAGCACTATATGTAAGCATGAACCATTCACATTATAAAGAAAAACTAGAATCCCACATAAAACTTTCCACATATATGTGTATATGTCTGTGTGTGTGTGTGTTTACTTTGTTACATGGTAACGCACTTTTATCTAAAATCTTCATTTTGGGGAGGGGCGAGGGTTAAGGGAAGGGAAATTCTGTTAAGTGGTAAACTTAATTAGAAACAATAGCTTACCTTCAAAAATACTACTAAGGCCTCTACCAACACTTAAAACCCATAAAACAAATGTTTGTGCCCATTTAAAATCCTGGAAATGTTTGTTGCTTTCATGAGTAACACCTATAGCTGTTCTGTATCTCAAAACAATGAATACTAAGTGAAATGCTCTATGAAAGGACACATAAATACAATCTTTTACGCTTGAATTGGAGAAAACAATAATGCAGCTAATAAAAACATATACTCTTTTCAACTACACTAAAAAGAACCAAGGTTAAAGTAAAGTGGTTCTCTGTCCTTCACCTCTGCTTAAACAAAATATATTCCCAAGGAAAGTTTTTGATTACATTCTTATTAAATATTAAGAAAGAAAAGTAAACTTACTTGTGTCTGCTTGGCTTCCCACACTGATGTATCTATCATTGCCAGGAAGTGCTGTTTGGTAGTAAGTTGTCTCCTCCTGCTGAGGGGTCTTGGCATTCTTTGCAGTAAGGAAAGCCACAGCTAATTCCAAGTTTCCATTACTATCCTTCAAATATCAAGAATGGAACATCAAACATTTTGGAATAACTCCACACATTCTCACATGAATTATTTAATTTTCTCCATAACAACAAATACTTAATAGCAAAAATCACTTTTAGATTTGAAATCATTCTATGTGATGTTAATTTTATAAACTGATCATAAACAAAGTATAATCTATCAGTAGTAATTCCTTTTTCTATTAAGACTACTAATATAAGAATCAATTCTATAATTTCTTAGTTTCCCATTACTTTCATTTCTCCTTAAAGTCAATCACAAAACTTATGCTTCTGAACAAATAAACTAAAAAATGTTTTTTGGAACTTGCCATACAAAAGGATGAGAATGAATATCTGAAACAGTACTTCTGCAAAGAACTATAAACTTCAGTATGGTTGCTGAATGCATACCTAGAGGCAAACTTAAGCAAATGTCAGACTTGTAGGCAGAAAACAGCAAAACATTCTGAAGCTTGATAGTATGGAGAGACACACAGAACTAGACAGAAATACTCAATCCTGTCAAGGTGACAATCCTACCCAAATTAAGTATATAAATTTAACATAGTTCTCATCAAAAGCATATCTGGACAAAATTATTCTGAAGTTAATTTAGAAGAAAGCAGGTATTAGAAAACCAAGAGTTTTTATAACAGCAAAATAATGAGAAGACACATGACCAGTTCTATTTCTTTATTCTCTGTAGAGTTAATAATAAATATAACAGTAGCTCCAGGACAGCTAATTGAAACGATATTAGGAAACGAGATATTAATAATGAAGTGATCTTTGTAACAGAAGGCCAGAACACCTAAGACTATGCAGGCCTTATGAACCTTAGCATACACAGAGACTGGAATAGGAAGCCAGTGGAGGGTTTTGGACAGAAATGACATGGTATGACTTACATTTTAAAAGGATCGCTCTGGCTGTGTGTTGAGAATAGACAATAGGCGAGAAAGGGCTAACGCAGAGAGTCCAACATTATTTGTTATCACATTAAATGTGAAAGGTGGCAAAAGGAGGAAGATCAGGATGATTCCAAGATTTGAAACCTGAGCAACTGGAAGAATGAGGTCCCCAACCCACCCCAATTCCAATTCTAGTTACCCAGGGAAGAGAGGAAAAAAAAAGTAAGAGTGCAGTTGGAAAAGCACCACTGCTTTAAACTTTGTATCACAACCATTATAAGACTCTTAATGACTCACCAGAAATATAGATATAATACAATCTATAGCTAGATAAGTAAAATAGCGGTAAAGTAACATACAATAACAATGGCTACATTTATCGAACACTTACTACATGCCAAGAAATGTGCTAAGTGCTTTTTATATACCATCTTATATAATAATAATAAATTGGATGCAACAGAGATTTATACAACTTGAAGATCACTTACTTTGGAGGGCTAAAAATAGATTCTTAAACTAAAAGTACTGAAATCAATGACATCGTGTTTCCCAAAAGTAGATTCTTCGTCAGTATATTACTGAGGAAGTCAACTCATTATTAAACATCTTACAAATTTATACTGGGTGATGGTTAAGGTTTAAGTACACTGACCACTCCCCCCCCTCCACCAACTACTGGTAACTGAGAGCAAAGTTAAAAAAAAAAAAAAAAAAAAAAAAAAAAAAAAAAAAAAAACTATAGCACACAACTTACCTCAAAGAAAATGTGGACAATAGTTCATTTGATTAACTCTTTATGTTCATTTAATTGAACATATTTTACATGTTTCCCAAGTTAAAAAAAGGGAATTCCCCAAACTTGCCCTGACAAGAGATGGGTATAGCCTCACACTCAGAAATGGAGAATGGTAAAGGCACTTTCTGAAAACAGACATGGAGTGACTGAGTCATATTTATCAGAATAAAGAAAGGGCTGGCAATCATCTAAATGTCATAATCATAAAAACTGAGGTCTGACATTTTTGCTTCCTCTCCAAATACAGTTGCTTCATAAACCCTGCATTAATGCTCTAAACAGTACTGTCTCATCATTTTCCTGATAGGACAAAAAGATGAAGCAAAGCTTGTAGTAAAAGTGGAAATTCAGTGTGGCACCCAGGCTCAGGCTGCTTGGTTTCTATTCCAGCTCTTCCAGCACCTACCTCAACAGACTTAACAGGAGGATGTTAGCCCCATAAAATACTTTGAACAGCACCAGTACTATAGGAGCTTAATAACCGCTAGTTATTATTATCCTGATTACAATAATCTAAAAGATAAGATTATTTCTAGAAACAAATGAAGGACTTTTGGCTCAGAATCAAAAACTACGGGGCGCCTGGGTGGCACAGCGGTTAAGCGTCTGCTTTCAGCTCAGGGCATGATCCCGGCGTTCTGGGATCAAGCCCCACATCAGGCTCTTCCTCTATGAGCCTGCTTCTTCCTCTCCCACTCCCCGTGCTTGTGTTCCCTCTCTCGCTGGCTGTCTCTCTCTGTCGAATAAGTAAATAAATAAATCTTTAAAAAAAAAAAAAAAAAGAATCAAAAACTACATAATTAAACTCATCTCATAGAGCAAGTTCCAAAGGACTGAAGTTGTATGTATGCCTTAAAACAGCAAAAATACTATATTGCTGTTAGCCCTCAGGAGCAATATAGAAATAACCTTAAAATGCAGTTCCAGTTCGTTTTTTTTTTTTTTTAAGATTTATTTATATCTTATTTATAAGAGAGAGAGCAAAGGCGGTTTGGGGGAGAGGGAGAGAGAGAATCTCAAGCAGACTCCCCACTGAACAATGAGCGCAAGGCAGGGCTGGGTCTTACTACCCTGAGATCACAACCTGAGCTGAAATCAAGAATCGGAGGTTTAACTGACTGAGCCACCCAGGTGCCCCTGCAGTTGTAGTTCTTAAACATCTTTTATTCACTTGATCTTTTTCAAGAGGGCATATCCATGTGATTTGACTCATCTTGGGTTTCTTCATGTGGAAATGAGGGACCATCAGAAGATGCAACCAAAAGGAGGCATTTTATTTACTGCATATACTAACATTCAACTTGCTGTTGAATGTTCTTAAGGTGCAATCAGTTCAATGTTAGCCAAGTTTTATTTCTCCTTGGAAGGAAAAAATGTAAGCTTCTTACCCTCTATTTTCTCTCTCCTCCTCTCCCTCCCCGTATTTCTCTACCCCACCCCACTCTCTACCCCCATTTAAACTCTAACATCATAGCTCTTGAGTAAAATCAGCCACTGCATTTGGATTCCTATCCCTCCATTTTGCATGAAAAGTGTTCCACATGGAGAAAGATTATCTGTCACTCCAAGGTTATCTCGGAACATTAGGCTGCTAAAAACAAACATGCTCAAAATTACAGCCTAAGTAAGTCTCTTACATTATAAAAGTTCTTTCCTCTATCTCTATTACTACACCAGAAAATGTAACTAAAAACCTTTCAAATATACCGTAGGCAGTGGGGATGAGAGTGCAACTTCAACTGCATGCCGCGAAACAGAGGCCATACCTGTAAGGCTTGCTGGAGTATCTGGGCATCGTTAATCCCAGTGATTTCTCTCAACTGATTCAAAAACGTCTGCTGGTGCTAGAGGAGAAAAACCGAAACCATTACACTTTTAAAATCTGAAAATATACAAGAATAAGAAAATAAATGAACTTTGGGTTAAAAAAAAAACAGAAAACACAAAATAAACTAGTATAGAGAAGAAAAAATATAGAACTTGACGAAAGACTCAACAAATTTCACTATTTCAGGAAAAATAAACCATGCAGTGGGGAGCCCTTACTCCATTCTCCTGTTTCCAAAAAGGAACTTCTACATTACTTCCCAAGAAGTCTTACTGAATTCATGGCTTCTGGCCCCTTCCTCACTGACTAATTTATTCCTCCCAACAAGAAAAGGAGTGATATGCACAATGATTAAGCCTAAGAAGAATTAAGGAAACCAGTTTTATCCATGGGCTACTTTCAATAGGGGCTGAGGCCCCCAAATGACATCCTGGCTGCTCTAGCATCTCCCTGTGCCCCCTTGGGTCAGCCAACACCTGGTCACCTAGGATGTCTGAAAAAGACACGCCAAAGGACAGGCCATGCACGAGGGATGCATTTTACATCACGGGGATCCTAAAATCTATTTGAGGAAAAAGATCATCTCACTCTCTAATCTGTCATAAGAGATACTACACAGAATTAATCACTTGCCCCTATTTGCTTCAGATCTGTTGGTCTTTATGACCTATTATACTCTGTTGGAGAGAAAAAGAGAAAAGGGGATGGGATTCCACTATCAAACGCTGCCCTGAACATGCCTAATTAAGAACCGTGTTCCTTCCTCCATCTCCGTATTTCTTTAAACAAGTTCCCCAAAACTGTAAAACTAAAGAAAGCTCAATGGAAATGAAATGGAAAAGAAGTCATCACTAGAATAAAAGGATCTGCTGAAATCTTTCTCAAAGATGTTTTACGTTCATCTCAGTAATGAATCAGTCAAGAATCAACAGATGATAAAACTACGGGGTAAAAGTTTGATGAAAAACAGGAGAGTTACACAGTTTCAAACTCCTACAAATTATAAAGGGAGAAAGAGTATAACTTTATAATGAAGAAACACGACAAATACCACCTCAATCAAGTAATCAAACTTAATATTACCAATAATGGGATAAAATGACAGTATATGCCGTCTGACGTTGTGTGATACACCAAGACGACAGCATCACCTATGGTATTCCTGCCCAAAATTCAATAACCTGAATCTAAACTTGCGGAAGCATCAGACAAATCCAAACTGAGGGACATTTTACAGGTAATTCCTCTGTTATCTTTAAAATGTTTATGTCATAAAAGATAAAGAGTGAGTTTCCAGATTAAAAGAGACAAAAGAGGCATGATAATCAAATGTAATTGATTACCAAATTCAATTACAAATTGAAAAACAAACTGCATCTAACGCTAAATGCTATACAGAACAATTACTGGGACAACTGGAGAAATAAGAGTATGAATTGTTTACTAATAATATTTATTAATATTAAATTCCTGAATTTGATAACTGCATTATAGTTAGAACTGCATGTAAAAATATATCTTTTTTCTTAGGAAATACACCCTGAAGTTTTAAAGGGGCATGATGTTTGCAATTTACTCTCAAACAGTTCAGAGAAAAAAAAACTTGTAGGGGCGCCTGGGTGGCTCAGTCGTTAAGCGTCTGCCTTCGGCTCAGGGCGTGATCCCAGGTCCCTGGGATGGAGCCCCGCATCAGGCTCCTCTGCTGGGAGCCTGCTTCTTCCTCTCCCACTCCCCCTGCTTGTGTTCCCTCTCTCACTGGCTGTCTGTCTGTCAAATACACAAATAAAATCTTAAAAAAAAAAAAAAAAAAAAAAGCTTGTAGAAGTTCTTTGTACAACCCTGCAACTTTAAATTTAAAATTACTTCAAAATAAGGTTTTAAAATATTCTGTATATAGATTTGCTAATGTTATAATTGTAAAATGTGCATTTCAAAACATACTTGACAATTTAAATATGCATAATATATATACCTTCAGAGTTGAAGGGTCCTAAACAAATTATAAAATGAAATGAAAAAATAAAGAGCCATTTGAAAATCAGGTTTGAGGTAACCTACATCTAAAAATCTTTTATAGAAACCACATGTATAAGTTAGAAATTATATTCAACTACATGTAACAGAGTCCCATCTAAATAGCAGCTTCGACGTGCTGCAGTGTCTGTTTTTTTCTAATATAATTAGACTGGAGGTGGGCAATCCAGATCTGATAAGGCCTCCCACATGTTAAAAAAGATCTAAGCGCCTTCTGTCTTCCCACTGAACACTCTTATATGTGACATTCATCAAACGTCTGTCACTCCAGGTCTCCTCAAGCATCCCGTCCAAGTTCTAGGTAGCATAAAAGGAAGGGCACAAGACAGAGGGCATAAGCCAATACAGAAATTCTGACTTCTTTAAGAAGACCCATCTAGTGACTTCCACTTAAAGCTTCATTGAGCAGAACAAAACTGCATGGCCACTCAAGGTTGCAAAGAAGGCCGGGAAATGTATTTTTCAGCTAAGCAAAAAGCCACTTTGAAAATGAAATCAGGGTTCTGTTCGTGAGGAAAAGTAAAGAATGTGTATTAGATAAGCATGGGTAGTATCCACCATGCCATCAATGAATTTTCATTTCCAAAAACCTTATTAAAGAGCTGAAATAACCAAGACTATCTAACAATAAAATAAAAATAATAATGTATATAAACAAGGTCATATAAAATGCCAGGAAGAATAAAATAGTTGAGTAAAAAAATCAAATTGTCAAACTTACAGAGGTGAAAAAAGAATTCTCTTTAAACCTGTCAACTTTCCTATGTTCATTTAAAATAGTACCAATAGCTACCAATGGTAACATGACTAAGTTACTCAATACTGAACATCATAATATTAAAGATGTAGAAAAATTTTACAGAAATTCTTCTTATCTAAAGTCTCATTTTACTGAACACAAAAAACTTAGAAATATGCCTCTCTCTAATCTCACCACAACCAGCACTCCAAACTCCATTCTTTACACGGAGCATTACTTCCTTCAACTGCAAATCACCTGGTCATGGATCAGGGAAAAACTACTGAATATCTCCCCCAAATCAGTCATTTATACAAATGTTACCAGCTATTATTTATAATGCTGGAAAAATGGAAATAATACAAATGTCCTCCCACTAAGGAAGTGGTCCTAAACTTTAGTGTGCAGAAGAATAACCTGATGAGTTCAAGAATAATCAAGATTCTCAGGCCCCAGCCCCAGAGACTGATTCCAGAGGGGTCAGGGTTGAAGGCTAAAGGATCTGCATTTTTACTAAGGATCTCAGGTCATTTTTATACAGACAGACCTAAAGGCACAGTTTGAGTCAAGCAAACAACTGCATATTTTTAAACAGCAAATATATAACCTATATAGAAATTACCTTCACAAAATCCTATTTAGCTAAAGTGATGGAACACAAAGTAGTATATATACACATTAATGACTATAAGGTAAAATGTAAACATGAAAAGAGCTGGTGTTAGACTCCCATTCTCTCATCTCTGTATCCATACCCTTTGCCACTTTTAACTTCCTCCTACTAGAGAGACAATTTCCTTGCTGCACTGATGATGGGCTAGGCCATGTGACATGCTTTGACCAATGACATATTAAAGACAGTCATGGAGATATGAAATGTATTTGCATGACTGCGCTTCCCTCCTGAACTTCTTTAACTTCCTTACAAAGAACGTGACCCTGGGTAGTCCACTTGCCCCAGAAGAATGAGGCACGTGTGGAGAAGAGCCACCCCAACCAACCTGAAAATCTGCGAATATGATGACAGTATTGTGGTACACCACTAACTTTGAGTAGCCTGCTATGGTGAGAGTTGACTGATAGAGACTGCAATTTTTATATTTAAAATTATTTAAATTTTAATAAGCTACTTAGTATTGTATTAAAGAGAAGCAACGTCTTTGAAATTTTATAGCCTGTAGCTATAATTTGATGTTTTGTTTATCTTTTCAATAAAGTCAACTAAATATATTAGAAAAAAAAAATAATCCCCCAGGCGTATCTCTAGCATAGTTCATGATCTCGGGAATTTGGGCAAAAAAATGAAACGAGGAGAAAATGACAGGTGGAGAAGAAGACTGAGTGGGAAGGAGAAAAGGTGAAAAAATTTTTTCTTAGTTTAGTTAGCAAGAAATGGGAGAGAGATCAGAAGAGGTGAGCTATGAGGAAAATTCTAAGTTTATGGCACAGAAGCCACCTCATTTGTAGTTTTCTCCTTTGTTACTGGGATCTTCTAGCTGTGCTTTTCCTGTCTTTGAAAACCTGCACCTTCATTTCCTACAATTATATGTCTTTATGGTTGCTATTTCTGTTGTAATTAAGACCCTGGTCTTTCTTTCAAGGTTTGCACCCTTCTATTTATCACACTTCCGGTCTGCATATGCCCAGCTCCTCGACTAAAAATGTCCTGCATATGGGTTCTCCACTCCTGGACTAGAAACTTTGGATCCAAGATGGATCCAACCCACTTCCCTCTCTAGAGCTCCTTTTCTGAGCTCTGAGGTCTTTTTTGTATGAATTTATATACTAAAATATAAGGAGGAGGATGCAATCTGTTCACACTGCTGGACCAAGAAAGGCAAGACACAATGTTCAAAGAAATTCAGCAGCTGCAAACACCACAGAGCTCAGTAAGCTAACAAGCCAAGACTTCACACAGGCCTTCAGATTCCTTCCTCAATGTTATTTTTATTGCATGATTACATCTCTAAGTGCCCACTATGTGCAAAATACAGTAGTATACACACTTCTGGGAAAAGGAAGCATCAGTAATTCCAATATAAATTAAGATCAGAGTTCTACAGAAATTCTTTTCCTCCCCAATTGACCCTACCTAATGTTGGGTCTGTTTTAAATCTGTTTCAGTAAATATACAGCATATTTAACACTGGTATAACTTCTTGAGAATGCAAAAAAAAAAAAAAAAAAGAATCACTGGCTTAGACCAAAGAAAGAAGGTAAGCATTCATTATGTTCTTGCTGTATGCCAAGTGTTTTAAGTGCTGCCAGTTTATAATCTCACTTAATAGGCACATACATGCACACATGCGTGCACACACACACCCTCCAAAAAGTTACTCTTATTTCATGGCTAACAAAGGCTTCAAGAGATTATTAAGTACAGAGACAGGAATGAAAAGAGGTTTTTCAAATTCCACGGCCTGTGCCCTTTCCAAATTTTCTCTATACTTGATTTTGAGATTAAAGATTCAGTGAAAAATGAAAACTTGGTGCAAAAATCCAATATTATCTTCATGTAAAATACTTAAATAATGGCACAAAAAAAGTGGAACACCACTGACTACAAGGCAGGAGAGCTTTCTACAGTTAAGGGGAGAATGACTCATAAGCCAATGGCTCCTGAATTTTCAAGTATATATAAAATTTGGTTTAGTGCAAAAGAAAGAAAGTCAAAGGTTTCCATCTTCAGGAGGAAAAAAAAAGACAACTCTTAGAATGACCTCTAAAAATATTTTCAAGTTTTTTAAGAAAAAGAGGAAAAAAATCCTAATTTGATAGAAAATTCCAAGGCATTCTTAAACTTCAGGATCACATTCACCAAAAAGCACTGCCAGGCACCATGTGGTATTTCAGTCATCTATCAATGAAAGGATCGATCATACCACTACCTTCAAGGCACACAACCATACGTGTATACATCTACTTTTGCAAATACCTTCTGGATCTACCTGATAACACTAAGCTGCCCATGTTCATGTTATCTCTTCCCATAACAAGAAATCCCCAAACTTACTAGACAGATAATTCCAAATACATAAATTTGTCCATCGCGGGGCTTGTGAGCCCCAAACCTGCCTCTGCCTCTAACCAGTTATATAAGCCAAAACAAAACAAAATGGACTGCAATACATTGAGGACACTGGTAAAAACCTTTCAACGTGCACTAGGCTCTTCCAATAATCTATGGGAGCAGTTCTGTACTAGAACCACACTGATTTCAAAAGATACCACCTATTCCACATTCTCTTTATCCTTCTCTACCAACCCAAATTTACGTACCACTTGCCTTCTGTTAAGTTTGGAGGGTCTCCTGGAACTTACCACAGATCATCATAATATACCATGGTTAATCACCAGACTCTAAGTCTCAAGAGGGCACAGACTATTTTGCTCATCAATGTGTTCCTCGTAACTAGTACAGTGTCAGGCATGTGTAGGCACTCAGGAAATACTGACTGAATAAATGACTATAGCAGAGTATGCAGAAATAAATTGGAGTAGGTCAGATCATAGGCCTTGAACTCATCCACAGGAAAGAACATACTGATTATTGGAGATAAAAAGAAGCACACATAAATCAGGCCCACTTACTAAACAAACTTTCCAGACCCCCTTACAGTCTATCTAGAACTCCACAGAAAGCTTCATTTCCTAGTTTTGGTCCTGTCAATCCTACCTGAACATGAGTATACAGTAAAATATTGTTAAAACTTTCAACTGCAAATAATCTAGACAGTAACTCCATAATGGTTGGGGTTATGCTGTATTTTCTAACATCACACAGTCAAGGCTTATCTCAATCTTTTTGGGTTAACAGCACTTTGGCATTAAAAAAAAATTAATCAGGGGCGCCTGGGTGGCACAGCCGTTAAGCGTCTGCCTTCGGCTCAGGGCGTGATCCCGGCGTTCTGGGATCAAGCCCCACATCAGGGTCCTCTGCTATGAGGCTGCTTCTTCCTCTCCCACTCCCCCTGCTTGTGTTCCCTCTCTCGCTGGCTGTCTCTATCTCTGTCAAATAAATAAATAAAACCTTTAAAACAAAATTAATCATATACCTTTATGGGTGTATAAATCTGAAGGCATGCATTTTCATTCTTCGCTATTTACATTTAGGCTTAAATATTCCAGAAATTCTGAGCTTAGAAAGACTTTCCCTATCATTTTATAGAATCCCAGGGCCACTAACAATCTTAAGCACTTGTGTAATAAAATTAAAAGATTTAAAAAAAGAGGAAGAAGAAAAGAAATGAGATAGGTAGCTAAGAGCAACCAATACAGTTGATTTTTTCCATCCTTCCTCACCTCAGTCCATATTCTTACCTGCCACCCCAACTCTTCAACCAATCTAACAGCTGCCTGATGTCCATGCCCCTAATAAAAGTCCCCCTCCGTATTAACTGGCAGATAATAGAAATGCATCATAAACAGAAATTCTAAATGCATTTTTCGCCAAAAATATTGTACACAGTACTCTAATCTAAGTTCATAGAGTTAAATACATTTCCAGGACAAATAAGAACGCAATACCATGAAACATGACTTCTATGGGAACATGCATTCCAAAACCCCAACTATCCCAATCTTTTGGGATAGACAATGTTTTTAAATTAGAATGCCTATATTCTGGAAAACATGTGGGTAAACAAAAGCTTTGTGAATGAAATCGTATCTTTGAACTATAAGATCTGAAGTTTAAATAAAATATATAATCATGTTATCACTAGTTTCTCACTTAAACTTTCATAAGGAGCTTGCAGCCCAAAAATAAAACAATATTTTGTTTTATTAGTATAATATGCTCTACATAGAACTCTCAAACAAGAATACTATATAATTCCTCACAGCTATATGTGTCACAATTAATTCCTTTGTTAAAGCAAATATAGTTTTTGGTCATACTAATTACATACATAATACACCCTACTGACTACCAGGAGCTCCAATCACCTAGACATAGTGCTAAGTTTAATAAAGCATATGCTCTAAACGACTTTCTTTCTCGGACCCATAAAGCTATCTGCAGAAATGTTCCAGTCTTCAGCACCTCAGCGAACATGTGGCCCATCCAGTGGGCCTTGATCACAACATCTACAGCAAGAACTGAAACTCAGTCTTGAGTGCAGACCTCTCCCAAATTTACTCCTTCCATTATTCTTAGAGTTCTCTTTACATTTTTGTAGCCAATCATATGTTACTGGTCAATACTTCCTTATATTAAACTTCCCCTATTCAAATTACTGTGTGGTTTCTGTATCCTAATTGGACCCTTATTAATACAACTTCCTTAAAAGCAATTTTCATATTCTAACAATATATTAATGACGTAATTCTGTATTTCTAAGGGAATAAGTCTCAAAAACAATTAAGAAGGAAAAATTAACCATATATACTAAGTTCTAGCCTAGAACTACCATTGAGCATTTTTTTTTAACTGAGTACTTATTAAAAGTATGGAAGGCACTAGAAATTTCAATACATAAGTATGACTGACTAAATCATTGGCCATTGGTGACTGAACTCAATCGTCAGCCCTTCTCCTGGCCATTGGACTGGGGAGTGGGCTGAAAATTCTAACCCTCTAATTAATCACAAGTGGCTGGTTTTCTGAGGTTGGTTTTAGAACCAACACCAGAAGCTGCCTAGTCTCCCAACTGGGAGTCAACTCATTAGCATATAAAAGACAGCAAATTCCAAGGATTCTAGAAACTCTGTGGCAGGAACCAGGGAAAAAGACTAAATATTTTTTTATTTACCATATCTAGCCACATGAAGCTACTGGTAGATAACAGAAGGCACCAAATTGTTCTGTTTGTTTTCCCTTGCTCATGGACTTCCCTGCCTAGAATACTATCAATTTATCTAGCAGTCTTCCTTTCATTTCAACCACTCCCTCCTTTTTTTCTTTTTTTTTTTTAAGATTTTATTTATTTATTTGACAGAGAGAGAGAGACAGCCAGTGAGAGAGGGAACACAAGCAGGGGGAATGGGAGAGGAAGAAGCAGGCTCATAGTGGAGGAGCCTGATGCGGGGCTTGATCCCAGAACGCCGGCATCACGCCCTGGGCCCCTCAACCACTCCCTCCTTGACGAAGCCTTTCCTACTCTTCTTAGATCCTCTTCTTAGTCCTGCCAATACATCTTATAAATACTTCATTTAACTTCTAATATCATATATGCATTTCTGGCTCCCACCACCACCAAACTATAAGCTTTCTGTGTAATACTTACTTCTCAATCTACTTAAAACAAAGAAAGAATAACTGAATGCATGGACATGATAATGAGATGACTAAATATCTAAACAAAAATGTACAATAGGCAACTGACATTCTGAAACTAGAGTTTATGCAAGCGTGTAACATTTAATTAATTTTGAATATACAGACTCAGTGTAATGAACATATTGGAGTGAGAAAGTACATGATCTCTCAAAGACAGCTTACAAAGGAAGAGAGCAGAAAATCAAAGACTAAACCTTAGAAAATCCCCCCAGTTAACATGTACAAACACACTGTATTGTATTAGCTGCCAAATTTTACTGTACAACATAGCCCAAATGTGAACAGTTTATATACATGTACTGACAGCTCACTTAGCAAAAACTAACATACTCACAGAAATCTTGCCCAATAGCTGGGCCTATACGCTGTCTTTTTACCCAATAATTCTCAACATTTTTGTGTTTGTCATATGCATTCAGACACTAAATATTTTTGGCAGCACACTTGAAAAGATTTAAAACCTTCACCATGAGAAAGTACAACAACCCCTAAGGCAGGTAGCAATAATTACAACACATTATTCCTCCAGTATATAATATTATCTCAAGGTGTCTGCAAAAGCAGTTATCACATGCACAGCAGTATCGCATCCTCTTGATTGTCCAGGCCCTAAGATATGTTCTGAAGGCAAAGTACTCACGGGTTCTAATAAACAATATTTATTGGGCACTAACTTAAAAGTAAGCTATAATTGTTACCTCTGATTCACAGGAAGTATACTCCACTCTATACTAAATCACACAACCTGTTCAGTTCAACATTCTGCTTCAAAGATACTGCAATAATTACATTTATAGAGCGTTAGCAAAAAAATAAAAATAAAAAGACAAAAATACTTTAAAGTGGGATCAAACATGGAGGTACATCTGTGAAGATTTTACAACAAAAAGGCGGAGAACACCACTCTAGGACAATGGCTATCAACTGACTAACAGGGTCACAAAAGTAATGTGGATGACAACAGAGTAAAACCTACTTCCAAAGTTGAAGAATAATATCTTACAAGAATATCCTGATACACATCTATTAATTTCCTTGATTGAGTTGCAAGTGCTTAAGTTAGCTTGTGTAAAACACTCCCATCTGTCAAGTTAACTGTGTTAATCTAAATTTTACTAATTTTCTAGCTTTGCTTAATCTAATTTATTAGTTGGTTTTTGGTTTTAGTGCATAAGAGCCATACAATAGAACACAATAAATTTATGCCTAATTATATTTATGCAAACTTCAGTAAAGCTATAATTAAAAAAAAAAAAAAAACTTTGAGAGTCCCTAAGATCAGTTTTCCTTTAAAGAAGGTCTCAAGTCAAGAATAAAAATCTTGTCATTAGGTGGATGGAGTATTAATGGGGAGAAAGACGAACTTTTCAATAAAGTTGCCGCTCTTCCAGAGGTGAATTTGGCCACCTACTCAAACGATGTGTAAAATGCAAATCCAAGTGGAATAAGACTTAAATACTAGGGCAAAACAAGAAAAATGGCAGAGGACAATAAAAGAGAGAATCTTTATAAAATAGGGTATGGGGGGGAGGGCGCCTGGGTGGCTTAGTTGGTTAAGCGTCTGCCTTTGGCTCAGGTCATGATCTCAGGGTCTTGGGATCAAGCCCGCATCCCTGCATCCCGCTCCCTGTTCAGCGGCAAGTCCGCTTCTCCCTCTTCCTCTTCCTCTTGATCTCTCTCACTCTCTCTGGCTGTCAAATAAATAAAATCTTTTAAAAAAGAAAAAAGGTATGGAAGTTCAAGGAAACTAATTACATATGAGACCAAATTAAAATAAACTTCTGTTCATGAAAAGCACCATAAAGAGAGAAAAAAGGCCTCCTGAAAATGGGAAAAGATACTCTTAAAACACGTAAATGGGGGGAGAAAAGTATTTAGACTACAACAGACTCCTTCAAATCGACAAAAAAAAAAAGGTAAAACCAACCCAAAAGAAGAAACAAATGTGAATTCCACAGAAAAAAAAAAATCGCAATGGTCCATAAACATAAAAAGGTAAATGAATAACTTATCAGCAATAGAACACTTCTGGTGTATAAATGAACTACAACACAAAGGTTCATTTATTTCATATGAACCTTGACTCTTACACCTCAGAACACACACAAAAGTAAACTCTACATAGATCACAGACCTATGTAAATGCTAATAAAACATTTTAGAAGAAATCACAGGAAAAAAACTTTTATAAACTAAGGTTCAAGAAAATTGGGTCAATGCACTAACTGTGAAAGAAAAAAATGGGACAATTAACATCAATGTTAAAATACTGAGCCTTCAGAAAAACTGATAAGAAAATAAAAAAACAAGCTACATACACATTAAGAAAAAAATATATACATATAATGAAAGACACTTTCAGAATATATAAATTCCTACAACTCAATAGCAACATACAAATTATTTGTACATGATATAAAAATGATCAATAAGGAAAACATGGAGGCAGCTGGTTCCCGGTATTTCCCCACCACACCCCCTGCCTGACTCCAGACCCGCCCACAGCCCCACTCCCTCTTCTCTACTGAGAGCCCCCTGAAATCCTAATGGAGGAGTAAGAGGGAGAACAAAGGTTCTGTTGGTAGCCCCCTCCCTTTGTACGTTAAACCCAGAGAGAGCTCTATGAACTCTACCAGCTCTTGCAGCAGTACACGGGGTAGAAGGTCCCTGATCACCACAGGCACGGCCTAGAATGCACAGGAGGCATTCGCTTCCATCAGAAAACTGTAAACCTTGAGGCTAAAGTTTGCCTGAGCCAACCTCCAACCTCAAGATGGCCAAGAGCAAGCCAATGGCAACACCAAATAGAATCAATGTTCACAGAGACCTAGGACCATACCTCCTCACACAGGACCCCATGTCCTGAGGGGGCTACTCTGGTTCCCACATCCCTAGAAATCTAGACTTCCTACCAAGAGTTGAACGTGGCCATCTCACATGCTGCCTTCATCTATCCAGCCAGAGCTGTAACATGCTCAGGTGCAAGGGTGCCCTTCCTCTGATGCCGCCAACAAGAATGGAAACACATACTGTCAGTTTTCTGTTAGGTCTGCAGTTTTATCACTGATCTGAAGTCCTGGTCCCACTGGGGAAGAAGCCCAGAAGTCAGTTCTGAGAATCCATATGGTATGACTAGAATAGGCACAAAGAGTATCCACTGACCCCAGGAGGCCTGTGCAGAGCTGCTTCTTCTAAAACATGTTTATGGTTTGTAATATTCATATAATGAAATATTACTCAGTATTAAAAAGAAATTACTAATACATGCAATAATGTGGCTCAACCTCAAAAGCATTTTGCTGAGAAAAAAATGTCAAATGCAAAAAAAAAAAAAAAAGAAGAAGAAGAATTTTAAGATTCCATTTATGTGAAGATCTAAGACCACCAAAACTGGCCTGTAGTGATAGAAATCTGATCAATGCTTACCTGGAATAGGAGTGTGGAGACACTAAATAGGGTGACACAAGGATATCTTTTGGAGTTGCCAAAATTTATCTAATTATATATTTTAAACGGGTGTTTTTATTTTATTTTTTGTAAACTATACCAAAGTAACATTAACTTGGAAAAGTCATGATAGCAGCTAGCAGGATGTGGAAGGAAGGGACCAGGGACCAGCAGAGTGAGGCACAAAGGAAATTTCCAGAATAAAGGGATGTTCTATTTTATGCCTAAGATGGTACAAAGGGTAGTAATGTTATTATATTTTTTTAAGATATATATAAGCTTTCATATGCTTTGGTTCACACACACACACACAAACTTTCAGAAATGATTCATACGCACACACACACCCCAAAAAGGAGAAAAACAGGAAGACATGAAACCTTAGCATGTACAATTGTTTCCCAACTCCTTGATGTGTGAGTCAATTAACAAAAAGACTAAATGTGCCCTACTGAGGTTGGGAGTGCGGGGCAAGTCTCCCACTTATGCACCTAGAGCTTTGGGTTTCCATACAGAGGTTGGCCATGAAAGCCTGAGGCAGGAGGCATTTCCCTTACAACAGGAAAGCATATCAGTGAACTGATGGGGAGAAACACCTGAAATAGAAGAAAGCCTATATGTTCAGAGACTGCTCCGCTGTTAAATTGGGTGTATTGTAATAATTCAACCCCTGGAGGAGCCCTGCATGTCAGTTTACACAAGTGCTAAAGAGTTCTCATAGGTAAGAATACTAATTAATTTCAACTAGTGGTCCTCAAACTCTAAGTACAGAAGAATCATTTGGGATTCCCATTAAGAATGCCCTAGTCCAACCCTTGGGCTTGAAACAATAAGTCTGGGGTGAGGCACAGAATTCTACAGTTTTAGCAAGCACTACAGGAAATGAATAGTCCACAAACCACACTATAAGAAACTCTGATCTAAACTTATATCCACAAGGTTAAAAAGACAAGGAAAATATTGCTGGACATTTTTAAATATTAAGACAAAGTAATTTTTAAAAAGCAGATAGACTGTGCTAAAACAGTTAACTGAAGGAAGAAAAGGAGAGAACTTTCAAAAATTACCCATCATATGTATAAAACAAGATATCCTGACAAGGAGAATAATCTTGAAAATTAGGACAAGTTTGCCAAAATAAACACAAGTGGTCATTTTATAAGTTCAACTTTCACTTCATCTACTTAGCCACATTGCGTAGTGACATTCCAAAATGGCTTTCACAAGCCAAATTTGATCTTTCATATATTATATGCATTAATGACGACTGTAAGCTATGATACCATACTCACCATGTCTGATTTTACAGGAGGCAGGATGACAGAGAAGTAAGTAACTGACAAACCAACTACCTCCTGACAAACCAACTATCTCCCAGGGGGCCTGGAGTGAAACTTTCACGAGTCACCAGGACTCAAAGGAAAAAGTATACGCACACATCAAAACTTAAAATACTACAATATTCTTTAGTTCTTTAGAAACAGAACTCTTTTTTAACATGTAAGTTTATACAACTAACGCATGTAAAAACTCATTAGGTACCAAAGTAGGGAACTTCCTTTAAAATCCGTAATAAGACAATATCCATTATCATCGCTTCTAAGCAACATTAAGAGGTCTTACCTAGTACAAAAAGAAAAAAATAAAATTACAGGCATAAAAATTAGAAATAAATAAAACTATCATAATTTACTCATGATATAATCTTTTACACAGAAAATCCAAAATCATCTCTGGAAAAGTATTAAAATAGAAAAGTTTAGCAAGATGGCTAGATACAAGACCAACATACAAAAGCCAGTTGTATGTGTGCACACCAGTAACAAATAACAAATATTTTAAAGCACCATATAATTATTATCAGAAATTACCAACTATTTAGAATAAATGATGTACAGAAATTCTACAGTTAAAATTCTAAACTGAAGAGATATTAAAGAAGACCTAAATAAAAGAAGTATACTCTGTTCGAGGACAGAAAGACTCAGTACCATAAATGTTAATGATCCCAAAATGGTCTACACAACCACTTGAATTAATAAAAATCTCAAACAAGCGTTTTTCAGAGGAATTGGTAAAATTATTCTAATATTTCTAAGGAAAATAAAGTTTCATGACACTTTGGAAGAAGAAAAGCAAACTTACTTTTCCAGTACTAGAGATTATTATGAAGCTACCGCAATGAAGACAGGATGGTACTCACAAATGAATGATGAAACAAAAGACAGTGCAAGGGGGAAAAGAGCACCATGGAAAGCTTTTGTATATGATAAAAATGGCATGTCAGTTCAGTGGGGGAGAGCATTAACTTTTCAATGAGGTAAAACTAACAACACCAAAACAAGAAATCATATATAATAAAAATTAAATTGGATTCCCACCTCACACCTGCTACAAAAAGCAACCGAAGATGGAATAAGGTCTAAATGTTGCAAACATAATTTTAAAACTCTCAGTAGAAAAAACAGGTGAATATCTTTTAGCTATGAAGGTAGAGAAAAGTTTCTAAAGTTAAAACAATGAAAATTAAATTTATACACCTTTAAGAACTCATAGAGCTGCAATAAAAAGGAAATCAGAGGGAGGATAAACACAGGATTTTAGATTATTACAATCTCAAATGAATATAGAGGGATGGAAATGAAAAGGAGACTATTTGGTTAGATATAGGTTACTTTCAAAGTTATAGCTTTTGTTTTAAGTAGGATTCATGTGTTTATTATTAAAAAGTAAAAATTCATGAGTATTAAAAATTAATAAGCATTTTATAAATAAATGAAAACATATTTGCATGGAAAACTGATCATAACCAATATTTATGATTAATCTAATTCTGCTTATTTCACAACTAAAATGCAGATTGCTAAAACAAACCCTCAAAAAAGTATATGACCATCCATGGAAGTAGTACGTTTAGAACTGGCATTACAAAAATAATAATTTGTACAATCAAACTAAAAATTTATCTCAACATGTAGGACAAAAAAGGAGAGAAATTATAAAATAAAATTTGTAGTAAGTAAGAGATGAATGCTATTTAATATTCAAATAATGTCACTATAGAAGGAGGGCAGGTGAGAAGGAATAGAGTAGTAACAATAATTTTAAAATATGTATCTTTTTCCTGAGAACAATGTGAAAGTTTTCAGACCAAAAATCCTAGGCAGAACTGTTAGGAAGATACACACACACAGGGGCCCCTGGGTGGCTCAGTCAGTTAAGCATCTGCTTTGGGCTCAGGTCCTGATCCCAGGGTCCTGCGACTGAGCCCCACATTGGCTCCCTGCTCTGCAGGGGGACTGCTTCTTCCTCTTGCTCTGCCTGCCGCTCCCCCTGCTTGTACTCTCTCTCTCTGTTAAATAAATAAAATCTTTAAATTAGAAAAAAGAAGAAGAAGAAGAAGATACACACACACACAAACACACACAATTTCTGGATTCTAAAACCAAAGAGAAAATCTTACAAGCTTACACAAAGAGTTAACAACTTATCTACAAAAAAGAAGTAGAGTAACATCAAACAGTATTAAATTTTCCAGAAAAACATAAAATTAAGTACCTAATTTTTAAAAACCAATTGGCTACTAATGTGCCTATAATGCAAGTAATATTTTTGATGTAAGGTGTATCTTAAGAAATTTAAAATGCCATCATTTAGAATACAATTCCATATTAACCCAACAAAATCAGGAATGTTGTAAATAAAAATATGCTATAAAGCCTTTCTTATTGGGGACAGATGGAAAGAGAGAAAAACTATTCTGACACTATCAGAAAAATATAGATTTAGATATATATTTGTTTAAAATTTAAAAAGGAGAAAGGAGAAAGAGATTTACTAATCATAGAAAATATAAAGCGGCAAGGGTGGGGGAGGTGATACGTGAAAACTTCATCAATCCATCAAAAGTGAGTGGGCAAAACAAAACTAATAAATAGAAACTCAGATGACAAAAGAATTATTTTTATCAGTTACCACCACATACATAAATGATGAAATCCTACTAAAAGACTAGCAAAAGCACCCAAGTTTAGAGTAGATCCATTAGAAATAAAAGAATTTGATGAAACTACATTAAAATTAAATCAACATCTCTCGGAATTTAAGAAGACAAGAGAAAAAAAACATGAAATATTCAAATCAAACTATAAGTGTTCATTTAATACATATAGAACTCTAACTTTCAAATACACATCTTTTTCATATGCTCATTAAAACCTCACAGTCATAAGAAAATCTTAATTCCTAAAACTATTACAAATCATGTTTTTTAAACAATACATTGAAACTAAAAAGCAACAATTTAAAAAATACAACATCTTAGGTAGTATACCAGAAAAAAAAAAAAAAATCTTTTAAACAATGAAAGAAAAATGAAGTCAAATCCCAAACAAAATCAGATGAAAACCCACAGCCCAAAATGCTTGTTACTAATACATGACGGGAAACTCACTAAATGTTGAATTCACATATAAAAAGAGCAACAATAACTACCCCAAAAAAAGTAGAAAGGTGGAAATATTAAACAGAAAAGCAAAAATTAATAAATTAGAAGATAAACAGAACTTATAAAGGAAACAAAGAACTGGATTTTAGAAAGATGAGTAAAATAGATCAACATCTGGCAAACATTACTGAGAACAAAACAAAACAATCAGGAATAAGAATGGAGTCTATCTACATAGACAGATTTAACAGAAAACATCAGACCAATACATATATACATACATACACATCTGAATGAAATCAAATCTAAATTTTAAAACTGACTCCAGAAGAGGTAGAATACCTAAAAGTCAATTATCAAAATGTGGAAAGCTTATCTAAAACTTGCTCTAGATAAATGGTCAGCCTACTATAGTCATATCCACCAAATCTTCAAAGTAATAAGTACTGAAGTTAAACAATAAAACATGGCTAAATACCACCAATTTTGAATGATTTAACCTAATCTTACACTAAACAATTCCAAAAGCAAAGGAAAACCTAAAAAGCTTTCTAATGATTTTATGAGCTAACCTTCCCTTGATAGCCCGCATGCACAAAAGCATACTTTATAACCAATCTCATTTAAGAATACGGATACTAAATTCCAGATTAAAATTTAGCATATTGAATCTGGAGGCATCAAGACTAAATGAGAGTTTACCAGACAGCAATATAGCATAATGGTTAAGAGCCCATGAGTCTCAAGACCCTGAGTTTAAATTCCACCCCCAACACATTCTAGCAATGAAATGTTCCTTTAGTTCTTCTCTAATACTGTTTCCTCAACCACAACATGCAGGGAAAAAAAAAAAAAAATGCTCACCTAATAATAATGTGTTTGGGAAGATTAAATGAATAAAAAGTTTTTAAAAATCTAAGCACAATTCCTTAACATACGTATATATAATATATTCCATATATATTATCTATTACAATTTTTGTGTTTATTTTTTGACAAATTATCACATCAGTAATTGAAAAAGGAAAAAGGCATTTAAGAACTAACATTATATAATAAAAAAATATTATAAAAAAAGAATTAACATCTAAATCTGATTTCAAAACATTTCAAAACATTAAGACTATAGGGAAATCTCCATATCATAATGAAACAATACATAACAGAAACTAACACTAATCCTAGCAGTATTCTGTAATCTTAGCTAAAGCAACAAAAAAATGAAAAAAGTCTGAGTATTAACAAGGAATAAATCAGAGTGATAATTACTTGCAAATGACATGAACTATATACACAAAATATCAAAGAAAATCAACAGAATATTTATTAAAACTGATGAGACTTCATTAAGGCAGCTGGATACAATGTTAGTACACAAATCAAAATTAGGTGAGAAAGAGAAGGAATAAGCGAACAAGCAGCTGGATCCCCGTCTCTTTGCCCAAACCAAGTCTTATGTTAATAACAACATAATCAACTATTTAGTACCAAGGAATATCCCTTTTATGCAATGTTTACAGTGATTTACATAATGTTCACTGTCCTTTGAAATGCTATATTGCATTTTTACAACTTTAAATAATGCCTAAATTAGAAAATACTACATAATTTAACTAAAAAATTTACCCTGGATCCAGCTTGTATTGTTTTCCAAGTTTTGCTTTAATTCTTAAATTGGCTGATCTGTGACATCTGTGCCACCTGACCCCCCACTGTAATTAAGTGAAAGTTGATCGCTGATCCGTAAAATTGCTTCTGCTTCATCCTCTACTATTTCTTTTTTGTGCCCCCTGTCCAGAAAAAAATGCGTGCTTAGCTCCACTAAACCCTCAGATCTAAAAGAGTTGCTCGTGTCTAATCATACTAACTTTAAGGCTTTAAGGGAAGAGTCAGAGGCAATTAATGACTTGCCCAAGGTCATAGAATGGTGATTTAGACCCAAACCACACCCTACAGTCTTTTCACTACACAGCCTATATTCCAACAGTAGTCCACAGTTTCTCAATAATTAAATCTTGAGATTCAGTTAGGAAACTAAAATAATTACTGCACTTACATTCCTTTTAGAAAACATTCGCTCATTATTTTACTCATCAAATATTTACTGAAACATACTATGTGCAAGAAACCATTCTAAGCTCTAGGATGAAACAAAATAGGCAAAATACTGCCTTTATGAATCTTGGACGCATTTAATGTAACAGTACCCAGCTCATTTCCCTCTATAAATCAATTTGGTCCCTAGGAACAAGCCTTCTATTGCTGTCCTAAAGAATCCTCATTTGGGACCTGAAGCTATGTATGTATCCAATTTTTGAGATCTAAGGATGCTACACTTAGGTAAAATATCAAGCACAAATGTTGAAGATAACTGTTCAAGACCAAAATTATGAACAGGATTTAACCAACTCTACCTAATCTGGATAGCCTAAACCTCAGAAAAGGACCTTTCTGCAGTTTTACTACATCTCATAACACCCTGCCATGGCCAAACTTCAGTAATCAAGCAAAGAACACATCAGAGGAAAAGACTGCCAGCCCCTTACCTTATACCATGACAAGCTACTTTGCAGGTGAACAAAAGACCTATGAAAACTTTGTGTTGTGCTGCTTTAAAATACATACATATGTGTGTGTGTGTGTATGTGTGTGTGTATATATTACTAATCATCCTTCTGGAAGAAAGAAAAATAGAATCTTGAAAATACAGGAAACTATTCCAAACACCAGAATAGAACTACATACAAAAAACTAATACACATGTGCATTCACATACATAACTTTTTTAAGGACAGCAGAAAATAGGCTAAAATTTTGGTTATGCAATATGCACTAGACACTTCTTGTTTTCCTGATAATTCATAAAGTTTCTAAGTGAAAACAAAGAGTTTCACTTTTGTTTCTTCTGAAGTACGAAGTTCACTTCCTAGTTACGAGCTTGTAGTCCCCTTCCTAGTTTCTAATTTGGTGAATTTTAATCTATCAATTTATTTGTACTGGATGGTTTAAAGTACTTACACCTATATAAATATTTTTAAATAGTTCTAATATGAGTAACAAAGTAATAGTATATTAATGCAAAAAGCAAACAAACACAATGTTTCTTTTCAAAAAACCCATAAATACCATTATGAAAGTATAAAAATAAATGCATAATATTGCTCTAAAAAAATTCCCCAGTATCTCTAAAATGATCTGACACACACACTAACAACAGCATCATAATGGTAATATTTTGGATTAACAACTACTCCCTTTATGTAAGGAGGGTACTCATTAAACTAGGAAACTGGATTTGATGGCCAAGATCATTTTCAGTAATTTGATTCTAGACCTTACAATTTTATGCATAAACCTCTGAACCAGGCAGATCTGCATTATCTGATGCTACGCTAAAAAGTACTTCAGTCAAAATCAACTAAAAAAAAAAAAAAAAACAATGCAAACTTCTTGCCATTGTTCAAACTTAAAAGATGTGAAAAATAGGAGCCACGTTTCCCACTTTCAAACAATCAGGCTTTAATATTCAACACTGAAGAGAACTATAAACAAAAATGATACCAAACCTATTAAATACTGCTTAGCATACATATGAACACAAGATCCTGCTCTAGGTATTAACACTTTATCACATACTTAACATCAAAAACTAAAGTTTAAGGTATTCAAAATAGAATAAGGGGATTAGGAGATAAACTGTTCTAAACTCCCATTATTAAATCTAGAATTATTTCACTGTAAATAAATTGCAGTCTGCAACAATCTTCTGAATTTACCGGTAACAGTTAACTAACTTACACAAGAGTTCCAAAGACAACTTTCTCAAAGTGCCTAAAATAACAATGCCCTATCCTTGCTTTCCAAAATTCCTGAGCATCTTCAATTACCTCAAGTACTATCATAGAATTCTAAAAATAATCTCAAAGCAAAAACTTAGCAGACAGTGAGTGTATAGACAGTCCGCTTTAGGACAGCAGGCCTTATTCTGAAATCAAGCACAGGTAGGATACAAACTACGCCAAAATTACAACAGGGTGGGGCATTCATTACTCACCCAGATAAACCAAACACAGCTTTGACAGCTGCTCACAGTAAACCCTAGTTACCCCCCCAAATTCCAAGACGACTAAAGCAATGTTTTCCTTTTGCCCAAAATGCTTTTCACAAAATAACAAAAAAAAAAAAAAAAAAAAAAAAAAAAAAAAAGTCATAGCCAACAACTCTTCAGGATATGGTGCAAGCCATGATAGTGCACTTGACATTCTGAAAACAGAATCTCCAATAAAAGGAACATCTCTCACCACTCACTCTAAAAGACCTGAAGCTTCACATTCACAGATTTTATTTTTTTACTTAAGTGAGTGACCATTTGAATATGTGACTGAGGCAAGAGTACAGGGTGAAGGATGGAATAAGGTCAAACTTAGGGGACAAAAGATTCCTGGAATAAACATGGCCAGAAAGGTTTCCTTTCTTAGGGACAGTTTCTATACTCAGAAAGAAAACAGAAAAAGGAAAAAGAACAAACCAAATTCTCTACTTCTACAAAAGTCCACCTGGTAAATGTACCTGCCCCGCCAGGCGGGCAACTCAATTCTAGTGGCGACCCCTTTTGCAAAATAGCAGGCCTGGAATGCTCCCACCTTCGAAATACAAATTGTGTGCACAAAGGATGACAACTGGCTATTTTTCAAAAAAAAAAAAAAAAAAAGTGGGGGGGGGGGACGAAGTGAATAAAGTTTAATTCAGAAGCCCTATAGAGGAGTGTAGGAATGTGAGGGTCGCTCTCAATACACAGCCGGCACTGTCTGCTACAGGAAAACAATCGGCAAGAAGGAAGTGGATTGAAACCCACTAACTACACCCCACTTCCCACACACAGCCTCGCACTGGGCGCGACGCCCCCAAAGGCGACGGGCGGCGGGGGAGCAAGCCCGGGGCAGCCGAGGCCCGAGGGGTGGAGGGGAAGGCCGGGGAGGTCCCGGCCAAGGCGGGTGAGAACAGCACGTCGGAAGGAGGAGCGGGGCCCGGCCGCGCCGGCTCCCGGGCTCGCCTCACCTTCTGCGCTGCGCTCTGCTGCAGCACGTTCTGCTCCACGGTCATGGCCCCCGCGGCGCCAGCGGCGACACAGGCGGCGGTGTGCGGCTCCTCGCGCCTCCGCCGGCCCTGGCAGCCGCGCTCCGCCGAGCTCCAGGGAGCGGCGCGGACCGCCGGGGAGTACAGCGCCCCCGCCAGCCAGGCGCGAAGGCGATGGCGGCCGGCGTGCGCGGGCACCGCGGGCTGGCGGCGAGGCGCGGACAGCGAGGGCCACGGCGGCGGCCCCACGACTTCACGCTGCCCGCCTCAACGCGGCTGGTGCGCCGCGGCCGGGACCATGAGCGGGCGGCGGACACTGGGGCGCGGGAGGGGGCAAGCAAGCCGGGCCGCGTCACGCGCGCGCGCTCCTTCGCTGGCGGCTCGCGGGCCACTGCGGGGAAGGGAGAGGGAACGGAGGGAGCGGCGGGCCGGAATGGCGCTGTTCTCCTCCCTCCCCGACTCCTCCTCCCCTCCCCTCCCCCAACCGCCGTCACCTCCCCCGCCCCGCGGCTCCTCCCCCGCCGATCCCCGCCCGCCGGCCTCCCTAACCCTATATTGTGACCCGCGGGGCGGCGGGGCGGGGCCGGGCCGCCTTGGAGCCCCGCCCCCAATCCCGGCCCCGCCCCGCCTTGCGCGGGCCCCGCGTTCTCGGGGTGGGGCGAGGGCGCGCCCCGCGGGCCTTGCCTCGGAGCCGCCCCTGCGGCAGGTTGCGCGATGCCTGCCCTTGGCTCTGTGAAGCTCCAAGCCGAGGCCCAAGGACAGCGTTCTTTCTGTGCCCAGGACTTGGATCGCCAGCTTTCCGAACTCCTCCAAGACATAACCTTTCCCTTTGAGTCTGGTAACGTCCCAAAACCGTGCAGGGTCCCGAACCCCGGCTCCTTTTTATGTCTCCGGTCCTCTCCTCTCGCCTTTCTAGGAATTTCACAAGCAGTAAACTTGCCCGAAGGGAAAAGTCAACTGTGATTTAAGCAAAGGGCTGTCAGAAGTCCTTACGCTGGAATGTACTTTTCTCCTTAACTAATCATTACATAAATGAATATTGACATTCTCCGTCTACTGCGTTCACGCAAACACGTGCCCATCGCAGCGAGGCTCTGGAGAAATAAGGTTTATTTCCCTAAGATTTGATAAAAATGGAATATGGTCTATACAACATAACAGAAGTACCACTGCCGAGACGGTACATAATTCTAATATACTAGTTGCCAAATAATTAGCAATTAACCTTCCTGCATGGAATACTTGACCGTATATGGAAACATAAGAAAAACTTTACAACGAGAAAGCGATCTCTACCCTCAAAAAAATCTTTAGCTTCACAAGCTAATCTGGGGCTAGGAGGTGAGGGTATGGCAGCGAGGGGGGCAGAATAATCAGTGCATATTGTCACAAATGCAATGATCACTGAAATACTATCTGGTTTTATATAATAATCATGGATCATAGTGATTCTTAAGGTTTTGTGACAAATCTGTGCACTTTACAGCCCTCTTTGCTCTGCACCTCAGATATATTCAACCACCTTTTGAGATCTTTCCCTTGATTCTTCATATGTATTTGCTCATTTGATTTTTGACATATTACAAATTTTTATTTTATTGATATCCTATGTTTTTGCCAGAGGAATTTGGAAAGTTGTGAAGTGGCTGGAAATACAGAATTTTAGGAATAATGCAACAGTCCTGATAGAATGCACAATTTTGTTGTGAGAACACTGAGACCCAAAGAAGGCTACTTGCCAGAGAAAGCAAACTAGAGCCCACTTTACCTCATTTATAGACCAAAGTTCTTTCCAACATATCATCTTCATGTTTCTCTGTATTATGGATTTTAAAAAAAAGAACTCTATCTAGTTCATGACATGTGAATACAAGAAAGTTAAATTTAACAAAAATCTAGTACTGTGATTTAAAAAAAAAAAAGATATTGCCATATACTAAAGTTAAGTTTCAAGAATTTGGCAATGTTCCTCTGAGTTAAATTGTTAGTTCCACAAAAATATTATTTTACCAGCGGTTACCAGATATTAATTAGATAAATCTCTTTAGAGGATAGTCATACTTGCCCACTTTGATAGTCATACTTGCCCACCATCATTTGATGGTTTCCTACTGAAAATTTTAAAATCTTTATTTTAAAATTTTAAAATTTCAAGTGTCCTTATAGGCATTCTTTTTTACAAAGCCTATTTGAATGAATAGAGGACGGAAATTCGAAAATTTGAGATAAATTTGCACATATGACACATTGCCAGATACCCTAATTCATTTCAACAATAGTTCCCAATGTCAGTTTTTCTGTTCATGAGTCGGCCTTAATATGTATGGTCATTAGAAGTATATAACCTTATGATATTATTTAATAATTCCTAAATTGTGTTAATCTGGATTTTTGACATGCAGGTTAACACTTAAAGCGACAGAATTCATTACAATTAAAAATTTAAGGGCTCCCCAGTGGCTCAGTTGGTTAAGCCTCTACCTTCAGCTCAGGTCATGATCCCAGGGTCCGGGAAACGAGCCCTGAGTCAGGCTCCCTGCTCATCGAGGAGTCTGCTTCTCCCCCCGCCCCTCCTCCTGCTCGTGCTCTCTCTCTTTTTCTCTGAAATAAACAAATACAATCTTTATTAAAAAATTAAATTAAATTAAAATTTTAGTTTTTAACACCAAGTCTGTTTTTCTATGTGGGATCAGAATGATGTTTCTAACAATATTCCATATTATGTCTTGTGTGACCCAAGGCAATTGGTATTCTATCTTGACTATTTATTTCTCTTTGTTTAGAAGGAGTTTGAATATCCATTTCTGAACACCAAAAGTCTAACATGTTGCCAAAGCACATTTGTAAGCCATGAGTAAGAGAGAAACATTTCAATCGCAGTGTAGATTTGAACAATTTCCTTGACAAAAGTCTGGTTCCTAACTCTCCTCTTGAGGAGGAGCAGAGTTATTTTCCTTCTTTAGGTGTATTGACTTTCTAGGATGATTTTATTTCCACCAATAAGGGAACCATAAACAATAATTGAAAGAGGAGGTTTCGATGATGTCACAATGGTACCATTCACTGATAAGGTACTCATAAATTAGAACCTGTAAGAGTACTATCTGCCTAATATATGTACAATAAAATGCTATTGAATTAAATGAGTAGTCATGAAGGAGAGAAAACAAGTTTATTTATGCTTTTGTAAGGCATGGCTAACTCTAACTTCTCATTCCAGCTGGACAGCTCTGTGGTCCCAGCAGCCATATTGTTTATCTGACAAGGCATATCAATATTGGTATTTCCAGCTTTCAGTGGTACCTCATACACTGAGAGTCTCCAGATGTTGCTTCTTTGGTCAGCATATTCATTTTCTAAGGCAGCCAAAACAAAATACCACAGACCGGGTGGCTCAACCAAGAGAAATGTATTCTCTCACAGTTGAGGAGGCTGGAAGTCAAAGATGGAGGTGCCAGCAGGGTTGGTTTCTCCTGCAGCCTCTCTTCTGGACTTGCAGATGCCACCATTTTGCTGCCTCTTCATATATTGTTGATCCTCTGTGCACACACTTACCTGGTGTATGTTCTTCTTCTTATAAGGTCATATTGGATTAAGGCCCCATTCGAACAGCCTCATCTTAACCACCTCTTAAAGAACTTATCTCCAAATAGTTATATTCTAAGGTATTAGGGATTGGAACTTCAACATATGAATTTTGGAGGAACACAATTCAGCCCATAACAGTCATACTCAATCTACTTCACTTAATCCTGCACTTCATACCTATGTACTAGCAAATACCATTTTTCCTGCCCCATCTCCTAACCCCTTAGATTAATAAGAAATGCATTAAAACATTAAAGAATAGTACCTCCACATTTTCTGTCAATATTCACACTTCTAGTCGGAGTAGTTTTGAGGGAACAAGATCTGTGAATTGAAAAAGGAATCCAATCTAATATGAACTATTTCTTTGCAAGATCTACTTTGAAAGTAAGGTCAATATGGAGAAAAAAACTAGACTTTATCAACAGAAAGCCAGCACAAAGTACAGATTTCTTGCATGAATCACTTGTTCCCCGTACTTTGAACAAGCCCAAAAGCGTACTCTGACACTGAAAATGACTTACAGTTCCCAGACCCTTCCTCATTTCTTACCTTTCTTCTGCTTCTATGGTGGTAGGCACACATTTCCCTGAAGGTATCCTATCATGTATATGGACAGAGGAAAGTATGTAGTCAAAAGTGATTAATGTCACTTCCTAAAACCTGTATCCCACAGGGGATAGAGTACATGATTCAGAGCACATGATTGCTGCGTATATACAAATCCCAAAGAACAACCCAGAGACAGACAGCTCTGTAATCTCGGCAGATTGCTTAAACCTTCTGCGTAATCCTTGTCTATTTGCTTTCAGTACATTTCTTGCACTTCATTGCTTTGCTCTGAATCACAGAAAGGACTACCCTTGCATATCCTATGCTCTCAGGTCAGCTGGCTTCAGAAGGGATTTGGCATAGGTGGGGTATAGGAGGGTGAGAGAAAAAGAGAATCCAGGCTATTTCTCTTTCTCCTTCTCCCTCTCCCCTTGGGTGGCTTCTCCTTGGGCTGTAGCTCTTTGGTGGGTCCAGCTCCCACCAAACTGGCCTACCCTGGCTCAAGGTCCTCCTGGTGAGGCAGGTCCCTGAGCCCTGGAAATCTTGCCTCCTTCTATCACCCTCCAAATTAAGAGTCATAATGATTTCTCGATGTTGCCAAACTGGTTTAACTCCCTGTCCCTGTTTGGCTTCTTAGGTCTTTCACTACTGATATAACCAATTATTTGGATTAAGTATCCCTTGATTTAAATATTGAGGGAGTATTCTGTTTTTCTGACATGAACTTTATTGACATATGTTCTCTGGGTCAGTTCTGTCATCTATAAAATGAGAATAATAATATAGGGCTATTTTGATGATTAAATGATTAAGTACATATAAAGTATTTAAAACACCATAAGGCACAAAGTGAGTGCATAGTAAAAGTAAGCAGGTTCTTGCTTTTATAATAATGATAATAATAACTATTATTATTAGGTTTTCCTTGTGACCTGTACATTGAGAAGTTAAAACCATTAGGTGAGCACCAAAAAGAATATTCAACTAGGGTTGAATATTCTTAGTCTAGAAAAACAAGACATGAAGCAGAGTTAAGTGAGGTCACTTTACAAAATCTTACAGTCTAAGAAGAGACTGTTTCACTGACATTTCTGTAATAATTTCATATCAAATCATGTACAAAAGAACCTGGTTAGTTATTCCTAGGCAACTACTTTACCACTAGTTTCAGACACTTAGTGATTATTTGTATTCTTTCTTGGATAGTAGAAAAGACACAAAGGTCAGATGTAAACGCCTTTAATTTTTAAAAATACATACTAGAGATACGGCAAATCAAAATTTATTTTTGGGTGAGCAATATTATTAGCAAGTAGAAACAGAACAAAGGGAAAAACTTAAATATTAGGCCAAAATGCTACTCATTTTTGGTTCTGCACAGTGACATACTGAAAGGGTGCTCAATATGTGTAATTGAAAAGAATTTATAAACAAAAATGAAAACAAATTTTTTAAATCTCCTTTCACACTTTTCAGGCTTTCGGGAAATGTTTTTAGTATGTTTAGTATATCTGATATCATTTTATAAAATGAGATGTAAATAATAATCTATTGTCTCAACATATTAGTTTGGTCTGTCTTTCATCAAGAACAACATATGGTAGTTAAATGGTACTGTTCAAATATACCATAGCTTTCAGTTTGGGTTATCATATTATAAACATCCATAATTGTATGGAAATACTGACTGGGAATAAATGCTGTATAAATAAAAACAGGGTAGGATGTTTTAAAATTAGATTCTATTGGTTTCAACTTCAGAACCTTTGCTCCAAGACTGGCCACACAGCCAGGTGAGTTGAAACGGCTATTCTAGGCCTTCTCTTTTAAGGGGAATACAAGAAACAGTCTATGATACTTTAGAGTCAACTACTACTCTTTCTATACTTACTATGTGCCAAGACCCATGCTAAGTACTTCACACTTCAAACAACCTAATCTTTATAACAACCCCATGAAATTGGAATTATTACACTCTTTTCACAGAGGACGAAGCTGTGACTTACTAAGTAAATTGCCCAAGCACACACAACCGAAACATACTAACCTGGTGTGAACCCAGGTGGGAGGTCTGTCTGACTTCAAAACTTCAGCATTTAAACCCCCTACACTGTGGACCAGCCATTTTCTAAGTGTAGCTGATCGATTCCTGGAGATATTCAAAACCCTTCCAGGGGGCTGGCAGGATTCTCCCTTTTCCAACTATATATCTGTGTATATATACAATTTATGGTAACAGAACGAAGAAGCAGATTAGAGAATTATGTTGTCCTCTGTTAAACCAGACATTAAACATTTGCAAAACTGTAAAGCAGTCTTATTCTTCTCACTGATCTTTTTTATTTTGAAAAATATAGTTATTGTCATAAAAGTAATATTTACGTTAAAATGTAATGGGCTTCTTGGTTTTACATGAAATAATAAATGTTTGAAAATTCCCAGTTTTAACTTCTAATACCATAAAGAGTGATAGATATAACTTACAGATATAAAACCTCATTGAGATTCTCAATAATTTTTAAGCATGTAAAGCAGTCCTAGGATCAAAAATGTTGAGACTCACTGCTTTAGATTTCCATCGTCATCAGTCATTTTGGAAGAACTAGCAATAAAACTGATCTGACAGCTCTTTATGTCTCTCAGGGATCATGTATCACTATTGTGATCCTTCAAGAAATTGAAATAGAACTAAATTGAATCAAAATTTCTTACTTATCCAAGTACAATTCAAAAACTAGTTTATTTCTAGGTTTAGAAATTACCATGCAGAAAACTAGAGCCCTAGAAATGTGTGGATGAAAAAATGAAGTATCTGTTGTTGAAAGGATCGAAGATGAATTATTTCAAAGTGGCCTGAAAATGGTAAAAGATGATTCAAATGCATATTGTTATAAGTTATTATAATATAATATTTTGGTAGTAATCAAATGATGGTACTTAGGAATTGGCTTTAGAAGATAACCATAGTGCTATTTAATAAATATAATTTTATTGCACTAATATAATATATTACTATATTATATGTGTTATAACAAATATAATAAATAAAATAATTTTGCATTTAAGTGTTCTACCACATATAAGTCACTTGAACATACAGTATGACTCTCACTAGCCGTAATAGGAGACAGTGCAGGACCTACTCTATATTCATTTTACAAATGTGGAAACCTAGTCTCAGAGTGGCTGAGTGACTTACCAAGAGTACACAGCAAGTATGTGGTTGTGTTAAAATTTTTACCTAGCATAATACATCAACAAATATTTATTGAATTAAAAAATCAGGTCTTTTAATTCCTAGTCCAGTGTCTTACCTCAGGGCAATGTATTTTGCAACACTGCTTCACTTGCCAATACTATTCAAAATGAATTCAAAAAGGCACATTGTGGGTATTCATTTAGAACTCACTTATGGAGATCTTTGTCAGGAGAGCAATAACAGATGAAGATGATATGCATTCGTTTATTGAGGGCTTGTAGTCAATCCTCAAATTTATTTTTTTTCCATCTTCAAAGAGTTAGTGATGTAATGCTAACTGTCTTTCACATGGCATGTTAGGATTAACTTCTAAAAAAACAGGAACACACACACACACACACATGAGTTTCACTGGAATTTCAAAAGTATGATAATTTTGCCAAATAAATGGTAGTTTAGTATACATCTTGTTGTTTTTTTTGTTTTTGTTTTTTTTAGATTTTATTTATTTGACAGAGACAGCAGCGAGAGAGGGAACACAAGCAGGGGGAGTGCGAGAGGAAGAAGCAGGCTCATAGCAGAGGAGCCTGATGTGGGGCTCGATCCCAGAACGCCGGGATCACGCCCTGAGCTGTGCCACCCAGGCGCCCCTAGTATACATCTTGTTTATGACAAGTCCATTTAAGACAAACCAATGATCCCACCCTATTGGCTCTTTAGAATTTCAGTACCATGGACAAAGACGGAAAGAAAACAATCTCTACCCCCAAAAAGCTTATGGCCTGATGGGGAGTCAGCTACAAACACAGTGTCATAATGTACAAGGTAATGAGGAAACTAGGAATAGGATTAATCCAACTCTTGCTAATAAGATGGTCTTTACTCTGACACAGTTCACAATCTGATGAGAAAATCAGGAATATAGATAACAGAATACCAGATGTTAATAAGCAAATTTATTTACAAATTACTGGAAGTCAGAGGAAGGAGAAATGGATTCAGTCTGAGAAAATAAAGCAAGGTTTCACAGAGGTGACATTTGATATAGGCATTGTGGAAAAAGAATGAAGTAGAAGTAATTGACAACAGGATCCTCAGGTCCCAGCCTACTAAAAACTTAACCTTTCCCTCACAGAAACTTGAAGTAAAAGATCATGAACCTGTTGTAATTTTTTTTTAATCCAATTACCCACATGTGCTGAGCAGGAAATCCTGTTGACAGAGTCTCTACAACAGTTAAGCTGGTGAGTAGGGGACAAGGACAGGAGATACCCTCAAGAATGGCAATCATACTTCTTGAACATTGCAGAACCATCATTTCAATTAAATGGAATCATTCACAGCTGTGTATATGAATAGCAACTTCTGGGAAGACAGGAAGTCTCCAGAACCCTTTTGTGTTATTTCCTTCTTCATGTAACTACTGCCCAAAAATGGCCATACACTTGGCCATTAAATAATCTTACTGTTATGTTTTAAAATTCTCTGAGTTTAGGGGCACCGGGGTGGTGCAGTTGGTTAAGCATCCAACACTTGATCTCAGCTCAGGTCTTGATGTCAGAATCATGAGTTCAAGTCTCATGTTGCACTCCTTGTTGGGTGTGGAGCCTACGTTAAAGTAAAGTAAAGTAAAATAAAATAAAATATAAAATAAAATAAAATAAAATAAAATAAAATAAAATAAAATAAAATCCTCTGACTTGATTTCAAGTCTTTCTTGCGAATCATATCTGCTTCACATTTTTATCAACAATACAATCAAACTAAGCCTATTTCTTGAAAATGCCAACACTTTGTATTGGATGTATCAGGCATTATGTAAAGGCAGCCCACTATCCGACCCCCATGTTTGGACAATTGACCATTGTGTCCTGGTGAGAGGTAGGGCCCCACATACTGCCACAGAAACCAAAAATGACAGATACTTGGTATCTCAGAGCCACAGAATGGACTCTGCCATTCAGATGTTCCCCCAGGCTCACTGAATCTCTAGGTAGTGAGACAAAGAAAGAGATAATTTAGAATTCTTTCTAATGGTGGGAGTATTGAGGGTAATGGAAAGTGGTGGTCATAATGAGTGCTTCATGAATAGTGTCTACTATCAAGCCAAGGACGTAGCAATACACCTCAGTGGCCTGAAGGTGATCTCTTTAACTGGAGTTCTAACCTTCCCCACACCTTAGTTCCTATTCATTTTCCAAGCTGAATTCTCTCTGCTACCTTTTATTCTGTCAGCTGCCAAGTAGGTTTCCAACACACTTTTTTGTTAAAGGCAGAATTGATTTCTGTCACTTATAACAAGGAGCCCTAACTGGCCCAGTTTTCCCTAAGTAACAGAATGTATAATGTAATTGCATCTTGTAGTACTTCTAATTGGAAAATTTCTATGAAAAAATGCATTTTAAGAATTTCTTAACAATTGTTAAGTGACAGGTGATGGCATCCCAAAGGAAGGATGTCTTTATGTTGAATATGAAGAAAGATGCATTGATTTGAGTAGCTGGACTCCCAAACCCAAGGGGATAAACTTTCACTAGACTTTGCAATTCCGATGCTTGCTAATTATAACCAAAACATACCTGGTTAATGGATACAACTCATTCTCCAGTTGTGAACAGGCAGAGGAAGGAATAAAAGTAGGAGATGGGCAGAGCAGTTTCTTAGCAGGGTTGAACATAAAAAGAACCAGAATACTACAAGAAAGAACTCATCCACTAATTAATTCATTCAAGGAATATTCAAAGAATGCTTGTGTCTACGTGAAGGAAAACACAGAGAGAACCAAAGAGGAGTCCAGCTCTCAAGAAGTGAATGAAAATAGAGATATGTAAAAATATAATGACACAAAGCTGTCATAGTTACCTATGATATTCCAGAGGCTTGGGCATTAGTTTTCTGTACTGCATCATAAGTTACCACAAACTCAGTGGCTTAAAATAACTCATTGTATTATCTCACATGTCCTGTGAGCAAGGAGTCTAGGCCAGCTTCCCTGGGCTCTCTGCTCAGGGTCTCACACAGCTGCAAGCAAGGAGTCACCAGGACTGGGGTCTCCACTGGGCTGGAGGTCCTCGACCACGCTTCCATGGTTGTTGGCAGAATCCATTTCCGTGTGGCTGCCCCAAGGCTGGCAGTTTCCTTCTTCAAGAGGGGAAGGAAGGAGAGAGGCTCTAACCCTCTGGAACAGGGCCCATGTGATTAGGTCTGGCGGTTGCCAGAGGGAAGGTGGGTGGGGGATGAGCAGAAGAGATAAAGAGAAAAAAAACCCACACAGACTTTCAAAGCATTTCCATAGATTGAAGACACTGGTAAAAATCTGTGGTGTGCGCTAGGCTCTTCCAACTTTCAGTGGGGGCAATTCTGTACTAGAAGCACACTGATTTCATCAAATCCCATTTAATCCACATTCTCTTTATTGTTACCTATCAATCTAAGTTTGTGATTTGTTTTATTGCTCATTTGAAATACAGAATTCTTACAGGACTGGCTGGTACACTGGGACCTTGATCCTAAAGACCCAGGAAATAACTATCCCTTATAAAGTACTAGCCTTCTTATGACTCCCACTTTTGATATTTGTCTGAACAGTTAACAGAATTGCAAAGGATTTTGTTTGCAAACTTTTATTCTCTAAAGTCTAAATTATATACTTGATGGTGAGATATTAATTTATTATCAAAAATAAGCAAAAGAAAAAAGCAGACTTAAATATCAATAACTACAAATTTCAATATAAAAAGGATTTTTCTTTCCCCTTGAAATTTGTATTTTGTTCAAAAGCATATAGCTAAACAAAAGTTTTAAGAAGAGCCATCTTAATTTTCCAACTAGTTATATTGTTTATTCAACTTGGGCCAAAATTAAGGTGGAAAATATTTTACACTGAATAGACTGCAAGGACCACACACACACACACACACACACACACACACACATGCACACAAACATCAAAAAGCCTCATATCTGAGAATCCCCAACTTATGGTTAGTAACACTGGAACAGTAAAATAGTTTCCATCTTACTTTAGTTAGAATTTACCCGGCACAAGTACTTTGTTCTTTAAATATTTATTAATGTGTTTAAATATTAAAAAGAAATCCTCTCTGATACTAGGCATGCACTAAAACAAATTGAAATTGGTTTCTGAGTTTCAATATTGATATTCTCTTTGGGAACAACTGAGAAAAAGAAAAAGAAAAAGAAAACAATGACAAAAAGTTGCACTCAGGGACGTTCTCAAAGCCAAAAATAAGATATATAAACTATATTTAGATTGATAACTAAAAATCCAGGGTATTTGACATATTCTTATTCCTGAACTCAGCTAAATAAAAACTTAGTACACTTTCTCATTCTTAAACTAGGTGGTTGTGGAATGCAACTAAAATGTACATGGTTGGGAATTATTGTCTTCTCTCTGGAGGTATAAAGATTTTTCAGATATCTTATTATTTTTTGTTATTTTGGTCCTCCCTGAACATAAAGTTGGCATTTGGGTGAGTATATTCTGCCTATATTTTGTGACACAAACATTTATTGGATTTACAAAGTTAAATAGTTTCCTTTCATATTCTGGAAAAATAGCATATTAGTAGTTGCTCATTTTCCACATCTTAATCTGTTGGGTTTTTTTTTTTTTTTACTAATTCTATTAAGGTGATCAACAGACTTTTTTCCCCCTTCTCTTTGTATCTTGATGAATAACCAGCCAGTGCCTTAAATTTAATCATAAATGTGAGTCATACAACGAATATGAATAAATCACAGGGCTAGAAATAGATTTGTCCCATTTCACCACAATTGAAAAAGAATTCTAACAATCTCAAAGTTTGAATTCAGGTCTATGCTAATTCCAGGGTATAAGTGGTCTGTTCTGCAATGATTTATTGCCTTAGCTTAGGCTGTTCTCATTTTTTTTTTTAAGATTTTATTTATTTATTTGACAGAGATAGAGACAGCCAGCGAGAGAGGGAACACAAGCAAGGGGAGTGGGAGAGGAAGAAGCAGGCTCATAGTGGAGGAGCCTGATGTGGGGCTTGATCCCAGAACGCCGGGATCACGCCCTGAGCCGAAGGCAGGCGCTTAACCGCTGTGCCACCCAGGCGCCCCAGGCTGTTCTCATTTTTAAAAGATAGTGATAATTTTTCACAAAATTCTTGTCTGTGAGGCATTCCATTTTAGTGACATACATTCAAACTCAAATGTATGTCCTATTTTTTAGAATGGGATTTAATTTAGAAGTCTTTCTTATTGCTTATCAATTTTTCCTGGCATCTCAACCATATTTTTAAAGTTTAAATTGATTTTTGTAACACAGGGGAAATATTGCCCTTCTGTTTGATAATTTATTAGATCATTAATGACACTTCTAGAAGACAGCTGCCAGCTAATTATCATGTTATACATATAGATGCCAATTTTACATACACTCCGATAGTGGAGAGGTTGTTTATTTTTTTAATAAGTCAACACTATAGCTGGAGGTGTATGAAATTATTCTTAATAAGAACAATTCTATTTGTCAACAGAATGGAGACTTCCAGGAAACTTTGTTTTAAATTAGGATCCATTCAATTTTTCTTCCCCAGACTTTAGAGAGCCATCTCAGACTTTAAGAAGTAGTTGAAAATCACACATTCATCCTGTAATACACTATTGATGCTAGCTCTGACTAAACTACTAAGGTTGGATACTTACCCAACACACTTTAAAAATAGAATACAAAAGTGGGGGGAAAAAGAGCCCATGACATACTAGCTCTTCTCAAGCAGAAGTCTGCCTTAACGCAGACTATACACCTACACTATTTTTCTTTCATCAAAGCCTGCTGCCATTTAAGTTTGGAAATAAACACTCAAATGAATATTCAGCCAAAGAGTCAAAGGATATTTACATTAGCCAGGCAGTGGCCGAGGTTCAAGAGCAAATAAGGACAATAGTCCTTGCTCTCAAAAAGCTTATTTTCTACTAGAGACAAAACAGGTAAATACAAAGTGAGGATAGGTGCAATGAAATGAATATGTTCAAGGTAACAAAGGCAGATGTGATCCCTTCAAATGGGGAAGATCAATGCGGTGGACTGGTGTCCCCCAACAAAATTCATATGTTGAAATCCTAATCCTCCTTGTCATGGTATTAAGAAGTGGAGGCCTTTGGGAAGTGATTATGTTGTGAGGGCAGAGCCCTCATGAACGAAATAATCCTCAGGCAAGGACTAATGCTTTTATAGAAGGGACCTCAGAGAGCTCGCTCACCCTCTTTCAACCATTGGATTCAATGAAAGTCAGCAGCCTGAACCCAGAAGAATGCTTTCCTTGGAACCTGACCACCTGATCTTGGACTTCCAGCTTGAGAACAGTGATTAAAGAAACGTCTGTTGTTTAAGCCACCCAGTCTATGACTCTTTGTTACAGCAGTCAAAACAGACTAAGAGAGTAAAGTCTTCATAGCAGCACTGAGAGAAATTGTACCCCAAATGGGTGTAAGTGCTCCCGGGTGAATGGACAGAAGAACACAAGTAAAGGCACAGAAACTTGAAGCATCAAGTGCCCTCTGGGAACCTCAAGGGTGCTGGTTGGCAGTTTGAAGCATGGTGGGATAAGGCTGGGAAGGCTGGTAGAGGCCAGGAAATGTAGAGCCTTTCACCAGGAAAAGAAGGTTAAGCTTGTAAGACATTATGTTGTCTATTACTTGTTTCCAATATTTTTAGAACTACTTCTAGAATTGGAGCTCCTTTTCCTAGGAAATACCATGTAGAAAGCCAATGTATAAAATTATACTTAAGTGAGGCCTCTCTCATTGAGTGCGAGGTGTCCAGAGTCACTATAGTGATACAAAGACCCATTTCAAATGCTTGTTACATAAATACATATGTTCAAAGAGCAGGCACCTTGTCTTTTGAACATTGAAGATGGCATGTCCACTCAGCCCTTTGCCAACAGGATAAAGACTTTTATTCCCAGTTCTATAAAAAACATGAAGAAGTGCTGCAAGAGGGGAGAATGAAGCCATATGGGGAAGGTGTCTATTGTTAATTTAGACACCTCTACCCCCACCTGGGAAGAGACCTGCTTTTGTTTGAAAGGGTCCTGAGAATGAGGTTGGATGCAGTGGCTAGTGAAGCCAGCTAGGAAATGCATTACTCTCTGAACTCTCCAGTTTATGTTTTGTTCCAGTTCTTTAAACTTGGGATTGCAGTTGATGCAAGTAACAAAACAGAGGTTTGCTAGATTCTGTGTGAAAGAAGAAAGGAGGAAAGAAAGAGAAGAGGGAAAACTATTTAGATTGGGAAGGAAGCATTTGAGAAAGAAAAACAGAAATGTCTAATGTCTGATGAAGATTTTGCTTATGTCTAATGAAGATTTTGCTTAAGTTTCTGCAGGGTGGTATGTAACATGACACATTCTCCTTCTCTCTGCAAAACCTTAACAAACCATCCATTTCTCATTACTGCTTGACAGAGTGTTGAGTGTTCTGTGAGAGATCCAACAACATGCTGAAAACAGCCTCCAGGTAGATAAGGAGCCAAGGGTGAGGCTGGCCAAGAAGACTCCAGGAGTGAGTTTTGGAAGATGGAGTGATTTAGAGTTTATTCTGAAACCCACCCCTTCCTGCCATATTAACTTAGAAGATATATGTCGCTTTGACTAACTGTTATGGTTGTGTTGTTAATTAGGGCTATACTGCCATCTGATCTCAAGCTTTCCCTGCTACTTGGATTCCAAGTCGTAGCTGCTTTTACCTCTTCCTCCTGCTTGGTTAGCGACTGGTACTGAATTCGTACCAACTGTGGACAACCATGAAGGGACCAGGGGTTATTTTGAACGTCAGTCCTTCGGACCCTCTTTAGGAGCTATAAAATTTACCTACACCAAGAACTGATTAGGATAATAACTACTAGGGATACAAGCTCATATTTCCCCTGGCCAGAAAAGTTCCAGCTTCTTAATTTCCCGTCTTAGCTCTGTTGAAAGTATCAAATGCCAGACTGAGGACAAATGAAGAAGCAGCCCCGAAAGGAGGAGGCTTAGCTCAGTTCCAGGGGGCTCACCTTCAGAGCACACACACATAACATTCACCCTGCTATCAACCCTTCAGTGAAAAGTAAAAGGGGCAAGATTTGGGGATTGTTATTTCTGTCTTTGTCAGGCCCATGAAAAGAACCAACTGAGGTGAAGAAGAAGGAACGAGTAACTTTTGATATATGGGGGCAATATAATGGTTAAAAACCCAGACTCAGACACAAGTCCTTTTCAAACATGAATGAACCCATACATCACCTGGGAATCTCATACAAAGTGAAATTCTGATGAGTAAGATTAGAATGGGGGCATAGGATCTGCATTTCTAATAATATTACCAGTGATACAATTCTTCTGGTCCAATGACCCCACTTTGGGTGACAAAATTCTAGAGTCAAATTTCCTGTGTTCAAGTCCTCATTCTGGGTTGTACCAAGCTATGACCTTGGGTAATTTGATACCCACTGTTTTCTCATCTGCAAAATGGGAATAATACTATTACCTACATCCATGAGTTGTTGTAAAAGTTAAAAGAGTTAATATAAATAGCACAGAGAAGAGTGTCTCGCACATGGTAGGTGTCAATAAATATTTGGTGAATGGCAGCCAAGCTATGGAAACAACTCAGGTGGTTATCAACAGATGAATGGATTAAAAAAAATGTGATATACATACACAATGGAAGAGTAAAATGTTGGTTACCAGCTAGGGAAGTAGGTGGGAGGTAATATTGATTGAGGGTACAGAGTTGTAAGGAATAGTAAATAAGCCACAGAAATCTAATAAACAGTATAATGAATATAGTCAATAATTCTGTACTATAATGATGTAATGTGATAAATATTGCTTCAATGGTAATCAAATTACAATATATAAGTATGTCAAAGTAATACACTGTACACCTTAAATTTACAAATTGTTATGTGTGAAATTTATCAAATAAAAAATATTTGGTGAATGAATTACTTAGCAGCAGGATATGAAGATAAGAGGAGTAAAAAGGGTCTGTGCTTTAAACCCAACTCTTCTACGTCTCCCCAAAAGATTCATCTGCCCTAACTCGGTACCATTGGATATCTTTGAGTCAACTCTGTAGAATCCTTAGGGCTCAAAAGAACAAAATGGGAAGCCTCTGTAGAAGCTAGAGGAGTTGTTCTTTGTTTTGTTTTGTTTTGTTTTTCTACCTGGAGTGGAAAATAAGCAGATTTGTGTTTAAGAAAATCACTCTGAGAGCAGATGAGAGACAGATAAAATGGACAAAATGAGGGCTGGGGAGATAAGTTTACAGACTCAGAGTAGAAAAGTGACAAAAAGACCCTGAGATTAGGGCAGTGGAGAGAATTGGGGAGGGGGACAATACAAGTATGATTAAGGAGGTTGACCTGGCAAGACGTGCCATTAATTGCTGAGCACAACTGATGATTAGGGAGAAGTGTGGGAAAGTCTCCCAGTTTTCTAGCTTGGGTAAAAAGACTAATTTGGGGGATCATTTGCAGAGATAGAAAGTAAAGGGAAAGGAAATATGTCATAAAGGAGATGAATAAAGCAGGAGGAGAGTAAGATGGCACTGAGATTGATTTTGGACATGATGGAAATGGTTTTGGAGCTAGATAACCACAGGCAATTGGCAATCCAGGCCTGGAGCTGAGGAGACACACATGTTGACCAAAGAGACTTGGAAGTCATCAGTATTTGTGTATTAAGGACCTGGAAGTCTACCCAGCAAAGTAAGAGCTGTAAGAAGTGGTAAAAAAAAAAAAAAAAAAAAAAAAAAAAAAAAAAATGGAGGCCATGGAAGAGACTGACAAAGAAGAGAGAGGTAGAAATAAACTCAAAAAGGAGGTACAGGAGAAGGCTAGGGAGGAGAGTGCTTTAGCAATGAGGGAATGGTCAACAGGGCCCAATTCCACAAAACAATAGTTACTCTCCCAGAAACCAGCCCTTCCTTCATGATTCCTCTATACTGCTGCTGGGCCCAATATCCTGAAACACCTTTTTCATCGTGCCATATTCATTCTCTTCCATACTTTACAATATATTTTTTAACTTGGAAAATATATCTTGTTTGGTAACATAAGCACCTATGTCTCTAAAGTGTTAAGAAATGCATGACAATAATAAATACCAAATTTAGGATGATAATTACCTCTGCAGAGGGTGGGACAGTTATTATCGGGGAAGGAAGTACTCAGATTTCAACTGCATTGATAATGTTTAATTTTTGAGCTAAGTAACAGGATCACGTATTTAAGTTTCTGAACACTTACATAATACCAAAAAAAAAAAAAAAACCCACCAACAAAACCTATTTAAAAAATACCTAATAATGATACCAACCTGTAAGTCACCCTGAAATTTTTAAGGTCTTCACGGTTTGGGATCTCTGTCTCAGCTATTTTCCACGATTCCATACAGTGTTCTCTTCTGAAGCCATCTTTTTTCTACATCATCCAAAAAGGTCATTGTCAAGTATATTTCTTTGCCTTCTTTCTTTCTTTTTTTTTTTTTTAATGATTTTTTATTATATTATGTTAGTCACCATACAGTACATCCCCGGTTTCCGATGTAAGGTTCGATGATTCATTAGTTGTGTATAACACCCAGAGCACCATGCAATACGTGCCCTCCTTACTACCCATCACCGGTCTATCCCATTCCCCCACCCTCCTCCCCTCTGAGGCCCTCAGTTTGTTTCTCATAGTCCATAGTCTCTCATGTTTCATTCCCCCTTCTGATTACCCCCCCCCTTTCTTTATCCCTTTCTTCCCCTACCGATCATCCTAGTTCTTATGTTCCATAGATGAGAGAAATCATATGATAGTTGTCTTTCTCTGCTTGACTTATTTCACTTAGCATTATCTCCTCCAGTGCCGTCCATGTTGTAGCAAATGTTGAGAACTCGTTCTTTCTGATAGCTGAGTAATATTCCATTGTATATATGGACCACAACTTCTTAATCCAGTCATCTGTTGAAGGGCATCTCGGCTCCTTCCACGAGTTAGCTATTGTGGACATTGCTGCTATGAACACTGGGGTGCATATGGCCCTTCTCTTCACTACGTCTGTATCTTTGGGGTAAACACCCAGTAGTTCTTTGTCTTCTTTCAGTCATAGTGCCCTCCTGCCAGACATGCATCTCCATTCAGTCAGGTAATACTCTCCAAAATCATTACAGCCCTTTAAGCTCAGAAACCCTTGTTGCTGATTGCGACATTGGAAATGAACTCCTCATCCTCTGAGATTTCATGAGTATGTGTGTGTAAGCGAAAATCTTATCTATCACTTTCAAATCTATCTGTATGATATTTCTCTTACTATATTTTTCAATAATTTTAATCTTGCTTATACATTATCTGGGGAGCTCTTAAAAATATTAGTACTTGGACCCCAACTCAGACAGGCCCCACTTCAAATAGGCCTGAATGACAGAATTTTTAAAAAGCTTCCAAGTTAATTCTAATATACAGTTATAGCCTAATCATGCCTTGAAGACAGGGAAACCTCTTCTTAGCCACCTCAACACCAGCACAGAATTTTACATATATGAGGAATGAAATACAAGAATGAGAAATATGTAAATGTGAGCTCAAATACTAATTTCAGTCACTGAAAGTAGGTAAAGCTAATAATCTTAAACTGTTGCACTATTCTTCTGACATTACAATATATATTAAAAAATCCACTTAGCAGTAACTTGACCTTCAGTGTTTCAACATAATGAATCCTTGGAAACAAGTTTTGAAAAAGTGCAAACAGGAACAGCAGAACTGAAACTGAACACTGACTGGAGGGATGTTAAATACTAAAATCCAAAGAGACGGGGCCATTAATAAGAGCTTTTAGTTTCAATGTTTGACAACCAATCCTTAATCCCAGAAAGGATCAAAGTCGCAGTAGATAAGTGTAAAGGATACAGCATAAAGAATGCAGGGCATTTAGTCAAACAATGACAATGCAAATATGTTAAAAATTTTTGGTCAGGATGCTATAAAATAGTGGAAAAAATGCAGGATCCTGTTCTAACTCTCTTAATTAAATCACAACTGCCTGTAACTCGTGTATTGCATTGCATTTTAGAGGCAAATGATATTTAAATGCCTAAAGTTGTTTCATCTATGCTAGTTCTGTTAAATTATATGCTGCTATTTGCAGAAGTCCCGAGAGCAAGAGTTAGATGATTGTTTATATCACTGACATCCCATCAGGAAAGAGAATGAATTTTTAATCCAATTTTTCAGAAGGAAAACGAGTAAATATATTAGACAACTTTTAATGTCTCTTTTAACCCTTAGATTCTTCCAATTATTTCTATTGATCTATCCTCAAGCTCACTGATTCTTTCCTCGGTCATGTCACATCTACAAATGAGCCCATAGCAGGCATTCTTCATTTATGTTATAGTGTTTTTGATATCTTACATTTCTTTTTTCAATCCTTCTTAGATTTGCCATTTCTCTGCTTATATCACCTCTACATTCTTGCACATTGTCCATTTTTTCCACTGGCCAGCTACAATATTAATCAGTTATTTTATTTTATTGAAGAAGTTTTTTAAGAAACTTTATTCTATCAACCTTATTTCCATTTTCTGCTTGAGAGTCTGTGGATGAACAACTTAAGGCCACTCAGTGTTCCTACCCATTGAGTGACCGGAGCAGTGGGAGCTGCCGACCAGTCCTAAGTGGCAGGCGGAGTGCTCCAGTCTTTAGTGGATAACTGCTGGGTGGGCACAGAGGACACCTGCGTGCCTTTGGACCAGCCTGTGACCTTGGGTCGAGTAGCAGTGAACTTAGGAGCTGAAACAGTCCATTCACCCTGAAATTCCTCCTTAGTCACATAGCCTCAGCAGTGACTTGCTTTTTCTTTTTTCTTTTTTTTTTTAAGATTTATTTATTTGAGAGAGAGAGAGTGGGGGGAGGGGCAGAGGGAGAAAATCTTCAAATTGATTCCCTGCTGGGTGTGGAGCCCCTCGCCCCCTCGCAGGGGCTCAGTCTCACGACCCGTGAGATCATGACCTGAGCCAAAACCAAGAGTCTGACATTTAACTGACTGAGCCACCCAGACACCCCTTTGCTCCTCCTTTTCAATCTCTTTTCAGGATTTCTATAAAAGGAGAAATCAGACATGACCTCCTATGGGTGTCCAGAGATGGTGCCACGCATGTGCAGAACTTCCACGGCCTGCACCCACCACCTCAGACCCACTGAGTGAGCGCCCTCGGTGCACAGCATGGCAGCATTCACACAGAGCAGAGGAGAGTCTGTGTTACACCGAGCGGTGGCAGGCAGGTTAACATGAGACACTTCTGTGAGACGCTGGTGGTCAGCCCTGGGATCAGTAACCACCAGAAGTCTGGGCTCCTGGAAGACTGCCTGGATCTGGTTCCAGGTTCCAGGAGGAAGAGACCAGCGACAGCAGTAGCTCTAATGGCCGCAGGAAACTTCAGCGCAGCTCGCTGGCCAGTTTTCCCAGACAACACGACACTGCCATCAGCCAGGGTTTCAGTGGCAACGATGGCATGAGCCGTCAGCGGAAGCTTCTCCCAGGTTCTCTTCAGATGATATAGCTGCCATCACTTCTCCTTTTGTAGAGGTACCCTTCCATTTGGAAGTCAAGGTCAGTGCCAACGGAGTGGGTTCTTGCTGCATGGAACCTGAGGACATCCTCCTCCTTTATCTGCAAGATGTCAAGGGCTCCAGACACTACGGAAGTTTCCCTTTAAGTTACAACTGGAACCCAGAACAATGCTGTATGGACCTTTCTGGATAGTACAGGAAGGCTGATCATAGTTACTTTAAATTCTCTGCATGATAATCCCTAAGTCCGTGTCATATCTGAAGCTGGTTCTAACATTTGCTTTGTCATTTTAAAGATTGATTGATTGTTTATTTATTTGGGGGGGGTGCATGTGAGCAGGGGGAGGAGCAGAGGGAGAGGGAGAAGGAGGCAAGCAGATCCCCTGCTGAGCACGGAGCCCAGCTCAGGCCTTCTCATGACCCTGAGATCATGACCTGAGCCGAACTCAAGAGTCAGAAGCTTAACCGATGGAGTCACCCAGGCGCCCCCTTGCTTTGTCATTTTAGACTGTGTTTTTTCTTGCCTGTGGTAGGTCTTGTAATTTGTTGTTGAAAGGGGAATATGCTATGCATGAATAATTAAAACTGAGCTAAGTAGGCCATTCGTGTGAGGCTTTATGTTAATTTTTGCTGTAGCTGTAGATGCCAGAAGCTTCAAATTCCTCTCGTGTCTGTGTTTTATTTTCCCTGTTGACACTGGGCTTCCCTAAGTACGCCACCGCCGGAAAGGCCTGTTCCTGGCAGAACCTACTGATGTCATCCACTGTTACACTGGAAACCTGTTGGTGTAGCGGTGTGATGGGGGCAAGGGGAAGCATTCCATAATCTTTACATTTCCGGGTGTTAGTGGGCCTTTGTCCTTGGACTGTGACCTTCCCAAGTTTTTCCCTAGTGGTAGAGCTTCTCCCACCTCCCACCCCGGACTCCCTTCCACGGCTGCAGCTGTAGGAATCTATTTCCTTCAAGTCCTGATCCTTGTTGACTCTACTTTTTTTTGGGGGGGGGGGTTGGTTTTTGTTTTTGCCTCTTTAGGTGAAACAGGAAGGCCAGAGGTGGGTGCAATGAAAGGAGGAATTCCCTTCCGCCGGCAGGAGAGCAGTCCCTCACTGTGGTTCAAACTGGCGGTTTATTTCATGGTGCTTACTCTGCCCCTTCCCTGCCAGGACCACGACAATCCCTCTTGGATCTTCACAGTGAGAACCTAGTACAGGCAGGAGAATCAAAGCCCATGAAAATGGGGGACCCTCTTAAGACTCCAGCCCCCAGACGGTTCTCAATCTTACCTTGGTCCCTGCTCAGCTTCTAGCCATTCACCAGAGTTACCGTGACAGTGTTCCTACCTGCGTTCTGCTCCTGAGGCTTCTGTTCCGATCAGCAAGTGTCAGCTGCGTGTCTCTGGATAAACCTGTCTGTTCAGATTCCTGGGGGACAATCTGCCCTGAGGCCTCACTTCTCTGAGGAGTTCAAGAAGAGTCATGAATGTCAGTTTATCCAGTTTTTTTTTCATGTTGTGAGGATAGCAGTAACAACGTCCAAGTTCTTCACATGTCAAAGCTGAAGCTGGGAGCATAGAAGTTATTATAAGTTATTTCTAATTGGATATTTCTAAACTTGTAGGCGAATGTAATTCAAGATTTTAGAGTATTCTGTCCAGACTACATATCTTGTCATTTAAGTATATTTTAAAACCTAAAAAGGCTTATTTTAAAAAGGCTGTCCATGTTGAATATTAGTAAATTAGTATTAATATTTAATATTAAAATGAATGCTTTAATTTTTGGCAATTTCTATTGTTGATAGTGAAAATTGTTTTTTGTTCGTTTATAGAACAATTGCTTCTCAGTGAACAAATATAGCAATCCTAATCTGCCACGTCATGAACTCTTCCTCAGAGGCTACATGATGTATACTCCCGGTAATCGAATAATATTTGCTCTTCTTTTGTTACTTGTTTGGAGTATTAATACATTTCTTTAAATAAATCATATCTTGATGCTCTGAGTTCAGCATTTCACCTTATATTTATGAAACTATTTGTTCTGGTTTCTTAACCTAAAATATTTTTAAAATTACATTTAGTGTCACAATCTAAGAATTATTCTCTTTATTGAAGTTCTTGGAATAAAGGGAGAGTATTGTTACTGATAGGGTTCAGAACACGCTATCCCTAAATATGGCACTTTGGAAGATTGAATTTTTTTTTTTAAAGATTTTATTTATTTATTTGACAGAGAGAGAGACAGCCAGCGAGAGAGGGAACACAAGCAGGGGAAGTGGGAGAGGAAGAAGCAGGCTCCTAGCAAAGGAGCCTGATATGGGGCTCGATCCCAGAATGCCGGATCATGCCCTGAGCCGAAGGCAGATGCTTAAGGACTGCGCCACCCAGGCGCCCCTGGAAGATTGAATATTTTAAGCGGAAAGAATTTGAGAAAGAGCAGGTGCTGGAGCGATTCTCACTCTTTTCCCTGAAGCATGTCATAAGACCCTCATGTGAGAGGTGTCCCCCCCACCACCCAAAGGAAAGAAGTATCCTTATCTCTGACTGTGAATGAATGGGTCTTGCTAAGCTTCCCCTGATTTACTATACTTAGCTAATACCCTTTTCGTCATTTTCCCACAACTTGTCACTGCTCATCAAAACTAGCATAAGAACATTCAGGTTTAACTGCCTCCTTGGATCTTCACTTTCCTCTTCTCTTTCTCCTTCTTCTCCTCCTCCTCCTTCTTTTTTCTTCAAGATTTATTTATTTTGAGAGAGAGAGAGAGAACGAGAGAGAGAATGTGGAGTGGGGAGGGGCAAAAGGAGAGGGAGAGAATCTCAAGCAGGCTCCCTCCTGAGCCCAGAGCCTGACATGGGACTCAATCCACCCCCTGAGATCATGACCTGAGTCAAATCAAGAGTCCGACACAACCAACTGAGCCACCCAGGCGACCCAGACCTTCACTTTCTTTTGAAGCCTCCTGTGTCACATAAAACTTATATTAAATAAATGTATATGCTTTTCTCTTGTTAACCTGTCTTTTGCTGTGAGATCCAGCCAAAAACCTAGATGGGTAGAAGGAAAAAGATCGTTTTTCTTCCTGACATTACAAATAAAGTTTTATTTCTCTCCCTCTCTCTCTCTCTCTCTTTTAGTGTGAGGTGGTCACTGAGAGGTATTTTAACAAATCAACAATATTCTCCCAATTTAAATAATCATTATTTTGGCATATTATAAGGAAGATTTCCTCATTGGAATGGTTCTATGATGAGTTGATACCTTTTTTTTCAAATGCCTAATTTAACTTTTATTTATTTTTTTTAATAATAATTTTTTATTATGTTATGTTAGTCACCATACAGTACAGCCTTAGTTTTTGATGTAGTGTTCCATGATTCATTATTTGCATATAACACCCAGGGCTCCATGCAATATGTGCCCTCCTTAATACCCATCACTGGCCTATCCCAATTCCCTACCCCCCTCCCCTCTGAAACCCTCAGTTTGTTTTCCAGAGTCCATAGTCTCTCATGGTTCATTCCCCCTTCTGTTTACCCTCCCTTCATTCTTCCTTCCTTCTCCTACAGATCTTCCTATTTCTTATGTTCCATAAATGAGTGAAACCATGTAATAATTGTCTTTCTCTGGTTGACTTATTTCACTTAGCATAATCTCCTCCAGTCCCGTCCATGTTGCTGCAAATGTTGGGTAATCATTCTTTCTGATGGCTGAGTAATATTCCATTGTATATATGGACCACATCATCTTTATCCATTCGTCTGTTGAAGGGCATCTCGGCTCCTTCCACAATTTAGCTATTGTGAATAATGTTGCTATGAACATTGGGGTGCATATGGCCCTTCTCTTCACTACGTCTGTATCTTTGCAGTAAATCCCCAGTAGTGCAATTGTTGGGTCATAGGGCAGCTCTATTTTTAACTTTTTAAGGGACCTCCATGCTGTTTTCCAAAGTGGCTGTACCAACTTTCATTCCCACCAACAGTATAAGAGGGATCCCCTTTCTCCACATCTTCTCCAACATTTGTTGTTTCTTGTAGATTTTTGCCACTCTAACTGGTGTAAAGTGGTATCTCAAGGTTGTTTTGATTTGAATTTCCCTGATGGCTAATGATTTTGAACATTTTTTTTATGTGTCTATTAGCCATTTGTATGTCTTCATTGGAAAAGTGTCTGTTCCTATCTTCTGCCCATTTTTTTATTTGATTATTTGTTTCTCGTATATTGAGTTTGAGAAGTTCTTTGTAGAGCTTGGATACCAGTCTTTTATCTGTAGTGTCATTTGCAAATATATTCTCAGATTCTGTGGGCTGCCTCTTAGTTTTTTTGACTGTTTCCTTGGCTGTGCAGAAGCTTTTTATCTTGATGAAGTCCCACAAGTTCATTTTTTATTTTGTTTCTCTTGCTTTTGGAGATGTGTCATGAAAAAAGTTGCTGTGATATCTTGTGTCTTATGCCGGGCCAATTGTAGATCAGAGATGGGATACTTTGTTTAAGACTGTGGTTTTAATCAGCTAGTCCTGGGAAGCAAAGTGCCTCTGAATGACTCACCTTCATGGTTTCTGGTTTCTTGAATTGCTCTATAAGTATAGGCTTAAATAGAAATAAATTTAAATGGTGTTGTATTCTTAGTTGAAGTAAACTACAACCCTGAAATTCTGCAGGACAATGAAGAAAGCAAATTTTGGGGCTTAGAACTTTTGGATACAGTTTATGAAGAATGGAAACAAATTGGGATTTCTCACTTCTTTCCTATGAAATTAAATTCTACCGAAAGGCCCCAAATTATTTTATCTGTCTGAGAACCCTTGAGACAGGTATGTTACTTGCCTAAGAGGAGAGTGCATGAGATATCTCTGAGTCAGTTCAATCTCCCTCTCTTTCAAAGCTATTACACACATTCTCCTCTCTACAAGAGCCTTCAACACCTCATCTCTCTTCCTCATTCTTAACTTGATGGCCTTGTTTCTCATTTCATGGAAAAATATCAATCTGCCAGCCTGCATCCATAATCATATATCCTATATTACCTCCTGTGGTTAAACAGGATGGGTAGTACTTTGTCGTAAAGTCAACTCTTCCTCTGCTGTACTGATCTCATCACCTCTCATCTGCTCAGAGACTTCATGCCTGCAATTGTCCCCTCTCTCTTCCATCAGCAACAACAACAACAGGACAATAAACTCTTGATTTTACATCTCCTTCAGCTCCATTTTCCATTTCCCTGCTTCCCTTTGCAGTGTAACCTCTTGAAAACAATTGTCTATACTCATTCTCTACACTTCCTGTTTTCCCACACTCCCTTGAATCTACTCCAAATCTGTTTCTGTCTCTTTCCTCCCACAAGAACTGTTTGTTCAAAATCACCAGTGACCTCCATACTGCCAAATCCGTCAATTCTCAGTCCTGTTGCTGCCTTACCTAGAAGCACCTTTTGACTCACACAAATGATTTCATAGCTTTTGACACAAATGGTTATCCCTTCCTTCTTGAAACACTTCCTTTAGTCCCTGCCAAGGACTTCTTGCTCTTGATTGTCATCTATCTCAATGGCCGCTCCTTACCGGTCTCCTTTGTAAGATCTGATTCTGTCCTAGTAATCTCTACATTGGTCTACCACAGAGAATTTTTTTCTCTCTATATATTCCCTGTCTAGGTAATGTCATTTATTTACATGGCTTTCATGCCATCTGTGTAACAATTTTAAAATCAATGTCTACCTACTCAACAACTCCATGTGGATACCTACAAGTACCATACATATAGATTGTCTTAAACTCAACTCTTGATTAGATCTGTTCTTCCCTAAGCTTCCACTGTATGCATTTGGGTATTATTATTTGCCAGGTTCTAAATGCCAAAAAACAGAAAGGTAGTTTTAAAACCATTTTTAATAGTTAAAATTTGTTTTTAAAAATATAGTATGATATAATTTCTCCAGTGTGAACTATGCTCCTTTAACTGAAAATTTCTCTTATTTTAAGGTGATGAAAATTAACATGCTAACAGAGGACTTCCTTCTTCCTTTTTTCTTTTTAAACCAAGAAATACCGATTCTATTGCCATTTAAAGGATACTTTGGGCTGTGTGCAGCAATGGGTCTGAGAACAGAGCTTTCTAGAGGTCTGGACAATGTACTATAGATGGGGAGTTGGGGAGTCTGGCTCTGGGAATGTGATAGGACTGCGGGCTCCAGTCTCAGTCAGGACCTTGGTTCCAGAATTCAGTGAAGTGCAGGCAACTAGACCCTGTGGAGCTGGCTGCAGCTTTGTAGTAACAGCACTGAAGGTGAATAATGCATTTAGAGCAGAGGGAAAAAATCAATTTCTGTAGACAAAGCCCTTAATGGTGATAATACTCTTAATGATATTAACTGCCCCCAAAGAATATAATCAAGATGAGGAAAAGTTCCTGATGGTTCTGATGACAAATCCCAAAGCACTGATATAATACCAGCCCCAGCTACGACTCAGAGACCAAATCCTGTGACCACTGTTCCAGTTGGTTCATTCACAGTAGTAGCTCTAGCTCAAGTCCACCAGCTGTCTCTGCTTCAGTTCCCACTTCTGATCTGTACCCATTGCTCCAGCATCATGGACAGGATCTTCTGAACCTGCATCTCCTTGTGCACTTAAACATGGAAGCCAGTGGAGACTCCAGTGACTACCACTAGCCCAATACCAACCTAATGGCACATTAGGGAATTCTCAGTAAAAACCTTTTGGAAGTGCAAAAAGAGCACTTGGAACAGGTTGGTCTTATGAATCCTTGGCAATGAAATCCTGTCAATGAGCTGATTTCAACAACCCTGAGAGAGCAGTAAAGTACGTTTTTACTTTATCAAATATTTTAAAAATTACTAATAAGCTTTATTTTTTAGAGCAGTTTTAGGTGTACAGAGAAATTGAGCAGACATTGAGAGAGTTCCCATACCTCTCTTCTCCCTGCCATGGTTTCCATTCACTTCTTGCACTGGTATGGTACATTTGTTACAATTTATGAACTGATATTGATATATTCCTTATTATTAACTAGGCTCCTTTGTTTACATTAGGGTTCCCTCATGTTGTACTGTTCTGTGAGCTTTGACAAATGTGTGAAGTCATGTATTCAGTGTTACAGTATCACACAGATTAGTTTCACTGCCTTAAAAATTCTCTGTGCTCCACCTATTCATTCCTCCTCCCTCTCCTTCCCTCTGACTGATCTTTCCACTGTCCCTATCAATTTGCCTTTTCCAGAATGTCGTATAGTTGGAAACATACAGCATGAAGACTTTTCAAACTGATATCTTTCACTTAGTAATACATTTTCATGGTTCTCTATGTCTTTTTACGGCTTGAAAGCTCATTTCTTGTTAGCCCTGAATAATACTCCATTGTCTGAGTGCAGCACCATTCATTTATCTACTCACCTACTAAAGGGCATCTTGGTTATTTCCAGTTTTTGCCAATTATGAATAAAGCTGCCATAAACATTCATGTGCAGGTTTTTATGGAAACATACATTTTCAACTCCTTTGGATAAATACCAAGGAGTGCACTTGCTGGATCATATAATAAGAGCATGTTTAGCTTTGTAAGAAACCACCAAAGTGTCTTCCAAAGCGGCCATACCATTTTGTATTCCTACCAGCAGTGAATGAGAGTCCTCGTTACTCCACGTCTTAGCCAACATTGGTCTTGTCCGTATTTGGGATATTTGCTGTTCTGACAGATGTGTAGTGGTATCTCGTCATTATTTTAATTTGCAATTCCCCAATGACATATGATGAAGAACATCCTTTCAAATGCTTATTTACCTTCTGTATATCTTTTTGGTGAGGTGTCTGTTCAGATCTTTAGCCCACTTTTTTTTTTCCTAAAGATTTGATTTATTTATTTGACAGAGATAGAAAGAGAGAGTAAGCTCACACAAACAGGGGGAGTGGCAGAGGGAGAAGGAGAAGCAGGCTCCCCACTGAGCAGGGAGCCTCACGCTGGGCTCAATTCTAGGACCCTGGGATCACGACCTGAACCAAAGGCAGACACTTAACCGGCTGAGCCACCCAGGTGCCCCTTTAGCTCACTTTATAATTATTTCTTTCCATGTTGTTGAGTTTTAAGGGTTCTTTATAGGGGTGCCTGGGTGGCTCAGTCAGTTAAGTGTCTAACTCTTGATTTTGGCTCAAGTCATGATCTCAGGGTGGTGAGATCCAGCCCCGAGTTGGGCTCTGTGCTCAGTGTGGAGTCTGCTTGAGATTCTCTCTCTCCCTCTGCCTCTGCCCCTCCCACCACTCATGTGTGTACTCTCTCTCTAAATAAATAAATAAATAAAATCTTTGAAAAAAAAGAGTTCTTTGTATATTTTGCATGCATGTCTTTTATCAGATACATGATTTGCAAATATCTTCTCCCGGTCTGTGGCTTCTTTGCAACCACACAAGTATCCTTTCATGGGAAGGGCTGGAAAGAGAAAGTCAGGCTATGGCTGACTCCTTTAGCAGTGACAACTAGTGTCCTCAGTTTTGAGCAGTGGCTACAGCTGCAACTTCTGTAGGACTTACCCTTGAATTTTTATGAACTCAACCTTGGATGAGATAAGATACATTAATCAGCAGAATCTTTCACTGCTTCCAGTATGGCTACCTCCAACAGACAGGTCAAGAAAATCTTCAGGGGCGCCTGGGTGGCACAGCAGTTAAGCGTCTGCCTTCGGCTCAGGGCATGATCCTGGCATTATGGGATCGAGCCCCACATCAGGCCCCTCCGCTATGAGCCTGCTTCTTCTTCTCCCACTCCCCCTGCTTGTGTTCCCTCTCTCGCTGGCTGTCTCTATCTCTGTCGAATAAATGAATAAAATCTTTAAAAAAAAAAATCTTCAAAGACTTCAGCAAATTAGCCAATGTTAGGAATATTGATTCAGATGTTAAATGGACGAGTTCTAGAAACTGGTGCTCAAGAAGAAGGGGCGGAAGTGGTGGGAGAAGAGCTGCAGAAACTGGAAGTCCTCATAGGAACCACTGTTATGGGCTGCATGTTTGTGTCCCCCCAGGAATCATAGGTTGAAATCCTAACCCCCAAAGTGATGGTATTAGGAGGTGAGGACTTTGAGAGGTGATGAGATCATGAGAGTGGAGTCTTCATGAATTAGATTAGTACCTCTTATGAAAGGACCCCCGGAGAGATTTCTTGCCTTCTCTCTACCATGCGAGGATATAAGTCATCAGCCTGTTATCCGGAAGAGGGTCCTCACCAGAACCATGCTGGCATCCTGATCTTGGACTTCCAGTCTCCAGAACTATGAGAAATAAATTTCTGTTGTTTATATGCCATGCATTCTATGGTAATTTGCTGTAGCAGCCCAAGCTGACTAAGACAACTACATTTAAGTATAGTATCAGGAAAAAGATACTACCAAAAAATTTAAAGACATCAGTGTTTCCTGAGGGACTTGTGATATAAATATATTTTGCTTTCGAGAAGCTTGAAAAGGACTTTTTCTCCCCTCACATTTTACATCAGTGCATTACATTACCTCTTCCCCTGGACCATGTGGGATGATTTCGGTTCATGTCTGTAACTTGGTAAAAGGTAGTATATATTGTTGGGGGTGGAAAGGGAGAGCTATCAGGAAATAGAGCAGAGACAGATACAATGTATGTCTATTTAAATTCCATATCCATACAGCACATAGAATATTGTTCAATCAAAAACAAGCCCTTTCAGGTCTTTATTTCTTTGAGAAAATAGCAGGAAACTTTTCTTAGGTGTTTATTCTTAGTGACTAGATTCAGAAATTTAGGGTCATGTCCTGTTTTGTATTTCTTTGACTTAACATTGATTTTAGAAATAATCTTTGCTCCCTAGAATCTACAGTGTCTATTTTACGGCCACACTGGATAATGGCTTTGTGAAATCGAAACATACTCTGGAGCAACTGTAAACAGAAATGCCACATTTTTGCTGACTACTGTTGCTGCTTCAAATATGTATGACATTTGTGTAAGAAAACACATTCTTTCATGAGGAATACTTGTGGGAAAAAAGGGAAGCCTTTTTAAATGAAAATAACTACTAATTTAGAATGATTTCTTGATTATTGACTAGAAGACCCTTCTTAGATGATTTAAGAAGCTGTACAATTACAGTTACTATATGCAAACATAGTTAGTGTCTTGTTCACATTGTTTGCTTGGGGTAAAAATTGATAGTTGTCTAAGTTTCAAAATAATCATTGTGGGTTTCATTTTGATGTATCCTTTTGGGTATTGTACACTTTTGAGGCCAGTGAAGAAATGAACAGTTACTTTTCTTCAATCTTACCCTTCCTTCAGCAGAAATGTATTGACTAGTAAGCTTTGAGTTCAAACTGCTGTCTTCTTTTTTTTAAAAACCCACAAAATGCTGAGTGGGTTAAAAACAATGGAAATGTTTCAAACCCGGGATTCTAACATTTGTAAACTGTTTTTTTTTTAATCACATAAAGATATATGGCAACTAAAGTTATATTTAATATTATAAAAAGAGAAGGACAGAACTATATCCAGCATCTTCTATTGCCTCAAGAAAGTGGGAGCAGTCTTTGGAGCATTGAGAGATGCATCTGGGAACATATTTTGAAAAATATAAAATCAAGATTTTCATGGCATATTAAAAGTAAAATCTTAATAGCAAAAAATAACAATTTGAATGCCTTTTGGGTTACATAAATATGATACACAATTATCTACGCAGTATCTCTTGTATGTGGTACTAGTACTCAAATCTAGTACTCCCTAAATAAAATTCTTGGTCTCTCTCCCAAACCTAATTGTCTCCAAGATTTTCCATCTCAGTAAGTTGTAGCACCAGGCATCCTTACTCTATCTAACCTATAAGTGTACTTTACTAACCCTCTCTCACATATGTGTAACAAGCAAAATCTCGAGACTTGTTATTGTTTGAATTTTATTTGCTGTATTTCTGACATGCCAAGGATGCTGGATTTTATGTTATTAAATCTGTGAGTACTTTCCTTTATAATTTATGATATTAGTGTTATGTTTAGAAAAGCTATCACTAACCAAGAGATATTATCTGTATTATTGTAGAATTCAATTTGAAGACCTGATGTATCTGATCTATTCCATGGAAACTTTTTGACTTGGTCAACAGTTGGTTTAAACCTCTACCTGAGGTCTTTTAGAATTTAAGGCTGAATTATCCAGAGTAGTTTTTATCAGGTGGGGATGGGGTGATGGTGGTGGTGATGGTGATGGTAGTAGAATGGTGGCCATGTTGTTTTGATGAAGGAGATGATGGTGGTGATGGTGATGTTTGTGGTAGCGGGCCTAGAGATATAGATAGATAATAGTAATGGTGGCCTTTTTCCACAAGTCATAGAAAGAACCTATTTGATTACTAGGCTACCTGATCTTTTAGTGCATCAGAAATGTATCTAATACGGGGTGCCTGGGTAGCGCAGTCATTAGGCGTCTGCCTTCCGCCCAGGGCGTGATCCCGGCGTTCCGGGATAGAGTCCCACATCAGGCCCCTCTGCTGGGAGTCTGCTTCTTCCTCTCCCACTCCCCCTGCTTGTGTTCCCTCTCTTGCTGGCTGTCTATGTCTGTCAAATAAATAAACAAAAAATCAAAAAAAAAAAAAAAAAGAAATGTATCTAATACAATCAGACACAATATAATTAAATTCTACTATTTTATTGGGTGAATTATATCCTCCCCAAACTTATCGATTAAAGTTCTAATTCCCAGTAACTCAGAATGTGAATATATTTGGAGAGAGGGTCTTTACAAAGGTAATTAATGGGCTCTGATCCAATGACTCATGTCCTTATAAGAGGAAATTAGGACACAGATATACACAGAGAGAGGGCATGTAAAGACACAGAAAAAAGAGGGTCATCTGTAAGCCAAAGAGAAAAGCCTCGGAAGAAACCTACCTCTTGATACCTTGACCTCAAACTTCTAGACTCTAGATATGAGAATATAAATTTCTGTTGTGCAAGCCACCCAGCCTATGTGACTTTTTTATCACAATCCTAGCAAACTAATAGATACTGTACAAGATAGCACCCCTTCCAAAATAGTTTGCTTGATTTTATCTGTTGTTTCCTCAATTATTTTGTTCTTAGGACCCTCTCAAGTTGTAAGCATCTCCCTCATTGAGCTGTGATTCAAATGTTTAAATATAAATATTTTTATTACATTGTGGTCTCAAACTTAAGCAAACTATGTTATTTGAAGAACAAAAATCCGGTCCAAAGCTAAAGGAAAACTGACTGCACTGGACTCTAGATATGGGAGGTTATATTCTAATATGGTTTACCATGGAGTCTATTTTACTAGCAATTTAAGGGATTTTCAAGGACAATGTTGACTACATGTAGTTTTTCACATCTCAAGTTCACTCCAGAACCGAGCTCACACCTAAAATTTCACTCCACTGTAAAGTACAAAAAAGAAATCTTAGCTTGAGCCAGACATAAAAAAAACTCATACTTACAAGATATGTTAGTATATAACAAATTCAGCGGTGCCTGGGTGGCTCAGTTGTTAAACGTCTGCCTTCGGCTCAGGGCGTGATCCCAGCGTTCTGGGATCGAGCCCCACATCGGGCTCCCTGCTCTGCTGGGAGCCTGCTTCTTCCTCTCCCACTCCCCCTGCTTGTGTTCCCTCTCTCGCTGCCTGTCTCTCTCTCTCTCTCTGTCAAATAAATAAAATAAAATCTTTAAAAAGAAAGGGATATAACAAATTCAAATTTCAAAAGAATCAATGTTTTCATAAAATACTGAGTTTATCTGGAATATTAAAAAAATGATGACCTTCACAAAATAATTTCAACTTACCGGGCATCTGGTTGGCTTAATCAGTTACACATCTGCCTTTGCCTCAGGTCATGATCCTGGGGTCCTGGGATCAAGTCCAATGTCAGTCTCCCTGCTCAGCGGGGAGTCTGCTTCCTCCCTCTCCCTCTACCCCTTCTCCTTGCTTGTGCTCTCTCTCTCACTTTCGCTCTCTCTCTCAAATAAATAAATAAAATCTTAAAAAACATAATTTCAATTTACCAACCCAACTTGGGGAATACAGCAATTAGGCAAATGCCATTTATCTTTAGTGTAATTGCTGCGTTTCTACAGCATTTAAGTCAAAATGGAAACACCATTTGATTATAGTATCTCCACTTACAGGGATATACCTACAAAATCAAGTTGCTATAGCACATGAGGAATAACTCCATAACCATAAGAGTAATGCTCCATTACTTAAGCCCAGGGTCTCCATTCATTCACACTGGATTCCCCATGCAAGGCACTCTGGAGTTACAGTACTCCCAACCATTTAATCTATCTAATCTGTAGAGACTTGTTTTGGCTAGCTCTGTATAAGCACTTTATTTTTCTCAAGAAAATAAATTCTTGGGGTGTCTGTGTGGCTCAGTTGGTTAAGCATCTGCCTTCAGCTCAGGTCATGATCTCAGGGTCCTGGAATGGAGCTCCACATCTCCCAGCAGGGAGCCTGCTTCTCCCTCTCCTTGTGCCCCTCCCCCCAGTTGTGCTCTCGCACTCTCTCTCTCTCATAAATAAATAAAATGTTTTAAAAAATGAACTCTTATTTCAAAACCACATTTTATGTGAGCAGAGAATTGTGGTAGAGTCTTATACGTAGTAAAATGTTTCTAAATGCCAGAAAATATCCTCTGGACTTTTTAAAAAAGATGTATTGTGTTTAAAAAAAATCAACCTCAATCATTTGAGAGGAATGAGGGATGGCAGGGTTTTTTGTTTTTTTTTTTTAAGTTGGTGATTTAATATTTTCTTCTGAAAAATTGCCTCTCACTAAAAAAATAAAATAAAATAGGGGTTAAATTTAAATATTGTTAGCTAGTTACTTTTGATTATTCTTATGCAACTCATTAAGTACTTCAAATTAAAGTTCATAACCATGATTACTTCTTAGTCTCTCCTCTCCGTTATACTATCCTGTGCCCACACTCTTTTTTGGGGGGGCGGGGAGGGAGAGAATCTTTTTTTTTTCCTTCTTTTTTATTATGTTCAGTTAGCCAACATATAGTACATCATTAGTATTCGATGTAGTGTTCCATGATTCATTAGTTGCGTATAACACCCAGCGATCATCACAACACGTGCCCTCTTTAATACCCATCACCCAGTTACCCCATCCCCCCACCCAACTCCCTCCTGAAACCCTCAGTTTGTTTCCTGGAGTCCATAATCTCTAATAGTTTGTCTCTCTCTCTGATTTCTTCCTCTCCCCTCCCTTTCCCTAAGTTCCTCTGTGCCCACACTCTTGAATAGAATTTTCCAAGTCAAGTTGGCCTATTTGCTTTCATAAAACAGAGGTAATAGAAATGTCTGAGAGAAAATATGGCTGGGGACAAGCATAAACCATCATATTTCTCATACTTTATTTCTTATAACAAAACTATTTGCAATCTCTGTAGATTTCACTTGTTTTTCTAATTACAATGTCAGCCCTATGAAGCAATATTTGTATATTTGAAGCAACCTTGTATTGGTTGAATCTTATTAGAATAAATTCTAAGACACCTTTCAAATATTTGTTTAACAAGAAACCGATTTCATTAAATATTCTTTAAAATAATTTTTTTAAAGTATATGAATGTACCTTAGAACATTGGTTCTTAAAGAGATGCAGGCTTGGCCAAGGAGGTGGGAAGTCAGAATCTTGTCATCCCTGAAGAAAGAGGTAGAGAACAGTCCCAGAAGGAAGTTAGAGACAGTTTCAGATGTGTCAGAGTGTTCAGAAAATTTAGGACTGAAAAATACCATTTAATTTCAACAAAAGTTGGTATCTTCAGTGAAACCAGTTTTAGGCAGGTTTGCAGGGAGCCTTTGGAACGCAGACAGCTGGCGGCTGGAGGTAAACAGGATGTTAGAAAGCAGAAAAATCTAGTGGTGGGAGTCCTTTCAAGAAATTTGGTGGGGGAAAGAGAGAGAGGAGGCAGTAGCTGAATGGAGATATGGCGCTAGAACAAAGACTACAAAATTACTAACATAATTAGAGAGCTTGCTTATGTACAGAAAAGGATAGAGAAGAGAGGGAAAGACTGAAGACTCGAATGGGAGAAGGGATAACCAATACAGCAGAAAAACCCCTGGGTGGAAGCAGATGAGGTCGAATGGGATTCATTTTTATAAGAAAAGAAACTCTGCCCCGTTGTGACAGAATAAGGAAGGATTAATGGGCAACAAAAGTAAAATTGGAGTATGTCTCTGGGGTCTATAGTAAAACTGCACGTTTCTATACATTGCTGTTTGCAGTTTCTGAAATACCCAGTTTCCTCCCTCCAAGTACACATATCTCCCAGCCATATTCCCATATGTAACTCAAACAGCATTTCTGGAAAGACTTCCTTGGCATGTGTAGTCTGCGTTAGAAGTTTTCCTCGTGCTCCCAGATGCTCCCTTTGCAGTGCTCTGTGCATATTTTGTCCGATAATAGGCATTTACTCCTCAGTTTCTTCCTTTAGATGGCAAGCACTTTGGAGGTAGAAGCTTATCTTAATTGCCTTTGTATTTCACAGCCTCATCCATGGGTTTGTATTTGTTAAACTAATAGTCACTTCTGCTTATTTAAATGAATTGTCATATGCATACGTCCTATGAACACTGTTGAGTGGCAGGACGTGGAGATAGTAGGTGATCTCCCTGTCCTCTCGCTGTGAATGTCTGTCTTGGCTTGCTTGATTCACTAACCCTTCTAATCGTCTTTGCCCTGTAGCTGTTTTTCTCCCTGAACTTGGCTTTACTCCATCCAGGTTTTGCATACATGGCTCCACTTATCCTTTCTCTTCGTTCCAAAAGTCATCTTAAGTAAGAGATTTTTTGTTGCACATTAGGACTTAATGGAGAAATGCAGGAATGCGTAAGGAAAAAACACAAAGTAGGATATTAAAAAGCAGGGTAAAAACCAGTGTAAATTCTCATTGACAATCAATCCCTAAGATAGGGAAATTCTCACTGGATATCTTTCTCATAAGAACACAATATGCCACCCTTTGCAACTGCCCTTGCCTTCTCTCTCCCTCAAATTACTTCTTTATTTTTCTCTCCATGCCATGAAGCTTACCCCTCCCACCAAGGACTGTGGTAGGTAGAATAATGGTCCTCCAAGATGTCTATGTTCTAATCCTTGGAATCTGTGAATATATTATGTAACATGGTAAAGGGCAACTAAGGCTGCAAATCGGGTGACCTTAAAATAGGGAGAGTATCTCAGATTATCTAGGAAAATCCAGTGTGACCACAAGGGACTTCGAAAATGAAGAGGATGGTAGCAATGTCTGTGTCAGAGTGATGTAATGTTAAGAAAGACTCCACTGGTCACTGAGGGCTTTGAAGATGGGAGGGGCCCCAAGGAATACTGGTGGCCTCTAGAAGCTAGAAAAGGCAAGAAATTGCATTTTCTCCTGGAGTCTCTAGAAAGGGACTCAGCACTCCTCACACCTTGGCTTTAATTCCCTAAGATGTTGGAGTTCCAATTTACAGAACTGTAAGGTAATAAATTTGTGTTGTTTAAGCCATTAAGTTTGTCGTAATTCATTACAGTAACAGATAGAACACTAATACAAAAACCAAGACAACAAATCCAAATTCACTTTAATGGGAAATATCTTAAATCTTTCACTCAAAATCTGCTGCAGCCTGAGCTCTGGGACCTTCTTTGCCAAATTAAAAAGAACATTAGCAAACTTTCCTTTACAAAATAGCTATTCATCCTTTTGATGAAAATGGGAAAGAGCCCTCTCCTGTTCAGGCTCTCTTACCATATTTATGGGAACGTTTTTCATTTCTGTCACAAATACCCTGTCCAACAAATGGTTCTAGAAATAATATCTTTTTCCCAGGAAGATGTTAAAATATGTTTGTGTATATTACACTGTAGTTGTCCCCCAAACTCTTCCAGTTTGACTCTTACAACTCAGCATTAAAGACCTACATATTGAAAAGGCAGAGTATTATGCTTAATGAAATTAAACATCCTATGTCTAAACCCTTTATATTGTTCAAATAGAGATTTCTATACTGGATGTGACTAAAGTTCTAAGACAATCCTTCTCAGACTTTAATGTGCAAACAAATCATATGGGGATTTTATTAAAATGCAGATTCTAATTCAGAAGGTTCAGGTAGGGCTGATTCTAAGAGTCTAACTTGCTATTACACTTCTAGATGATGATAATGCTCTTGGTCCCTGGACCATATTTCAAGCATCAAAGTCATAGGAGACCTTAAGGGTCACAGTAGAATCTAATGGTTGAATTCTATGCCTTTATAAATTAAATATAGCAAAATAATGTACTTACTAAATCTTGGTTTACGGAGCAAAGAGAAAATTCTTTAAAATTATTATTTGGAAGTGAAAATCCAAATAAAATGACAAGACCTTAAGATTATGAGTTTTATTTGCAATTGCTGATGGCCTTATGAAACAATTCTGTTTCGATGACTCCATGATCGTGAAAAACTGTATTTTCCGAGTGTGTAGGCCAAGCATATGTTTCCAATTCGGCTTCCACTATCTTATTGCAAGGACTTGTTGATCCGTGTACCGGGAAAAGATAGGATCAAGAGGTCAGATGCCGTTAGCTAGCTTCTTTTCCTGCTGCTGTCATTGCCTGAGAGGTTCCGAGCCTTCAGTAGAAACCTTGCATTTGGCAGGGTTCCACATCCAACATGTTGCCAGAACAACAGTGCAACAAATCTGTTCCTATTATCTAGTACAAAGCATGTCAAAGTCCCCTTGACAACGCCCGCGAGGACCTCCTCCCTCCGTGGTCCGCCTCTTGCCTCGCCCTCCAGTCTCACCTTGTGGCAGTCTCTCTCCTTCTTTGTTTCATCTCCAGCCACACTGCTATTCTTTTCAGTTCTTTCAATATCCCATTCTCCTTCCCACCACAGGCCTGTGTTGGTGCTTTTCTTTTTTGTAAATACAACTCTCCCCAAACACTTCACTTTAATTCCTAATCATTTTCCCAATCTCAACTCAAAAGCCACGATCTCCTGAGAGCCTTCTTCGACTCCTCAGACTAAATCGTGAGTCCTTGCCATGCACTCTCAAAGCTTTATATATTTTTTAAGATTTTATTTGTTTATTTATTTGAGAGAGAGAGTGAAAGAGAGCAGGAAAGTGGGGTGAGGGGCAGAGGGAGAAGCAGACTCCCCACTGAGCAGGTAGTCTGATGGGGGCTCCATCCCAGGATTCTGGGATCATGACCTGAGCTGAAGGCAGACGTTTAACTGCCTGAGCCACGCAGGCGTACCCTCAGAGCGTCTTCAAATGCACTTATCACAGGGCATAATTATATACTTGGGTGATTGTCTGACCACACTTTTTCTCCCTAATTAACCATATGTTTCATGAGGGCAGGTTTACGTCTATTTCCCCCACACTGTACCCATATTGCCTAGCACAGGAGAAAGCATTTGATAAATATTGATGAAGGAATGAAGGAAAAATTGCTTTCTTAATGGGCCTAGACAGCTAGCATTAGAACCAGGGACATCTTTTCTAATACAAAAATGGCTGACTTGGAAATGCAATTTTAGAACAACGCTTTTTTTTAATTCATTGGTAACTAGTCATATGTGAAGCTGATCAGTTCTTACCCATATGATATGTTTATTCATTTTTCATTTGTCACTAGGTACTCTGCCAGGTGTTGGAAATATGGGTGTGGACCTGGCTGGGCTCCTCTCCTTGGGCAGCTGAGCCCAGTACACACCCCCTGCTGACTGCTCAAGTGACCTGAGATAGGTTTGCACACAGTTTTCATTTGTGTCTGAACTATGGTTCCAATGGAGAATATGCAGCCAGGGCAAGGTTAGTATCTGACTCATGTCATTTCCAGGATAAACATCTGTGTGGACTGCCTGCTCTGTGTTTTAAACAATAGGATAGATAAATAGTATTCCACTTCAGTGAATCATGACAGAGCCTTGGCCACCTCTTCCTCTCAACTAAGTGTTGTTTGCAAACTCAACAATGACAAGAATCTGTGTTATGTAAATGCTTAAAAGATAATACCTGCACACTTTACAACACTCGAGCCATAACGTTTCCATTGCAGTTGGATCTGAACACAAAGCAGACATTTTGATGTTTCCCCTAAACCTGCAAAACAGATTTTACCTATATATATATATATATATATTTAATTTTAAAAGGAATGAGAATATAAACATTAAACAAAACTGAAGACTTCTATTTTAGTTTTAAAGAAACTCTTTTTCGATGTACAGTCAAGAGGCACTTTATGAGAACTTCAGGGTTTCACCAAAGTGAACAGCTTCTCGTCAGAAGAAAAATGATACCTACTTTGAAGATTCATTCATAAAACAAATACTTATTGAGTTCCTCTTTTATGCTAGGCATCCTCACCCATTCTCCTAGGAACAAATGTTCTTACACTCATGGATTTTGTTTTTAGGAGGGGAAACTAACAAGGTAATGAATGCTAGTGATAAATATTATGATGACAGTGTGAGGGTGTACTGGAATAGTTACAGGGAAGGCTGTTCTAGAAAGGACACACTTGGGCTGAGATCCAAATGTTGGGAGGAATGCCTTGCAAAGAGCTGGAGGAGGAGCGGAAGGCATAAGGAATGCAGAAGACTGAAGGCAGCAACCATGTTGGCGTATCAGAGAAACAGAAAGAGAGCCAGATGGCCCGAAGCTACAGTGGGAGGTTGTGGCCAGATCATGGAGGTTGGTATTTTAAGGGCAATTGAAAAATCACAGGTGAGTTTCGAGCGGCAGTGACATAATGTTTAAAAAATTACTCTGGCGTTGCCATGGAAAATAAATTAAAATTGAGTGAGAGAAGATGGAGAGAGATCAATGAGGATATTGCCTTAGGAAGAGGTTCTAGTTGCTTGAATCAGGACACTAGCCATGGAACTGGGCTGAAGTTCTTGGAACCAAAATGCAACTCGACACATGAATACTGCAAATGAATCAGAATTCTTACACAAGAAGGTATTCCGTGGGGTAACTGCCATTCTCCACAAGCCATTTTTTGAAATCATGTTATGGTTGTGGCTAGAGATTTTTAAGTTTGGAATGTATTTTCTAAATCCAAGTACTTACCAAACAGTATTTAGAAAACAGAATGGTTTTGTAGTTCTTATTTCACCCTATTACCCAAATAATTGTTCAAAACACTTGCGGACAAGTGCATTTACGTTTCACATTAGAGCAGCTAATGCTTCAGTTTACAAGAATCACCTGTATAGTATGGTTAACCCTTTCATGATAGGCTTTGCTTAGAGCCTATTTTCCTTTAATGGCCAAAGATCTTAAGGTTGTGAATCACCAGCGTATAACGCACGAATACTCTGTCAACTTCTTAAATTAGAATTTAGGTAATAGAGACATTTTACATTGCCATTGTAGATGGGATTGAATTTGTAAGACTATTAAAGAAGATCACAAGTACCTTTAGTAACAGCAAATGATGTTTAAAGAATAGTAATTTCTAAATCATATTTTCCACTGAAGAGTAATTCTTCACGAAATAACTATTTTTATATGTAATGAATTGCATCCATATTCAGAATCATAGCCATACAGTTTCACACGGTATGATCTATCCATTTTCAAAATTGCCTATGTCAAAATTTCTCCTCTTTTTGAATAACAAACTACATTTCTGAAAAGATACTCTATGTATCCATTGTTGTTTTGGATCTCTGAAAGCGTAATTCACAGAAAACTGTAGCTCACCGATACAGAATGTTTTAATTAACAATATTGAACAAATAATATTTCTGGTTTGCATTTTTCACGTTTGAACCTGAATGAAAACTGAAACTAATATTTTATAGAATGAGATATTTCTCCCAATTATTTTCTGAATTTTATCATGCATAAAAAAACAGAGGTTTCAAGGAAGGCTGGTCAATGAGTGGACTAGGAAGGGCTGTTCTTTTTCTGTTGCTTTTATAAAGACTAAAAATATGCCTACATGTGTATCTTCCTCACCATTATTTTCTGGAGGAGTTTTACTTTCTTTTCTACATTAAAACTCAACATATGCAATGAGAATTGTAATTAAAAATAGTTAATAGAAGTATAAAAGAGTTCAAGAACAGTAAGAGTCATAGTATTCATATGAATAAAGTAGGGTTAATTTATATTGCCTGGTGTTCAAACAGAAGAACAAAATTCAGGGCTTTAGAATATTACTCTAGTCTCCTAATTTTGAACACTCTTAATTAATTTCATTTGTGATTTGCAGCAATTTGAAACCTATAAATCATAAATTTCATAGCAATCATAAGATGAAATGAAAATTTAACTGTAGGAAAGAGCTCCCAAGTTTTTTTTTAGAGAATTAAATGGTGAATTTTGTGCTGAATTAAGTATCTAAGAGACACAGCTATAGCCAAAATGCTTCGAGAAAAAAAAAATTCCATTTTCAAAGAACGTTAATTACTAATATTATGAGAAACAAGTTCTAAACCTTGGTTTTTTGGGTAAATTATATTTTGATATAATTTCAAACTTAGTGAAAAGTTACAAGAATCATATGAATAATTCCCATATATTATTGACCCAGACTGATCAACTGTTTATATGTGGTCACATTTATTTTATCATTCTATCATCTATCTACCTATCTATCATCAATCAACTTTTCCTGAACCATTTGTGTGCAAGTTGCAGAAATCTTGCGGCTTGACTCCTAAGTACCCAGTGTGTATTTTCTAAGAAGGATATATAATTATTAAAATCCAAAAAACTCAAGCCAGCTCCTGTGTGGCTTGGCATGTCCCCATCCTTCTTTGAGTGCTTCCATACTTTCTGTACCAAGCTGTTCCAAGTCCATCTCATACTTCCCCTGTACTAGCTGTGGATTCAGTCATATCTCTAAGGAATGTCATGTTTTTTAGGACCAAGATCTGGGCTCTAGGTAATCACTATATATTTCAATTGTAGTTGACATGAGATCCCATGCCCATGTCCTTTGAAAGCAAGTCTAGAATAGGGATGTATCAGTTCATAAGCACAAAGAGAGAAGTACTTGCCGCAGTGTTGGTCAAAGTGAAATACTAGAAATAACTCAAATGCATCAGCAGGGGGTGGATTAAATAAAGTTGTGCTATGGTTCCATTATAGATTACTCTAGAAGGTAAGAGACTAAGTTAGATATTAACGTGCAGCTGTGGGAAGATCTTTAGGACAAGTTTAACTAAAAAAACATGAATATTCTTTTTTATTTCTGTGAAGTAAAACTCCATGTATTTTGAAAATGTTAATGCTGAGAAAAAGGTCTGGAAAAATAATGATTAATTCAGAAGAGGGATGTGAATTTAGGGAGATTGGAGATTGAATTCTATTGTTTATATCTCTTCAATATCTGAAATTTTTTGACAAGAAAATGTTACGTATTACTTAAAATGTTTCTAAGTTATTGGACAAATTGACTTCTAAACCCATAATCTTAACAGCAAATGACACCAGAATCTTTGGCTTTTCCCCTTTTAGTTATCTGTGGTTGCATAATAAATTCCTTCACAACTTAGTGGCTTGAGGCCTGGAACAAACATTTATTATCTCACAGTTTCTGTGGATCAGACCTCGCATAGCTCAATTGCGTACCTTAGGACCAAGGCTTCTCAAGAAGTTGTAATCAAACTGTTGACTGGGATCGCAGTCTCCTGTGAAGGCTCAACTAGGAGGAAATCTTCTAAGCTCCCTCACGACAGGAATCTTCCCACAGGGCTACCCGAGAGCAAGCGATCCAAGAGAATGTATGATAGAGCCAACAGGAAGGAAGCCGTGCTCTTTTACAATGTAATGTTGGAAGTGATACCCATCAGACTGACTCCATTCTATTCATTAGAAGCAAGTCATTAAGTCCAGCCTGTGCTCAAGGGGAGAGGATTGCATACAGGTGGGTGAATGCCTGGAGGCAGGGTTCACACGTGGTCATCTTAGAGGCTGCCTACCACATCCTGCCCTCAGTAGAAATTTCCCTGCTCAGAAACAAAAGCCTTCTAAAAGTTTGTGTACTTTTTAGAGTTTTGAAGAAGAAGGCCCCCTTCTTTTTATTTTTAACACTTGTAACATACTAAAAATAAAGGTATATACAAAGAGTCAATAAAATTGTAATTTACCTTTCTTGTTTACATTATACAACCTAACCCTTTCAGGATGCAAATATGTATATATTTTTCTATTTAACAAGCTAATTTCAGAATTTACAAAAAGCTATTAGTAGCCTACTATATATGGTATGGTCTAGTACTGATACAAATTTCAAGTTATGAGACACATAGTTTCTTTTAATCCTGTAAGAGTTTATGTTACTCCTTTTGGAAAATATATGAAAGTCAATGCTTGAGGCCCTTCATGAACATGCAGTTTCAGCCAAATGATCCTCCTGGTAAACTTTCTTGTGACAAGCTCGAAGTTATTCAATATAGAATGGGTTTAGTGCTGTGGGGTTCCAAACTTTTTTCTATTACACAAAATACTATAGACAGCCTTACTTTAAACTTAGGCTAAAATTCTGCAAAACAGAACATAAAATTCTGCAGAACAGATAGAACAGAATATATATACATTCATAATATGAATATTTAAAAATCTTTAAGATCAAGCCCCCGGAAAAAAGATCTGAGCCTTACTGATGGTTATTCACAGTCATGAAACTGTCTTGGTAAGCAGACGCAATTACTGTCCTAGGGAAGCTTATTCCCTACTCCTGATGTTTCTTTCATGTGGGGGGAGCCATACTAACATGACACGTGAGTTTTTTCCTTTCTCTTTCTCTCTCTTTTATTTTCTGGTGGGTTTGTGGATCCACTAGCCCAAGCTGCAGAGAGGACACATTTGCTCTGTTCCTCCGTGCTATTCGTTCTTCTGGGCAAGCAATCACATGAAGAAATCCGTGACAGTCCAATGCTATCTGCTACTGAACAGGTGAAGTAAATGTGATTTCAGAGTTTCGGGGGACCGTGCTCATCTGCCTTCAGATAAATCAGATTCTCCAAAATGAGCTTTAGCGTCAATAAAAGTGATATTTTGCTCACCATTTGTCGTCTCTTTAGATTTCTTTTTCCATTGGTTCAGAACTCATGTGGGAAACAAATGTGTTATGTTGGTAGCTCCCTCTTAAGAGTTGAATTGTGTCCCCTCAAAAGATACGTTGAAGTCCCAACTCTCAGTACCTCAGAACGTGACCCTATGCAGCAGGTGGGTGGTTGCAGATTTACTTGGTCTAAGTTAAAATGCAATCATACCGGAGTGCGGTGCGTCATCAATATAAGATGAAGAGAAGAGATACACAGGGGAGATGGCCATGTGAAGATGGGGCAGATTGGAGTTAGGCTGCCACACACCAAGGAATATCCAGGGCTACCAGAATCTGGAAGAGGCAAGAAAGAGTCCTCCTCTAGAGGCTTCAGAGGGAGCAAGTTTCTGCAAACACCCTGATTTCAGAACCTCAAGGCTGTGAGGGAACACATTTCTGTTGTTTTAAAGTACCCAATCTGTTGTACTTTGCTATGGCGGCCTAAGGAAACCTTGCTTAAAATAGCAACAGACATAAAACCGGAATGAATAATCTTGAATTTTACTTTCTCCTCTTTATATCAAGATGGGAAAAAATCATTTGAGAGTTTTCATTCACAGTGCGCCTGGGTGGCCCAGCTCATGGTCACAGGGTCCTGGGATTAAGCCCCATGTCAGGATTTCTACTCAGAGGGGAGTCTGCTTCTCCCTCTCCTTGTGCCCCTCCCCAGTGCTTGTGCTCTCTCTCTTGCTCTGCTCTCTCTCTCAAATAAATAAAAATCTTAAAAAAAAGAAAATTTTCATTCACAATTGGTGTTGATGAGATCAGTTTAATCTTAAATTACTTAACTTTGTTAAATTATAGACACAGCTCAAAAGAGATCCACGAAGACCTCATTAAATTCATTAATGACAAACATTAACTATAATTAATTAACTCTAAGGAAAAGATTTGAGCTCAGTAGTGAATATTTTCATGATTAAATGCTTTTTCCTTTATGCATACTGTAGATTACGTATTGTGGATCTCTGCACATAAATTGCATTTCTCAGGAAGTTTTCATTACAATGTGCTATTTTTGCACATTAAGATATTCAATACATAGTTTGTATCTTAATGAATAATTTAGCCTCGGTAAATGCATCTTGGTGAAATATTTTTCTCTCTCCTTACTAGAGTGAAGAACCAATAAGCACTGAAGGATCACTTGGTTTTTGAAAGGACTCCATTCAGTGCATTCAAGACAGCCTCCTATCAATGGTTAAATCTCACTAGAGATGTAAACGGAAGAAAAAAATCCTTCCCATAGAAGATAAAGCGTATCTGTATGTGTGTTAGATGGAAGATCCTTTAGTTGACTGAATTATCATTTTGGAACAGAAAACAAAAAAGATCATGAGGGAAACATGACTCAGTTTAATTTACTAAAAACAGAAATGGACTCAATTTTTACTTCCTTATGCGGTTCCTCTAGGGGGATCTGTAACACGGTTGATACAGAATCATTCCTCTGTGAATGTGTCAATGCTTTTGAGATAAGGGAATAAGCTAGATGACAGGGGGAGGCATCAATTGCAACTCCAAAGGGGAAATATATCTTTTTCTTCAGAAATAAATAAAACGTATTATATTTGCCAAAATATTTTGTCATGCCTTTGATTTAATTTAATCTGGAAGAAACAAAGTAGCACTAGTGAGAGAGAGTCCAACAGCTAAAAATATCTGTAATAAAGAAACAAGGCCTGAATTTAATTTGATTTAGAGTGCTCAGTGTTGCTAAGCACTGTAACGCAGTAATAAACCTATCCCTTTTACAACTGTGCATTGATATAGGCAGGTTAGCGTATCAATTAGCTATGTTTTAAAGGTAAACTTCTAAACTGATTATTTGGAACAAAGGACCTGTTACTTTACTGTAAACACTCTAGTCCCCGGGCTAACCTACAGAAGCCTATTTAATACATGGCATAGTCAGGATATTATATTTGTGATAAAAATACAGAAAAAATGTATAACTGTTCTATGACTATTATGATAAAGCAAGAATGGCTACATCATAGCCAACTCCAATCATGATAGTGAGCATTGAGAGCTGTAATTTTTTTTTCTTCTTTTTAAAGATTTTTCATTCATTCATTCATTCATTCATTCATTTAGAGAGTGTGAGCAGGGGGAGGGGCAAAAGGAGAGGAAAAGAATCTTAAGCAGACTCCGTGTTGAGCGCCGGGATCCATAATTTAACTTGAAGGTGTAAACCATACATACAGAGCAACTAAAGTTCAAAATACTTACGTATGAAAACAACATCAAAAGTCCTGGAGCTGATGCAACCAATTGCTCACCATACCACTAAGTCTTTAAGGCTCCATAAGTTTGGTTACAAATTCCAGCTAAGAAGCCCAGGGAATGGAATCTCTCTTACCACGTGGCACCACGTAAAATATCCGAATGCTACAGAGTAGAAAGATAAATGTAATATAAAATCCAAAAGTTCAGTAACCCAGGAATAAATATGAACTCTATAATATTCTTCTGATGAGAAAATAATACATGAATTATTATAGTTTTTCTTTCTCCCAGAATATTTTTCTGTGAAGGTGAGATGTTTTCAACTTACAGATTATTTTGAAATTTCTTTTTTTTTTGAAAAAGATTTTATGTGTTTATTTGACAGAGAAAGAGAGAGCATGGACAAGCAGGGGGAAGGGCAAAGGAAGAGGGAAAAGCAGGCTCCATCTCCACACCCTGGGATCACCACCTGAGCCGAAGGCAGATGCTTAACCAAATGAGTCACCCAGGCGCCCCTGAAATTCCTTTTTGGCATATTTATCCAGTTCCACCCTAAGCGGTTTTAAAATCTTTGTCATTTCTCCACAGTGGTATAGGTATTTTTTCTTTAAAAAAAAAAAAATCTATACAGCATTTCCCTCTGCTTGCACAAGTAGACATACAAATTCAACCTTCTGTAAATTTCCTCATGAGGTATGTCATGCAACTTCAGAGATGTGGAAAGTTAGACATAGCTACCAGCTACTATAAGTAAAAGTTTTTCATGGTTTTCTTATAAGAACCTCAGTTTTTATCTCCTCATCTGTAACAAGACGGAAATGGCACTGGGTGAGGGTGAGGAGGCAAGATATAAAATCTGGCAGACATAACCACAGCTGCCCTTATTTCCACCTCCCTACCCCTCCATCACCACCACCGATAGGAAGGGAAGGATTGAAAGATCCAGTACTCACTGGAATGGAGTGTTGGATTCTGAATAATGAGTTCTCCCAAGGATTTGCGGGAAAAGGGGGGGGGGTGGCAGTCGCTAAGTTAAGTTTAAATTGTGCAAGACTTTGCAAGCTCCTGTGAAGGAAGACTCACTTCTCAGTGCATATACTTTGGTACTATTGGAACTTTTAAAAATGAACATGTATTATTTACTTATTTTTATTTTTAAAAGATTTATTTATTTTAGGGAGAGAAGGAAAGCACAAGCAGGAGGGGCAGAGGGAGTGGGAGAGAGAATCTCAAGCACACTCGGAGCTGAGCTTGGAGCCTGACTCTGGGCCTGAACTCATCACCTTGAGATCATGACCTGAGCCAAAACCAAGGGTCGGACACTTAACCAACTGTGCCACCCAGGTGCCCCAAACATGTATTATTTAAAAGCTGTTTAATACCACGTATATGTCAATGATTTTTCAAGCATCTTTCTAATCATGATTAATAAAGCACAATGATACAACAGGATGATATATTTTCAAGGACACGAGTGCCATGGTTTTTAAAATCGTTTTATTTTATTTGTTTTTCCAGCATGGTAAGTACAGTCTTTAATCTCCATCCCCTGTTTTCCCCATCCCTCCACCAACCTCCCCTCTGGTAACCATCAGTTTGTTCTCTATAGTTAAGAGTCTATTTCTTGGTTTTTCTCTCTCTTCCTCTTTTTTTCCTTTGCTTGTTTGGGTTTGGGTTTTGTCTGTTCTTCTTTTTCCAGCTTCTTTAGGTGCAGATTAGGTTGTTTACTCGAGATTTTTCTTGCTTCCTGAGGTGGCCTGTATTGCAATAAACCTCCCTGGAAGAACCACTTTGGCTGCATCCCAAAGATTTTGGATTGTATTTTCATTTTCATTTATTTTCATGAAATTTTTATTTCTTCTTTGATGTCTTTGTTGACACATTCATTGTTTAATAGCATATTATTTAGCCAGAAGTGCCTGTAGGTTTAAACTTAGTTTCACTTAAAAATGTTTTGGAAATTATTGGTCTTTATGCAAATGCATGTATATAACCCAATAGAGAAATGATACCACTGAAAGCATTTAATAGTTAGTTTTTATTTATGAAACAACATGACGCTGAATCTCAAAGTCTGCTTGAGGATTCTGTCTCTCCCTCTCCCTCTGCCCCTTCCCCTACTTGTGCTCTTACTCTTGTTAAAATAAATGAATCTTCAACAAAAGTTAAAAAAATAAATAAACTGAGAGGATATGGCTCTGATTCACAAGGTTGGTGTTCATTATTCCTATTACTTTATTTTAAGTTTATATATGAAAGAAGGGTGAAAATATTTTGTCCTCATCTTTTACTCTGAATTCTACCTGTAAAAATTTTGTTTTTGTCCTCAGGTTAATTTCATCAACCCTTCTTTCAAGCAAGAACTATTATCTACCAATTGTCCTTCTTACATATAGATTTCAGATGTACTCTGTGTTCTTTAATCTGTTTAAAATGTCCTAACCACTTTTTATTGATAGTTTCACCACAAATTCATATTTCTTCCAAAATTCTAATTTCAAATGCATTCCACTTAGAAGTCTTCAGGGTTTCCTAGAACCTTTATCCAAATAGAAGTCCTTAACTGTCATGTTTCCTCATAATTGAATTTTTGTTGGCAGAACACTGAGTACAGGGGAGTGCTACTTAGTTATATCAGTAGTTATAACCGGTGAAAACATGCTTTGCTGGCAGAGTATTTATTAATTAAATATTACTTTGTGTTTTCTATCAACTTGCATATTTTGATATAGGCATAATTAACATCCTCATAATACTCAGATTTAATATTTAATATCCAATGATCAAAATCTTGTGAAATGTTTATGACTGGAGAACATTTTTCATGACACCAATTATTATGTTTATTTAATGTGTTTATTTTGATGGCATCTGTTGGATGCCTTCCCAGCACCCATTCCCCATGGTCTCAGGTTTTTTTGTTTTTTGTTTTTTTGGGTTTTTTTTTTTTTTTTTTTTTTTTTGTTTTTTTTTTTTTTTTTTTTTTTTTTTTTTTTTGGTGGTATTGAAGGGTGGAGAGGTGGATCCATATGGTTCCATCATGGTATTATAACAAGAGTCATCTTTGGAATGAAACCAGCTTGGCAGAAGGCAGGCTGGCAGGGCAAAGAAATTGGATCCTTAGTGAGGCTCTTGCACCTGTAGCTCAAGTCTGTCCTAAATGGTCCTATCTTTGGGTTTGGGGTTTCATGAGCCAACACATCTTCTTTAATTGTTATGTCACGTTAAGTTGGATTTTCTATTATTTGCAAGCACAATATTCTAACTGATATCAGCGCTCATGGTAGGAACACCCTACATTATATTCTTTCCTATCAACTTGTCCTGTGGAATCCAGGGTTTGGTTCCAGTTGCTTCTCTGCTTCCTTTAGAGTACCATGTCCATCTTATATGGGAAAGAGTTTTTCCCTGATTTTTAGTCTATTTGATTTCTCTTTTACTATTTTATGTGCATTTCTTCTTAAAGTTCTCAAAAGGAACTTGGCATTATTTATAATTTTACTTTTTAAAACTTAAGTCATGTAAAAATGCTCTGGAAGTTAGAAAACTCTGGTAAACAATTTTACCTACTTTCTTAAATTTAAAATAGTTGGATGTATTTAATACAGCAATGCATGAAATTCTAAGCTTAATTTCAAAAAGATGCAGTAAGCATTGAAAAAATATACATAGTTCTTATTAATAGTGACCTACTTGTTACTTGACACTATTAATTTGATAAGTTAATAAGTATGTCTACCATGAACACTGTTTAACAGCAAGTTGGCTGAAAACATAAAAACCACACCTAACTGAACTTGAGTAAGCATCTCTAAACAGTGTATGTGTGTAGAATACAATAAAAAGTAATCTAAGAAATGGAAGTTTTCAAGAAATAACAAGTGTTGGCAAGGATGCGGAGAAAAAGGAACCCTTGTGCACTATTGGTGGGAACGTAAACTGGTACGGTCACTATGGAAACAGTATAAAGTTTCCTCAAAAAACTAAAAGTAGAACTACCATAGGATCCACCAATCCTACCAGAAAAAACAAAAACACTACCTTGAAAAGATATACGCACCCCCATGTGCATTGCAGCATCATTTACTATAGCCAAGATGTGGAAACAACGTAAGTGTCCATTAATAGATGACTGGATAATAAAAACGTAGTGTATATATATACAACGGAATATTACTCAGCCATAAAAATGAAGGAAATCTTGCCATTTGCAACAGCATGGATGCACCTTGAAGGCTTTATGCAAAGTTTAAAAAGTCAGATAGAGAAAAACGAACACGATATGATCTCATGTATATGTGAAATTTTTTAAAAGGGCAAAAAAACCCCACAAAAAAACCACCACCAACTAAAAACCCCAAGTTCATAGATACAGAGAAAGGATTGGTGGTTGCCAGAGACTGGGGTTGGAGGGTAGACAAAATAGTGAAGGGGATCAAAGGGTCCAAATCTCCAGTTATAAAGTAAATATCATAGGATGTAATGTTTACCATGGTGACTATAGTTAACAAAACTGTATTGCATATTTGAAAGTTGATAAGAGAGTAGATCTTAAACTTCTTATGACAAGAAAAAACTTTTGTAGTGATCCATGGGGATGGATGTTAACTAGACTTACTGAGGTGATCATTTTGCAATGGAAACAATTATCGAATCATTACATTGTATACCTGAAACTAATGTAATATTGTATGTCAGTTATATCTCAATAACAATTGACATTTTAATATAAATATTCTTTAAAAGTTCAACCTATATTTTGATCTTTTGTCTTTACTGGTAAATTGTGATACAGACTCCTGATAGGAAATTTTGCTATTTCTATTGGTATTCCCTATACACTGACTAACTATACATTTGATGAAATATTCCATCATTTCACACCTTGTACCCTTGATTAAGATGGTAGCCAAACTCGTAGAACATTTGTGAAAAGCAACAGAATTTGTTTTGACATTATTTTCATATGAATCAAAGTATACCTGGTAAAGAAACTGTAACTAGCCAATGTTAAAATGTGAAATGATTGAAGTACAGTAAAAGATGTATATCGTAAACAGAGCAAAGGTATGTGCCCCGTGAACAAGCAAGTTCCTACTCGCTGTTAGGCAGAACATCAGGCTGCCAGAGACCATGAACGGGACGCCATCAACACTTGAATGATTTCAGGGCAGGGCTGAAATGCTAAGATAACACATTGTTTTGTCTGTACAGATCATTACAGTAATGAAACACATGTTAATGTCTAGGTCACCCCAGCCCTTCCACTAGACCCCTGGACTTTCTAGGGCTCTTTTCCAACACTCTGGCTTGTATCTACTTTCCCTGGTCCTTGTCCATCTGTATCAACTGCTCAATAGTTTTATACCCTGGATCAAAGTGCTATTAGCACTTTTAGGTTGGTATCCTACTGACTTTTCAATGACATTTTTTACATTTCGCATAGCTGATTTTTTTGTACTTTTGACAGTTCTTCCACATTACCAATATAAAAATTGTTTTGTCCCTCTCTGAAAGATGTGGGGAGGTGTGTGTTGAGGCCTTCTCCCCAAACACTCCCCCGACAATGCTAATCTGTTTCCCATAACTGGGAAGAGTGAGAGGTGTCCCCAAACATTCTGACACTCATCGCACAAACAGGTAAAGTCACTCGCTTGGGATTCCAGTTGAGCAATTCTGCCCTTTTTATAAACAGTTACTGATTCCTTCTTTGGAAAGAGCTCTGTTACAGCTGCCTTGGGAATGAAGTCATCAGCTCGGCCGCTCACAGCAGGAGCTCCTGCTATTCCTTCCGTCTGACTTGCCAGTGTCAGTGGAAACTTCAGTTCTTTCCTTCTCCTCAAAAGTCTCAAAATCCTGTCCCACTCCACTCTCTTCTCCCTTATCTGCCCCCACCTCCCCATCCCTTCCCAGACCCTCGTCGTGACTAGCGGCTTCTAAGGTTAAATGAAGGGGGAGAAAAATGGAAAAAGTAAGGAAGATGTGCTTGGTGAGATCTACGGAAGCGTATTTCTCAGGCTTCACATTTTACTGAAATTGAATTCTTCACCATGTATCTGCCAACTCTCCTTGTCTGATTCTGTTTCACGTGTCCTACTGGTTGAGATCTCTTTACTTATTACCACATAAAGGAGCTACATTTCCCCCATTTGAAAATTCCATGATTCTAAGCAAATCTAATGTTTCCAAAAAAATTATGAATAAATGAATCTTACTGGTATTCTCTGGGCTGGTCGTGGCATGAATTTGGAAATTCCATTATACTCTTCGGCTTGGGCAAATATTCACATTCTGCTTGCATTCTTTAAATACACAAAGACTACTAAAAAATACAGGCAGTTCATAACTTGAGTGGGTGCGGTGGGAGTGACAGCAAAAAGTGAGCTTTGAGAGTTAAGCAGAGTGAATGAGCCACGAGAGTGACGCAGTGTAATCGACAGTGTGATCACCATGGGAGGGCCTTCTGCGCCCGTCTAGGTTTTCAATGCTGCCAGTAATAGCAGTACTAGAGACTATAAATCATCTACTAAGAATGTCTTGGCTAATGTCCATTTCTGAATAGAGAAGTCAGAGAGGAGACTGCTGAGCTTGGGAGAACACAAGAATTATTCCTGAGAGGGATCCGAATATATTTTGGGGGGGAGAGTGAGCAGTTAGGAAACAGAGGTGGAGATGCTCCAGAGATGACAGAAGCTATGGGGGTGAGTGGAACTAATAACTATGAAATCTGTTGAGCTAGAATTTTGAGTGGAGCAATCTAGCATTCTGTAGGCCTGAGATTCCAAAACAGTAGCAGCTAATCCCTATTCAATCCTCTTGAAATTTCATCTCGGTTTAATCCGCACTCTATTCTCCACTGCTTTCCATCAACATTTGACGTAGGAAGCTATAAATTATCCATGGATATTAGGTTTGTACTTATGTACAGTATTTGCTTATTTCTTCAACATGTTTTACCTCCTCAAATTGGAGTTCAGTTCGGTACCAGGATATCAATAAGGTGATGGGGAGCACCGTATGCTATGGTCCAGGGGTGACATCTGAAAGGTCATTTGAGGAATAGCATTATGAGTTTTCAGTATACTCATGAAGGAATGGCTAATTATATCTTATTGGGATAATAATTCACAACCAAGTTGACATGCTTTTAAAAATCATATTATCCAAACCAGAGCCATTTATATGAGTGAGTGGGAGTGTGTGCGTGTGTGTGTGTGTGTCTGTGTGTGTGTGTGTGTGTGTGTGGTTTTTCAAGGCCCCAGAAAGAAAAATGTGTTATCCTAGCTCTAGTTTATTGTCACAAAAAATAAAGTTATCCGTGCATAAGTATGTAAGATAAATTTCAGTGTTTCAAATATATAGGGTTTCACTTTCATTTGATAATGAAAAGGGAGAAGAATCTCAAAGAAATAAAGACACTCAAAGTACCATTATCCAGAAATAGCCATTTAATTTTGATATAGTCTTCATATACTTTTCTAAATATTGTACCGTGTTTCATAACCAACTTCTGCCACTTTAAACTCCTATAAAGTGAACATTTCCCATATATCAGGATTTTTGATACACAACTACTTCTTTGGATAATCAATTTGGGGCAATCCATTTCTTTGATTCAAAAAAGGTACTCTTTTTCAATTTCAGAACATCATTTCTTCATATTTATTATAGAGGTGTATCTTATTTTTCACCAGATGATCTTTCTCCTTTGAATTTTAACTAAATCCATCTTTCTTTTATCGATGTTTGATAATCAAGATACAGATAATGGCTTTACTCAGCAAAGCTCAGTAGAGGCAGCGTGGCATCAATGGGGAGGAGTTCAAAAACAAACCTGGGGTATGAAGTTACTTCTCCCAGCACCTCATCCCACCTGTAATTTAGACATGGAACCACTTCACATGGTACATTTCCTCCTCTGTTCAATGGTTATAGCACTTTCTATCTCAATGGTTTTTTATGAGGAGTGCGTATCACTCTGACTGTGAAACCACTTTGTAAATGTATTGAATATGGTAAATTGGTATAAAATTAATATCCATCCTCACCTTTTCCTTAAGGGTCTTTCTGCATTGCAGAGACTGGAAGACCACCCAGGCTCTCTGGCATCTATGGTTATATTTAAAATAAGCTTCCCCAACATAGTTGCCAGACCCCAGAAGGTGGAGGCGAGTTGGAGACATCTCCTGCTTGATTTACACCGCGTTCCGGCCAAATGCACACTTGAGCAGCAGAAATAATGGTGTTGGGAGCAAATTACCTTGGAGGCAGCTGGTCCCTGGGCACCAGTGTTCCAAGCACCAGTTTTGTGGGAGCTGTGGACATTGCTCTGGTAATTTTATCCTTGCAACACAGCAGCAGTGGCATTTTTATTTTTCTTAATTCAGTAGTTTCATCAGTGATTACTAATCTCCTGACCTTCTGATTCTGAGGGAGGTCAGATCTAGAGGCCCAGATCAATCCACACCTCCAATTTTTCCAAGGATTTTATAGAATTCTTTAATTTGATTCTTCTCCTGCTGAAAGTACTTAGAGTGATTCTAATGCTTGAACAGAACCCCGCCTCCTCCTTTCAATTATGAGGCAATACCAAAACGCTGGGCATCCGGTGATTGACTAAATGTTTCTATTTTCTTTTGAGTCTTTCCGCCTACATATTCATACACTAAGTTGTAGAACTGAGAGTCCGACGTGTTCCATGATTTTTCCCATGATTCCGTATTCCATGATTTACATGATTTGCACCGGGCTTCATAAAAGCCTCCTTGCTCCATTTCTAAAATTATTTATTAATTATATCAGCAATCTCCCTCTCTCTCCTCATCACGCACATTTGGACTCCCAACTTTTCCTGCTTAAGAAGTTGTACTGAATTTCCTCCTTGTCTGGGAGTCACTGAGACATTGCTCTTAATGATGTACGGATAATTCTCATTTCTAGGCTATCATTGTAATTTCCTTCCCCCTATTCGTGTTAGTAAATCCAAGGAATAAAATAGAGAGACTGGTTTCTAAATTACTTTTGACATTCAACGAGACTGACCTTTTTTCAGCCTGTACCTTCTTAACAGGGTGAGAATTCTCAGATGACAACTCACAAGGACAATGAAGACAGGAAGCATCTCATTTGTGAGCTGGTTTGAAAGACACGTTTACCAGCGTGAATAAATGCAGCACAGCACTAACCAAAATAGATTATTTAGAGTATTAGTCACTTCACAAATACAAAAGACCTATGGATAATTTGAGCTGGATGTATTTCAAAGCACCTTGGCATGCTGCTGGCATTAGGATATGGCTGGTGGTTATGTCAATAGGTATCATTTACAGAGGAAGAATTCATCAACATTGCCATTCTGTATGCTCAATAAACCAGCAGATGGTGTATGACAATTTCTTCAAGGTGACATAAAAAACATCCCATGGAATCCCTCCTTGTTTCCTTCAACACTAATATATTAGAAGAAGGTTTCATTTGCACATTTAAAGGAAAACCAGATATTTGATCAGCTTTCGTGCACAGAAACAAGTGAATGTTCAGGACACATCTAAATTCGCCTAGATGATTTTGGGTGAAATGTACTGAAAAAATCATAGACCAGAGTTCTCAAAGCGGGAAAAAAAAGATTAATGTGGAAGAAAAGATTGCTGATTATCATGCTGTCACTTGGCATGTTTCTGGCATGTTCCTTAACCCAGAAATCATGAGTTCAGCTGAGTTGAAGATAAGCTGAAGAAAGGTCGTGAGTATTCTCTTTTCCCCAGAGCAAGCTAGCACAGCATGTGCAGAATGGCTACAATACTTGTGTTTTGAAGGTTTAATTTGAGAAATGCTGAAATACTGGTATTACTACCAGTTTTTTTATTCAGAACTGTGATGTCAAGGTATTAAATTAATAAAATAAAATTACCATGCTACAACTGTAATACATTTTATCAAGCTTATTAGGTATTGTAGGTAGATATTTCCTTTTGATAAAACATTTTTGCAGGTACTATGTAACATAGGCTAAATTTGACAGCAACACAATCAATAGACACTTATAATTCTAATATAATGATTAGTAGGTAGAATTAATAAAAGTTAATTTTAATTAAAAACAAAGTCACCACCACATAAAATGAGGAAAATGATATATTAAAAATGGAATATCATTGACTTTTCAAATCAACATAAAATCAATTGTGTCATAGTTGAATAATAAGCATGTTTTTGTGAAAAAAATTTCCAGCTGCTAGTAAAAAACTTTTTCTGATTTTAATAAGTTGGGGGTGAGGGTGGTATATTGAGTTTGTTTTTAGCCAATCAAAATGTTTCCTTCTGTCACCATCTTCAACAATCCACTATCTCACTTGGTAACTTTATGAAGTGCTTTTTGAACAAATTTTTGTTTTTGAAAATGCTATAACATTTTATTAGTGTCTAGCTGAGGTGTTTTGTTTTTGTTTTTATTTTTTGCCAGTAAAGCATTTTGGTCTTGCTATCTCCTTTAGTTTCATTATTCATTGATGGATTTATTATTATTATTATTTTATTTATTTATTTATTTTTTTGCACTTCCATGTCCCCATTTATATTCCACTTGTTCTGAAAGCCTTTGGACTAGAAGAGGATTTTTCTTGCATCTGACTCTGGATAATGCCAGGATATTGTCGCTCATATTTACTCTGAGATTTACTCAGGGACTGATCTCCCCAGGCATGCAGATTGCCCTTGTCCTCCTCTCCCCCTCTCCTCCTTCTCCCCTTCCCTGGCTCCGTCTTCTTCTCCTTCTCCTTCTCCTTATTCGGTCTTCTTCTTCTTCCCCCCTTCCTCCTCCTCCTCCCTCCCCTTCTCCTTCTCCTTTTTCTTCTTCCCCTTCTCTTCCTCCTCTTCCATCTCCTCCTTCCTCTTCTTCTTAACATATTAAGTCCTTGACTTAAAATGAGTCTCCAAAACATAAAGTTTTAAAATCTACAAGTGATAATATTCCACTGACAAAATGGATGGTGTTTTAGTATTTAAAGTAGTGCCATCTGCTAGGGAACTGCAAGCACTATGTGTGTAAGCAACACCAGTGATAGAGAATTGCCTGAGAGATTAACTTAAAAGGATTTTAAAAACTAGAAAGAGCAAAGAAGAAGAACAACAACAAAGATAAACCCGGACAACTTAACCCTCTTTGTGGGGGCAGCAACGTAGAATTCAGGGAGAGGTAGAAGGAGGAGGAGAGACTACTTTGGTTTGATTTATCTAATTATTATGGTATTAATAGTAGTAGCTACTAATTTTGAATGCTTTGTCACAGTACTCCAGAGATGGTGCAACATACTCCATATGGGTTATTTAATTTAACCCTTACGACAACCTCACGAAAGCAAGTACTGTTGCTAATCACCAATTTACTGAGGCTTTAAGATGTTAAGAAATTTGCCCAAGGTCACACTGCTCAAAACTCATACAATTGGGGAAAAGAAACAACAGCTTCGATCCAGGAGCTCAGTTATAAACTCTATTCTGGAACCACACTCCTAAATCTTCATTGATATCATAACAAGTGAAAAGTGAGAAGGGAGGCCTTTCCTCTATCTAGTTAATTTTGACAGCTACGAACTTATATGCATGTGATCATTAAAAGAAAAAAAATCCGTAGTATCACTGGGAGAATGGTCACGATCCATTTGCACTAACAGTCCAAACAAAAATCCTATTCTGACATGCTAAACTTGAACGTGGCTTAAAAAGAAGCCTCTACCTATTTTGCAAAGGATAGACTCTGCCAATAATTAACACTCCCTCCTGCAATCACCCCTGTAAACCAACCTGTGGGGACCTGGGGCTAGGTATTTTCACATTCATTATCTCAGTTAAGGATAGCAGCTTTCAGGCAGTGCAATCATAAGTGCAGGACTGGAATCCAGGGTTGCACCGTATGGGGAAATCTCAAAAATAAATAAATAAATAAATAAATAAATAAATAAATAAATAAGAATGCTGACTAAACTTCAGTCTGCTTCTTATTATCACCAGGCATCAGCATCTCAAAACGATGTCAATAATAAAATCCTCCCACCAAAAATAGATCTCTTGTTGGTCTCAATTCTAAATAACTATTGGAGCAACTATTCATACAACATGTATACAAACTTCAAATTGGCACATTTTAAACAATTACCCCTTAATGAACATTATATTCTATATGGAAGTACCTTTGGGAAATTCTTTGCCCCCCCTCCGCCCCGATACAGGTCCGCACATGCATGGACTCAGGTACAAAGCGTCATTCTAGTCTGTTTGCAACAGCTGAGCCTCGGTGGAATTTTCTCTGGGTGCACTGCCTCTCTTTAACTTCTGTAGTAGCACAGTTCCTGTATTTAAACAGCGGGTCAAAAGAAACGATGCAGTACGTTGTAAAAGTGAAGAAATAGAACCCCACTTATTTCAATTCTAACTTTCCATGTGAACATTTATAGATTTTTCTTTAAACAGTGGAAAAGTAGGAACATCAAAGTGTAATATATTTATCTGATAAGTGTCTCAGTTTATATGAAATATTTTACTGAATCTAAATGATATTCACATGTATTCTTGCTAATTGTTTGAACATTTTAAAGCTCAAGGACAAATCAATAGAAACTTCAATGTTTTTATTCATTGTGATTCCCTTCTCCCCCAAATATATAATAATGCAACTTAAAGTATTAATGCATTGTCTTTTCTCCTTTTTATAATGTAATTTTTATGCTATTCTAAAAAATTGGCATGTTCTTATGATATCCGAGAAAAGCAAAAGAACTTTGTTATTTGCATTTCTTTCCTGGCTATCATTATGGACTTGGGAACCCATTTAAAAAATTCAAAAATTTTATTGAGTACTTATTTATGTGTAAGATGCTTTATGAAAAACTAAGAAACAGGGCTACTCATTCCTTGACAGCCAGAAACTTATATTAGCTACACTTACGTTCATCTCCTTAGTAAAATACAAGTAAGGAATACAACATTGCCCTTGTCTTTTTGGAGCCCACAGTGTTGTCGAAGATGGTAACGATGTACAAATAACTAGGACTAAACAAAATATCTGAATATTGCAGAAAAATGCTACAGAGTTTCAGGAGAAAGAGAGAGAGCTCTTATCAGGATACCCACAACCTATGTCATGGATGATTACTAAAGCTGCACCGTGAAGAACTCATAAAAACCTTAAGATGAAGGAGAGGCTTTCATGGGGGAAAGATAATCACTTTGGGTGTGGATATGTTAAATGACAGGAGATTCTCAGTCTTGGTCATGAATAGGGGTCTATGGATTTCTTCTGCCAGGTATTTTAAGTGCTAGTGAATTGGATTTTTAGCTAGACCCTGAAAACAATTTTTGGACACATCTAAAATAATGAACAATTTATTCAGCATTCCTTCACTTAGAAAGTATAGAATATTATAGAACTTAAGCTCAAATTCACAACGATATGGCATAGGGTTTTCTTGGGGTTTTTTTGTTGTTGTTGTTTTTACAGTGGGCTTAGTTTATATCCTTCTCTGTATAAAAATATGCAGAACTTCATCCTCCCTTTGGGAAGGTACTATAAAAAAGAGATCAGTGATTTCGAGGAGAGAAGCACCCCCAGAGCTATGGTCATTGCAAACTCTCCAGCCCTGTGAAGTGTCCCAGTGAGAAGAGATGGAAACAAACTGAAGAATGTGGGCAACAGCACACTCTTCTCTTATTTTTAGCTTACATCTCTTTTGAGATCTAGAACTGGGCTTGTGCTGTTAGATCTTAGTAACGGTGTATTTAAATTTAAAATTTGTGTAGGGAAGGCTTTTAGCCTATCCTGGCTAAATATGTATATAGTGGGTTTTTTTTTTTTTAATTAGTATTTTCTTTTAAGCAAGGCTGTAAAGAAATACATGTTTATAATATTCTTTTTTTCTGTCAGGTGTTATGATTAACAACTGGTTTATTTTTTTATTATTTTTTTAAAAGATTTTTTATTTTTTATTTATTTGAAGAGACAGAGACAGCCAGCGAGAGAGGGAACAGAAGCAGGGGGAGTGGAAGAGGAAGATGCAGGCTCATAGCGGAGGAGCCTGATGTGGGGCTCGATCCCATAACGCCGGGATCATGCCCTGAGCCGAAGGCAGACGTTCAACTACTGCGCCACCCAGGCACCCCAACAACTGGTTTATTTTTTGAAATCCAATTTGAATCATTTTTCTATTGTCGCTGTGGTGGTTGTTATTATATTTCTGGATAGGACTATTCAGGTTCAATTCTAATAAAAGAGCCAAAGCGCTGACATGAAAACCATGGGCCCAGTCTGCATTTTTGAAGTTGGACACTTCTACCAAAGCATGCCTCTTCCACATGCCTCTGGACCTCCTACTCCCCAGAGTCTTGTTACAGCCTACTCCTCGAATCATGAGACTCTTGAAGGCATTTGACCTTGTGACTTCTGAAAGTTACAATATTAGTTTTTAATAGTAAGTTGCCCTTCTTTCTAACGCTAATAATGAAAGCATATTAAAGGAGTCTTGGTAAAGCTACTGATAATGCCCTGGTATCTATGTTTACCTGGAGGTCTTGGCAGTGCAAAGGGTTAAGTCATTGACTCCCCAAAAGTAATGTATTCCCTCCAGTATATTTTGGACAATTAAAACCAAAATCGCAGGAACTTAAAGCAACCAGCCTTCAAAATCTGGGGTCAGAGTATCTAAATAGCCACTGCCGGATCCACTGACATTCAGAAATCAGACAGAATATCTTCTGGTTAATCACAACTAGATCCGCAGTCCCAGACTTGTGGAATTTGAGATATGGCATGGCTCTCTTTGCCTGTGCATGTCTGTAGTCATTTCACCTTCTTGAATTCCAGTTTTATCTGTAACAGGGAGATGAAAATTCCTATCTCACCTGGCTGTTGTGGGACTTAAGTGAGCTAACATGAGCGGATGATGGATTATTATTAGTCACTCAATTAGAAATCATGCTAATATGTCATTACAATGCAAACGAAATTATTTTAAAATGTAGTTGACTCATTTTGAGACCCAAAATTGATTTAGAACCTGCATTTGTATGATTTAATTTAAATGAGATAATATCTCTTTAACCATTATAACTTTTCATAAATTATCTAGTTTTTCTTTCTGTGTTGGTACTAGGGTCAATTAAATTTTCATTTAACATTTGGGAAGAAAATCAAGATATAAAAATTTTTCCACTTAGATTTGAATTTGTGAGATGAAAAATGTGCCTTAGAAAGTCTTCAAAGTCCTTTATTGTTAATCATTTCTTTTAAGACAAATTTTCTGTTTTAATTTTCCCGTGTTTAAGGTTTATTTTCAGAAATCATTTTGTGGTTAGTTTGCTTTGAATGTATTTCAGGTGTTCCACAATTTATATATGCAAAAACTGAGGTGGTCTCATGTCTAGTTAATATCTGATTTCCAGCAAATCTAATGATAAAGTCGTCACCTATTTGACATCTATAAATTTAGACATCCAGTTGAAATGGGGAGACAGATCCAATTATCCAGATAACTTTATATAACTCCTTCCCTATCCTCCAGAAGTATCAAAAACATACTTTTGCCTAGGTTTTGAATATTTTGAACAAAACGCTTTGTGGTCCAAGTCCTTGGATAATTGCATCAATTTAGTGTAGGAGGAAACCTGAGGGAGAAGAGAAGCAAAGAACATGTAGATACACTCCAAAAATAGCTTAAAACTTGTAAAAATACATTGCTTTACTCTAATGCATGGGTTTAGGGAATATCAATTCTTACTACTGCTTATGGGGAACACTTTAGCAATACGTTCCAAAATGTAAAATGGACATACTCTTTGATTTAAAATTTTCTACTTCAAGACATTTATTCTAGGGCTGCCTGGGTGACTCAGTCAGTTGAGTGTCTGACTCTTGATCTTGGCTCAGGTCATGATCTCAGGGTCTTGAGATCCTGCTGAGCATGGATGGAGCCTGCTGGGCGTTCTCTCTCTCCTTCTCCCTCTGCCCCCCTAACCCCATCTCCTGCCCCCTGCTCATGTGCTCTTTCTCTTGCTCTAAAAAAAATAATAATAAAATAAAGACATTTTTTGTATAAACTCTCTCATGTAAAATGATGTTATGTACAAAGGTATTCATTAAAACATTGTTCATAAAAGCAAAAGATCAGAATTAACCTAAACATCCATTAATTTGGCTTCGGTTAAGAAATCAGTGGCTTGTATGTGTTTCACAATGAGAAGCAGTCAGGACCAGTGGCGAGTGCAAGCCTGGGGCTGCACTGTTGGGGTTTTCATCCCGGCTCTGCCACTTAGCGCTGTGTGGACAAATTACTTAGCCTCGGTGTGCTTCCATTTCTGCCTCTCCAGAATGGGAGCCCCCGGGTGCATACTTCTATTAGACTGCAGTGAGAGCTAAGTCTTGAGCACAGTGCCAGCATAGAGCAGCACTGAACAAACATCAGTCGATCCTCCGTCTTGCTGAAAACATTGGTTGCCAGTAGACCCAAAGAAATCTGATCCACCATCGGCTGATGCCATCATAGAGAACACAGCGAAGGGAGCAAGTAATGTATTCTGAGATACAAACACATACATGGTAATGCAGATGAGCCTATAACGTACATTACTTATTTACATGTAGATTATGGGAAGGTTAACTTTACCCAGTTACACTCGGTAGAAGGAAAAACAAAGAACTCAAATATTTATTTTCATAATGGATGCATGATAATGTGGTGATATTCTATTTGACTTGGGAGCTATTCTCCTTTGGATGGTTGCCCAGGTCCTTAGGAGATGAAAGCTGGGATAAAGAGTAAATCAGAAGTTAGATCACCAATCTTTTTACAAGACACTATGGGGGTGAGTCAGTGTTGCCATTATCACATATTATAATGCTGATGGGGAAAGATTATTTTACCTCACTGGAGTACATAGGAAAGGTCATAATACCATGTGGGTAAGAGAAAAATATTTTCCCGAGATAATGAAGATCTGCAGATGGTGGTGACAGCTGTGTGATGGGCATCCCAGGGCAGCATCAGGTCTCAGAAACATAAGAAGTCATCACTTGGGGGGTGCCTGACAAAGTGACCTTTGGTGAGAAAGCCCAGAGGTACTTGGAAGAGAAAAGTAAGTGATACATCCAAGAATCTTTCTAGAATCCACTTGGACCAGATATTTGAGAAATCTAACTTGGAGGAACAAAACAATTGTTAAAATATTACGTGAAAAACATGTCGCAATCCTTCGCTTAGATTTCTGAAACACCAGGAAAAGGTAAGAAGGCATCAACCCAGGTAGGGCCTTACCCGTGTGTCCTGAGATTCTCACTCCAGAAGCAGAGCATATTTTATTTCTCTAACATTTTTGAAGCTTTATATTTGGATTTTTGGAACTGACTTGGCAAAAGTTATTTTGCCTAGTGGAATATGGGAAAGATGTATTGATGACATGAGAAAAAGGAAGAAGAGTTTTAATTTTATAACTCACAGAACCAATGATTCCTTTCCTTGTACCTGCATAACTAGACTGTCCTGTATTTTTAAGGATAATAAAGATTTGCAAACATAGTCCCCCGAAGGCAGGAAAACCAAAACATTAAGCACAGTAGCTGTGAATAAATGCAAACGTCTCCAGTAGAGACCTTTGCATTTTTTTGTGTGTAGAGAAATTCCTGAAGGAGAAATAGGCACTTGAAGTTTTAAAATAGCAGACATTGTTTCTTTCTTGTTTTTCCTTTCTTAAACTAATCTTAACTGAATGAAAATAAAAACACAGAAAGGGAGATGTCAACTTCAATGAAACGATGAAAGCAGTTAACCCTGAAATTTAGTATATATGTATGAAGTCGGGCGACTAGGGGAAGGGAAATTTTCATCAGAGTAAAAGAGGGCAGCAAGAAATAAAGACCACATTCTACAAAATTATTAGTTGGCTTTAGAAAAGAGAAAGAGGAGCTAACCCAGTGTTTGCTCTTTCAACATTGAAAGTCTCCATTTGTCTTGAGGAGCTCCTATCCACAAAAAGTTCAGTGGTCTCTGTTGTTAATATTTGCATTTATTCCTGTGATGGGTAATTGCTTTTTTGTTGTTGTTGTTGCAGAGTCAGGTGAACTCTTTTGTTTGTATCTTTTATTTGTATCTTTAGTTTGTATCACCTGATTTGATCTATACAGGCTGTTGTTGGTAGTTTCCTGTGAAGCCCGTTTGAAAAGATATCATCTTTGGGTCACCTGAACAGCTCAGTCGGTTAGGCATCTGTTGCTTGGTTTGGGCTCAGGTCATGATCACAGGGTCATGAGATCAAGCCCTGCTTCGGGCTCTGTGCTCAGCATGGAGTCTCCTTCAGATCCTCTCTCCCTCTCCCTCCTGCTCACACACTCTCTCAAAGAAATAAACTCTTAAAATCTTTAAAAAAAAATGTTAAAAAATAAAAGATACCATCTTTGTGGTTGCTTTAGTGTTTACAGTATAAATCTCTAACATACCATAATCTAGTTTGAAGTGGTATTATACCACTTTATGGGTAGTGTGAAAACGTTATAATAGTTATTTCCATTTCTCCTCTCTTACCCTTCACACACTACTGTAATCATACATTTATGGAATATTTTCCAAAATATACTGTTAAATAAAACAAGAAAGGTGAAGAACAACATGCCGTCCCTGTGTGTGTGTACGTGTGCAAACATACACACACAGATACGTGTACATTTATGCTCAGAGAGAAAAAGGCCATCTCAGAGAGACTGAACAGTTCAATAACTGTTCATAATCACTGTGAGGAGAGGAGTTAGGGAACTTGTATCTTGCATGTCATACCTCATTTATGCATTATTTAGCAAAACAAGCAAATCCGTAAACAAATACAGGAGATAGAGAGGGTCTCTATTGGGAGGGTTTGTACTGGATAAGGAAACATTACCAGAAGTCTCTACCATCAGACCCTCAAGCATATCAGTATTTGAATCATAAGGATCATAGGTAAGGAACGGAGGAGAAGGAATGGAGAGGGACTACTGAAGAATGAGTTTAGTTTTATGACTATTATTTGAAAACATAGCTTCAGAGAGGTGAATTGAGAGCATAAAAGAGAAAGGTATGGGTTTGAGTTAAACAGGCAAAATCACTATCGTATAGGTGTTGACTGAAATGTGACAGTGAACGAGTTCACTAGGTGTGCAGGAAGGAGGGAAGAGGAAAAAGACGGGATTCTGCAGCAGGCAAAAGAAGAGGTGCTCTACGAAAAAGAAATGAAAAAGGAATCAAACTGCAAAGAATTAAGAGAGGCAGTGACTTCAGAAGAAACAAAGGGCAGGTGACATAGTGCGAGGACTAAAAATGGAAACCAATTTAAGGCTCAGAGACAGTACACGGTAGAGATACTTGATCTGCAGCTAGCCTCTGTAGGTTCCACATCTTACGTTTCACATGTATTTATTTAAGTTTATTTATTTATTTTTTAAAGATTTTATTTATTTGAAAGAGAGAGAAAGCACAAGTGGGAGGGAGGGGCAAAGGGAGAGAGGGAAGCAGACTCCCTGCGGAGCAAGGAAGCCCGACGTGGGTTTGATCCCAGGACCTCGGAATCATGACCTGAGCCAAAGGCAGATGCAGAACTGAAGGAGCCACCCAGGCGCCCCCTACTTAAATTTATTTTATATGTATTGCTTTCAGACTTTCATTGATTCAGGTTTTACATATTCCTTGCCTACCTTCCACTTAAGCCTGAGATCCTGTAAAAAGTCAGCTCTGTGTTTGTTTCTCATCATGAACAGATTGTGAGACTTGTGGCTCGGAACATGACTAGTGTGTCATTCAGCTTGAAAATACCGACAAATGAAAACAAGTCACGGGTTCTGAGGTCAGGCTCCACAGCAGAAGTAATTTGAACCTTTTAAAGATATCCATGGTGCTTGTTATCTGGGTCAACCAGGAAAGCTCTATTTGCCAAAGATTTGTCATAATCTAAGAATTCAGTGTGGTATCCCCACCCACTCTCACTACCACTATACCTCAAAATAAAGGGGTCTGGTTCTGTGCTGGAACCTTCCTTTTTCTGTGAAAAGGAGAAGAAATGGAAGAGCACACGAGTTGGCTCCTTGTAGAAACAGAAACCAGTGGCTTTTCACTGAAATGGGTCTAGCTTGCACTTTACTGATTGCCAAAATAAAGGGTGGGGGGGGCAGCCAAAGGCGGAGGCACTTGGGTAATGCTTGCAAATAATTTCGCTGATCTCAACATGAAAACTAAAGATTAAAATCTTTACAAACCACAATTCAATTCAGCAATCCAGAAAGTAACCAAAAGAAATGATTGTACTGAGAGTGTATATATTCTCTAGAGACTAATTTTGCCAGAAATAAGAAAGCTGCCTAGCCTATTTTTAAAGAGCTAAATCACATTTCTGTACTTTTAAGTTTATGTATCTTAGCAACCCACAGAGCAGAATATGCCTGCCTGAGAAAAGAGAAGATTCACACTCCTATATGCTATAGTTTATGAAAATGTTAAAATTCATGATTTTCTATTATATTTCTGGATGGGATAGTCCCTCTCCAAAGTATAAGAAAGACTTTTAATTGTATTGTATTTCATGAAGAAAAGGTACTTAGAGGTTTTCTTTGGTTTATAGAATTTACACGGTATTTTCAATGGATGAATCAAAGTTTTCACGATAGAACTTGTACAAAGTTTTCACTGCAGAACTTATATATAATCATAGATTTGAAGCAGACATTTATAAAGAACGTCTGTATTACTTATCTAGCTTTATACTTAGACCTAACAATCTTTAGGGAAATGAAAATATCCTGGGAAAATACAATATATATATGTAAATCAATTCATTATATATTTGGTGAGAAACTACTGAGAGCCATGCACTGTGGAAAAAAGTCATGCAGATAATAATGGCAATTTCCACTATTCAATGCATTCACATTCTAAGGGATAAAGCAAACTAAAAAAAAAAAAAGTCACCATGTAATGAGGGCAGTAATAAAACATGCGTACTGGGATGCTGTATCAATCGCAGTGTGAACACAAAAGATAAACAGGCTTCAAAGAAATAACTTTTGCTGAGGGAATACACGTTTTGGGCTATTTTACCCTGAAAGGATGCAACACATACACATTCACATGTATGAGGGGAAAAAACTCCATACTTACCTCCAATTCTACTTAATAGATTTTTGGGTACTTTTCCCCCCTTTTTAGTTTTCTTGTAGAGTTATCATTGTCGTAACAGTATACTTTTGCATGTTTTACCTTTCCATAAAATATGCCAAATTATGTTATAAAGATATGTTTATCACATGGGAAAATATATACCTGAAATCGAGGGGCTCTTTTTTTATGATAACCTCAAAGTCAAAAAGTAAACTTACCTGATTTCTTTCTTCTCTGGTTTAAATATTGCCTTGGTCTCTCTGATGAAACAATGTGGCTGAACTATTCTTTTTTATTGCCAGAGAATTCCTATTTAGTTTTAAAAACTCACCCTACGGTATGAGTTGTTGATTATGCTCTTTCCTCCACTTTTCCTTCCTTTCTCTAGACCTTTTATCATCATTTATATAATTACACTTATAATATTTTCTCAAAGATTTCTTTTATCCTTTCAGAAAACCCTTATAAATATTAAAAAGAATAAATCATTGAACCAAAAGAATATTATGAACCATGTCCAGATTTTCCAATATAGTTTACTTTTCTTTACCATGGAATAAGAAGGATACCTGTGAATAGTTGAGGAGTGTCCAAAAGACAGGTTAAATTCGTGCATGATACTAAAATTCATTCAGTCCATGTATAATCCTAAGAATTATAGCAAGCCGTGACCATGACAGTCATTGATTTCTTAAGGTTGTCTTGGTTACAAGCAATGTTCTATCCATTGCTTCCTGCAGGCAATGGCAGAGCCTGGGGCTCCATTAATAATTTTGCTGCAGTAAATCTACAGCTTTCACACATACTCAGTTTCTGCTCGCCTCATTGTGGACCCAGGTTTAGAGTTTATTTATTTATTTATTTTTAATACTATTTATTTTGTTATATTAGTCACCATATAGTACATTCCCAGTTCTTGAGTTTAGAATTCTAAATCTGTTCATCCATTGTTTCATGGAGATGGTGGCTCACATTCACATCATTCCTTCTGGACCGCTTTTTATTGACTACTGTACAAGGCTCCGGGCCAATCTCTCTCACATTTGTCCCCTCCTTTTCTATCTCCACTTCTGCCACATCCACTGCCTTGGTTCAGACCATCCTCTCTATCCGGACTAGTCCATGAGTCTCCCCTACCTCAGCACTTGGTCAACATTTTTCTTCTGGCAACCTAAGTGAATAAGACACTCTCAAATCTAATATGGAATCTTTCATTTAAAAAAGAAACCTGCATGCCTCTCAGGCCACTGTCTGAGGATTCCTGACAGCGGCCTTGAACAGGAAGAGATTAGAGGTGTTTGTGGCCATGATTGGCCAGATTTGCATTAGAAATCTTCCATTACCACTGTGTCAATGGCCTTGGACAAAGTGAGGAGGAAGGAAGTCCTAGGGAGGGAGGAAAAGGCAGCCCAGGCTCTGGGGAATGAGTCCTTAGGAAGGACGGCTTATTACAGCATTGAGGAGCCCAGGTGCGTGAGCCATGAGAGCAATAATGAAAGATGGCGCTGGGATAGAGTACTCCTAGAGACCGAGATTTTGAATCTGTGGTTGCAGTGAGCGGAGGAAGACGGGGGACTTGTACTCTGCTAGAGCTGTCTTGGGGCCAGGCCTGGAATTCAGTGTGTCCCAAGAGGCTGAACCTGAGGGAGTAGATCATGGTGTTTTCAATTCTGTACCTTGGACCCAGCTAATTTAAAAGAAGATTAGATATGGGTAGCAATAAAAAGAGGTACTGAAATCTACCAAGCAGACAGACTTAGTTCTAAACTTGGGAATCCATTTCTAGGTTGGGGTAGCCATGCTTCTTGGGTGTGGTTGTTGGTGGGGGGTGACAAGCCGCATCCTCCCTCCTTCTCTTCTCTTTCTCTTCCTTTCTGCATCTTTATTTTTTCTGTTTACTTCTAGTAAGTAGATATAAAGTAATATTTATACTATATATAATGTATAGATTATAACAACACAAACACCCAGGAGCCCACCATCCCATTAAAAATGAAGAATATTGCATTATTTTATAAGGTCTCTATGTGCTTATCTCCATAAAAACATAATTTGTGAGAATTATGCATACCATTCTCATGATTTTCTTTGTAGCTTTCTCACATTTGTAACCCTAAACAGGATATTGTTTAGTTGTACATTTTAAAAGTTTAGGTAATGAGGTCATGCTGTATACATTGTTCTGCAGCTTCCTCTTTTCCCTCCAACTTACATTCTTGAAATGCAGCCTTTTTGGTCCTTGTTACTATCATTTTATTTTCATTGTTGGATGGATTGTGTTGTGATAGATATTCAGGTTGTTTCTAGTTTTTTCTTTTCTTCTTCTTTTTTCTGTTTTTGCTATGACAGAACTGCTGGGAGTATTTTGGTACATGTTTCTTTGTCCATAAATGGAATAGTTTCCCTAGGGTGTAAATGTAGCAGTGCCATTGCTTTGTCTTAGGTAAGATAGACACATCTTCAACTCTGGATACAGCCCAATTGTTTCCAGAGTGAAAACATAGCCTTACACTCCCACCTCAGTGTATCAATGCTTTGGTGTTCCATGTCCTTGATAACACTTGATATTCTCAGTCTTTAAAATTTCTAATCAGGCAAACATAAAATGATATCCCACTGTGGACTTCTCCTGAATAGTAATGAGGTTGAACATCCTTTACATATTCATTGATCTTTAGGATTTCTTTTTCTCTGAAGTGCCTAGTTGAGTCTTTTCCTCATTTTCTACAAATTTGCCTGTCTTTTTCAATTTGCATTGCAAGGGATCTCTGCCTTTGATATGTATTTGTTGTAAATATCTTCTCTTGCTTTGTGACTTTTTATTCTCTTTGCAGAGACTTTTTATTCTCTCTTTCATCTTTGAATGAACAGATATTCTAGAATTTAAGGTAGTCAAATTTATCAATATTTTCCTGCACTTTTTTTTTGATTAAGAAATCCTCTATATCTTAAGAACACAAAAATATTTTTGATATTGTTTTCTAAGTCTTGTAGCCTTTCTTTAATATACTTTTTATTTTGGAATAACTTTACGTTTACAGAAAGTTTTCAACAATAGTACAGAGTCCTCGTGTATCCCTTCTTTAGTTCCACCCTTTCTGAATATCTTACAACCGTACATTTGTTGAAGGTAAGAAACCAACATTAGCCCATTACTATTAATTGAACTCCAGATTTTATTTCCATTTCACCAGTTTTTTTCTCTTTCTGTTTCAGGATCCAATCTGGGTGAGATTGCATTTCTTTGTCATTTCTCCCCAATCTCTGTTAATCTATGATATTTTTTTAGTCTTTCCTTGATTTTCTTGACCTTGATAGTTTGAGGAATACTGCCCAGTTATGCTGTAGAATGTCTTTGAATCTATTTTTTTCAGATGTTTTCCTCATGATTAGAGTGGGGTTAAGGGTTTTTGGAGAAAAAAAAAAAACAGAACATAGGTAAAGTGCCCTTCTCATCGCAAAATATCAAGGTTATATGATATCTGTAAGACATCACTGGGGAGGTTAAACTTAATCATTTGGTTCTGTATGCCTACCAGATTTCTCCACTGCAAGGTTACTATTTTTCTCTTTTCATACTCTAATCCTTGGAAACAAGTCTAATCTAGCCTGCCCATAAAGTGGGGTAGTGGTGGTGATTAAGTTCTATCTCTTCAAGGGAGGAGTATCCACATATGTTAAATGGAATTCTTCTGCAAGGAAGATTTGTCTTTTCTTCCCAATTTATTTATGCAATCATTTATCTTTATTTATGTATATATTCATTTTGTACTTTGGGTTGTCTTATAGTTTTTCACTCACATCTAAGTCTTTCGTCTATCTGGAATTGGCAGTTTAATATGGTGTGAGGTTGGGGACCGGTTTTGTTCTTTTATATTATTAGTTGTTTTAGCACCTTCATAGAAAAAATATCTACTCCCCCAACATACACACACTTACCTGCAATGACAGTCTAGTCATAAAAAGTTTCTGTGTAAACAATTCTTGCCAATCTAATAATTCAAAAATCATACTGATTTAATTTTCATATATAGAATTTTAAATTTAATGTTTTCTGTGATATTGAGCTATTTGGTATGCTGTATATTCCTTGTGGATGTTGAGAACTGTTTATAGCACATATCAAGTAAAAATATTTTAAGAATACTTGGAATTTCTTTTAAAGCCAAAGCAAAACATTCAAGGTAATAACAGCTACACTGTTGATCAGAGGCTTACTGTGAGCCTTAGGCTAAATATTATCTACATCTTGTGTAGTTCTCACATCATTTTTGAAAGATGGGTACTTTCCAGTCTACATAGATGAGAAAACCGAGGATCACAGAGAACAAATAATTTACCCCAAATTACAGCAAACAGTAATAAAGTCAGATTCAAACCTGGGCTTTATTTCCAAGTTCACTGTTGATTTCTTCCAGATGCTGGTAGAAGGGCTCTGCTTGCTTTACAACCTAATCCTTTTGACTCAAACAAATTTTCAATGAACCATTAGTATAAACATTCCGAGAAACATTTACTGTTAAGGTATGTTCTGCTCCATCGGCCTCATGTCATATTGAATATGAACAATAGTAGTTTCAAACTGAGATAGATGCACAGTTTAACAACCAAACCTAGCCTGATTTGCCACAGAAATACTAAATTGTGCTTGAGAGAGAAAATGTGACCACTTACAAATGAAACTATTAGAGGGAATCAAATTTACAAGCCTCCTTAAGCTACTAAAATTATTTTTAGGGAAAGCAATAAACCAAGTGAAACAAGTAAGTACACCCTGCTATTAAAAGCATGGAGAATTAAGATGAGACTGGAAAAGACGATGGGAAACTAATTTATAACAGTGATTTAACATCTTTGAGGTAATAGAAAACACCTACTCGTGTGAGAGATGTTTGATTTTGAATTTTACTCTGCAGAACACACTTTAAGAGAATCCATAAGCATTTTAAGTAAAGGAACATAATTCCTGGCCAAGAATCTGTGTTGCTGATAAATCCCATGATTGGCAAACATCTGATTGGCGAGACAAAATCCTTATAGAAAATAGGGAGCTGGAGGGGAAAAAAATATTAAAATGCTGGTCACCAAAACTGAGTGTTAGGCCTTGGTTTCCAAAAACAAACCAAAGCAGACAGGGTTAGAATGTTCTGCCAACAGATAGCAGCTCTTATGAATCACTTTCCTCGATTGTTTAGGAAACACTGCAATGGCTTTGTTGTAGGCAGCATATTCTATCCCCAAATATTATGCAGATATGCATCTTTGTAAACTACCAAACCATCTTTTACTTGCTTAGAATTTTGGGCATTATACTCCAATTTTTCTAATCCTATCCTTTAAGGTTATCAACTAAATACAGATGTTAAAAGTTAGCAATTTCAAAATTTTCAACATAAAAATTAGAATTTTACATAAATTTTGGCAAATTTTCAAAGCCAAAGGCACTAAAATCACAGATGTAAGATGTACTCTACTAGCCCTTGTCCCCAAAGTCCTATGAAATCAGAAAACAGATTTATAGGAAATTTCCTGGATAGTGATGTCAATAATCAAGTTGAATAAAAATTACTCAAAATGCTTTTTAAATGGTCATTGTGTGGCCCAGTTCTTCAACGATGGAACTCATAGGCGTGGTAATCAGAATAATGCCCCCTCCCCCTCCACGAAATGTCCAAGTTTTATTCTTGGAACCTGTAAATGTTAAATGGCAAGAGGGAATTTTCAGAGATGACTAAATAAGGGCCTTCAGATGGGGAGATTATCCCGGATTATCTGCGTGGGCCCATGTAATAACAAGGGTTGTTATAAATAAAAGAGGAAGGCAGGAGAGTCAAAATCAGAGAAGCAGATGTGACCATCAAAGGAGGGGTCAGAAAGCTTCCCTGTTGGCTTTGACGATGGAGAAAAGAGCCATGAGCCAAGACATGCGTGTAGAAGCTAGAAAAGGCAAGAAAACAGATTTTCCTCTAGGGCCTCAAAGAAAGCAGCCTGTGGACACCCTGCTTTTAGCCCAGTGGGACTCACGCCAGATGTCTGTTCTATAGAACTCTGAAAGAATACATTTGCTTTGTTTCAAGATATTACATTTGTGGTTGATCTGTTGTAGCAACAATAGGAAACTGATATAAGGGGCACAGGAATGTATTTCATAACAATAAATAATTAAAAAAAAAAAGCAGAACCTTGTGATACAGGAGAAAGTGAGCTATGAGGATTTCCCGGGATGTAATTGTAGTTCTTTTCAAACCAGGGCCGCAGAGAACACTTCTATTCTTTGGTCCTACAAATATCGGTTACGGAGGCTTACAGTCTGTTTCAGATTCTGCAAAAGATTTAAATATCTTTGGTTCCATTTTACAGTGAAATTCATCTTAGCAGAAAAAAAGAATTCAGTCAATCAAACACGAAGCATCCAAAGCCTATGCTTCATAGTGGGGACAGCAACATTAATAGGGAGCGTCCCTTACTCCTGTATTTTGAGGCATATCGTAATAGAGTTCCTGTTTCTTTTTTGGTTTTGACCATGAGCCACAGTAGAAAATACAATTTTCTTTTCTTTCTTTCTTTCTTTCTTTCTTTCTTTCTTTCTTTCTTTCTTTCTTTCTTCTTTCTCTCTCTTTTTTTTTTTTGCAAATACAACTTTCAATGCAACTCGTTATTTGTACCTTCATGAGACTGAACCAAAGTTTGATAGGCTCTACTAATTTTTATTCTCTTCTGGTCTATGTTAACAAATGCTACGTAGAAACTGTTAAATTGATTCTCTAACCCACTAAAGGGTTTGAAAAACACTAGTGTCACGATGAAGTAAGATATGTAGAGAAATAGCTGAATGTGTCATATACTATACCACAGGAAAATGACGACCGTGGTAATTACAAGAAAAATAGCAATAGCTAACATCTGGATGCTTACTATGTTCACTGTTCTAAGAGCACAGTTAGCATTCGAAGTACCCTAACCCGGTAATCATTCTTCCGAGGGAGCAACACAAAAACTTTGACGATCATTATCAAAATCTACACCAGAGGGTTTTTAATTAGCATCATCAATATTACAGATGAGTTGTGCTTGAGTTACGGGAGTAGACAGGTTGAGGGAATGGGCAACACCCGTGCGTGAACACGGGTAAGCACATGGCCGTCCCCAGCAGAGCGACTCTCTCTGCAGCCACGTCTGAGGTTCACGGTTCCGTGTGGCCATACACCTTCTTTTCAGAGAAGACAGTGTTCCTTGACTCAAACCCGAAGGTTGGCTGGTCTGCTTTCACGGTGCCTTCCCAGCCTCGGTAGTTCAAGCTTCGAGCAAAACTACATGACAATTTGGGCTTGCTTGTTAGTAAACGCTAGCTAGGACTTACCCTAAAGCTGTTTTCATTGTTAACCTTCTGTGAGGTGGTAAGCTTACACGAGAGGATCGCCAGCCAACGCCTACCTCGAATCCCTGGGAGCTGTCAGTATTTGCCAAAAGAACCTGATGATTATTAAATGGTCAACTTGGCTTCTTTTTTGGGGGGGGGGGGGAGGTCAACTTGGTTTCTTTCAGTTCCTCAGCCGACTTTACAGTCTGTTCCAAGAAACTTGTATTTTACCTCTTAGCTGGTGTTTCTCAGAGAGAGGGATGCTGCCGGAAACCCTGAAATGGAATGGAGGATTCTATATTTTCAAAGGCACCCTTCCCGTTCCGTAAACACTGATGTTCCAGAACACCGGCTGAACATGCAAACTCCTGCTTACGCGTGGGAGTAAGACGGTCAGACCTGTTGTGGTCTTACCTTCTTTCTCCCTCCCCAGCCCCAACCTGGGAGGCTAGGTTGCTTTGAAGACCAGGGAATTTTCCCTTCCCACCACATAGGGAATTCTTCTCCTTGATTATTCTTTTTCCTCCTAGTCTGCGGCATAAATTTTCTTCTGACTCTGATAGTACCTAAGGACAGAGTAGTAGAGAAGGGGCATAGAACGATTCAGAGATACTGCTAGCCATAATTTGTCATCTATGGTTTTAAGCCTTGCGTCTTATAAGAGCGGAGAGAAGGCAGCATCCACAGTGCCGGAAACAGGATGTTTAATGTCTCTGGTTTCCACTCTTTGCTCTCATTCCTCGGATTTCCTTCTGTGCTCACTACAATTACCTTCCTGCCTCTCATCTCCAGCCCCACCCCCAGCCATCAGCCAAGGCCTGAGTGACTAATGTTTGCTTTGAGAGGCCATGGAACTTATAGAGTGGATACCAATAGCAACTGCCAGTGATTGTGTCAAACTTTTTTCTTTAGAGGTCTGAGGTTTACTCAAGAGAAAAGAGACAGAGAGGAAAGAAGGAAGGAAGAAGGAAGGAAGAAGGAAGGAAGAAAGGAAATTTAAAAAGGGTTCTTGGGTCCTTAGAGAAGAAAATGAATCCTTCTTCCCGTTATAATGACTACATTTTAAAACACACAAGCAAGCAAAGCTTTATAATGCAAGACTGCTCATCCCAGGTATCCCCCTCCCCACATTCTTCTCTCCTAGTTTCAGTTATCCACCTAATGTCTGAACCATGTGAAGAACGCAGTTATTTTTAAGGGAGATTGGATTAGCAGAAATATTTACATCTTTAAAGTCCTCCCACACATTGCACTGAGTTTTCTCTCCTCTGGGTGTCCACACTTAGGAGACACAGGGATTTTAATAATAATATTAGCTAAATTTACATAGGAAGATGACTTTATGATACTGCTTTAAGATGTTTTACATTTCAGTTTCTAAAATCTCCATATTATCTATTTAAAAGTATTCATCTCTCCTGAGAAGCCTTCCCTCATCTCCTGTCTTTGTCTGAAGATTTTCAGAGTACTCTGAGATTCCGTCTTTTAAAGCCCTTATGAGAACTATCTCATTCTCTTTCTGTGCCTAGACCCAAACCCGCCACAATGGGGGTTTAGCAACTGCCGGCTGCAGGCATAAATGAATTACTGTCACTCCATGGATTTATTTTTTCCCACTTGGGTGACTAAGTGACTTTCCTTCCTTTTTGACATTAAGGCATTTTAACAGAACTGGAAAAACATTATTTAATGTGAAAAGCCACTATTATGATCTATTATAATCTTCACCCCAAAATAGAAAGGAACAATCCGTCTTTTCCATCTAGTGTCTGAATTGCGGTAACGAGTTTCAGTTTCTAAGTGCAATTGCTGTGTAGATCCTATTCATTTTGTTCTTCTTGGACACCCCTGAAGCATTCCTCCAGCCTTCCACCTCTGAGTTTTGTCTTAAGGGCACTCTTGTCAGTGGAGATTAAGATAACATTTCTCTGTGAACACAAAAGCTGAGAAAGAATTCCAACCATGCTGTCTGAGGAACCGGCAGAGGAGAGGCTGTGCCCCTGAACAATGAAGAGAACCAACAGGTAGGACCGCTGTGTGAGCGAGGCGTTGCACGACATTCCCTCCACGACGACAATTAAAGCACGTGCTGGACTTAAGGCTCGCGTCCTGTCATTCTAGTTAACATTCTGGAAGGGCCGATTTTCTTCAAGTAAGTGTTTCAGGGTACAGGAAAGTCTTCTGCCATACTCTTCATTCTCTTTGTCCCTTTTCTTTTGATCTGGTGGGCATCCAGAAAGGTGAATCGAATCACGGTACTTTTCACCAAAATGTCTAGAATTTTCTTGGCTCTAAAATAACCAAAGGTCTTTGTTAAAATAGTCATATGAAATATTCATTTCATTCTGGATTTCTGTGTCTATGTGCCTAGTTTTTTTTCCCCCCGAAGGAGTTTCATGTTCAACCTGAGATAAAATTCTGCCATTTCAGAAATATTTGCATGCATGTGATGTCGTTGTAAGAAGTACGAGGAGCAGAGACAGTGGCTGCTTTTATGTTTTTTCATCTTGATGATTTCCTGTCCTGAAACATCATAGCTCCAAATGCTGAAGTTGCTTCCCAGATCCTGCTGCACTTTTCCAGTGTTTCCCAAATTCTCCCAGAAAGGGGTAAGACAACTTCCTAAGAAACTGTCTGGGATATTTATTAAAAGTTTGGATTCCCAGCTTATTAAACCCAGATTCTGTGTTAGCAGGCAGGACTGACACAGGAATTTGTATTTTTTAAAAAAGTTTCAACTATTGGGGGGCCTGGGTGGCTCAGGTGGTTAATCTTTGGACTCTTGATTTCGTCTCAGGTCATGATCTCAGGGTCGTGGGGTCAAGCCTGTCTCCTACCCCAAGTGAAGCCCGGCATGGAGCCCCACCTCGAGCCCTAAGTCCTTATTGGGATTCTTTCTCTCCCTCTCCCTCTGTCCCATTTGTGCTCTAACTCTCGTTTTCTCTCTAGAAAAAAAAGTTTCAACTATTTAAGAAAGTTTTTAAAGGTGGGTTTTTTTTTTGTGGGGGGGGAGGACAATACTCGAAAATTAGAAAAATTTTGTAATATCTGAAAATTTGAGTGACTCAAAAAAGCATTTTTATTATTGATTTGGTAAGCATATTAAATAACGTTGGAGAGAAAACTATCAAAGACAACTTAATCCAGTGCAGCAATGACCATGATAATGAAGAATGACTAATCCTCCCAAATAAATTGACCATCCAGCTTTCTTCCAACTCATGCATTGCAAATTTAAAAGAAAGCACACATATTAGTAAGGATTATATAAAACGTATGAATATAAAATGCACACACTTGTTCTGGTTAGATGCTGTAATATAGCATCTGGCCTGTTTTTATCAGTTTCCATAGGGTTACAAAGAACATTTTCCGTATGAATAGTCACCGTAAAAACACTCTATTACTTTGTAATCACATGATAATGTATCTTAGGCATTGACAGAGCCAAAGGCTAGGATTAAATCCAAGTAACTTTGTTTTCTCTTTAGAATAGTACAAATCCTTCAGAGGTGAACTGTAACAAATGCCTGTAAGCTTATCTGGATATTTACCTTACTAACACAGCCTATTATTGCTTTAAAATTTTTTTAATGGTAACATTTGGTGGGCGGCATATTTTACTTTCTAGAATTTCCATTACTGAAAATTAAGATTTGAAGATCCTTCCCAGAAACCTTTACATTTCTAAAGCCTTCAACTAAAATAATTACTCTTCATTATCTCTTTCTTGCCAACTGTCTAAATTTTCGCCTATTTTTCTTCATTGTAGATTTGACACAGCCATTGCCAAATTAATAAAATGCCTTCTATTATTTCTCTAGAAACATGGAATTCCTAAAGAACAAAAAGAACTAAAATGTTATTTATGTTAGGGCAACAAACATGTTCTAAAATTAGATTGTGGTGACGGTTGCACCATTCTGTAAACATACTAAAAGTAATGAATTGTATACTTTAAAAGGGTGGATTTAATGGTATGTAAATTATATCTCAATAAAGCTGTTAGAAAATTTTTATTAGGTTTATTTTAAATGCTAAAAGCATTTGCTAAATCTTTGGTGGCACAGCTATGGAGATAGACAGGAGGCAACCAGAGAAACTGATTTCCCTGCATGTGCCCCTCTTATTTAGACTTACTTAGACATTATGTAGACATCCTGTAGTCACTCTGTGGGCCTCCAAAGTAAGGAGTACTTCTTGCAAGCTTGGAAATTTTAGTTAAAATGGATATCATAAGTAAGTATAACAATAAAATATGGCTGATACCAATGGTTATTATACATTTTACTTATTTGTCATGTGTTTTCTTGGAAGGCTACATGCTCTATCTTTGTAAGTATCCAAACAGAGTTTCTGTAGCATGTGTAAAGGATGTGTTAGAAGACATTTCCTCACTGAATGTGAAATTGGCATAAGGACTTTTAAAAGCTTCATATAATTCTGAATTAAGTAAGATCTCCAATACATGGGAAATCAACCTTATTGCAATAATTTTCTCTGTAATATCTTTGTGTGCTTAAAAAAAAAACCTTAGGGGCGCCTGGGTGGCTGTCAGTCAAGTATCTGACTCTTGATTTTGGCTCAGGTCATGATCTCAGGGTGGTGACGTTATAGTTGTTGGGCTCATGCTGAGTATGGAGCCTGCTTAAGATTCTCTCTCTCCCTCTCCATCTGCCCACCCCTCCCCCCACTCTTGTGTGCTCTCTCTCTAAAAAAAAAAAAAAAAAAAAAAAAGCTAGGAGCGCCTGGGTGGTTTAGTCAGTTGAGCATCTGCCTCTTGATTTCAGCTCAGGTCATAATCTTGTGGTCATGGGATCGACCCCTGTGTGGGGCTCTGCGCTCAGCATGGAGTCTGACTGTCCCTCTCCCTCTGCTCCTCTCCCTCTCCCCCCCAACCCCATTCACATGCACTCTCTTTCTCTCAAATAAATGAATGAATAAAATCATTTAAAAAAGTCTTTGTAAAAAAAAGCTTAATTATGCTAGAATATTTTGCAGGAGATTTACCATGTAAAACATATTAAAATGAATAATTTCTAAAGCAACTTTTTCTTATTCAAACATACTTTAATAAATCTTATTATCAGTAGTATTGTCTTCTTCCTACAGTAGTCATGACTTTTTTGTGAAATCAAAGACCAGTCTATGCGTAAGAGATTTATTGACCCCATAAGGCACGCCAGTTGTCTTGGCAACATGAGATGCTATATGTCAGGCCCATCTAAAAGAAGTGAGTTTTTGGAAACCTTAACTAGGCCAAAGTCTTTTCCACCCTGCAGCTCCTTTAATGATTCCCTTCTAGGTTGTTCCTGGTCTCATCACTTCTGTAACCCATGTCCCATAAATAGAGTGCTCTCAGGGGAGCTCTTAGAGTTGTTTTGGAATTTGTCTTTGAGAATCCCATTTGGTGATTTCCTGAGTTGTTGCTATGCCAAGTACACATCATCAACAATTGGTATTTGAAAACTTCCATGTGCGTCAAGACACTCTGAGAGTCTGAGTACCCTGAATATTGCAAGAGCCATTCATTCACATCCTCCTGAAAATGTGACATTGAAGCCAAGCTAGGATTGCATATTCTACAAAACCAAAATGAAGACCACATATTTCCAGTACTAAGCTAGACCTGACACACAGAACCAACTTTAAAAATTCTGAAGTCAGAGGATAATGAAGAATGTCAGACAGCAGCAATAATTATCCAAAGACTCGTCTCCCAGAGGAATAAGAAAGGAGAAGCTTCTGGACTGAACTGATGAGTGTAAGCTTGGATTATTCACTCTTGTTGCAGACTTCTTCACTAGAACATCAGATACAGATCCCCAGATCTTTCTAAGTGTCACTTCTCTATGCCTTCCTCATAGAATATTTCTCGAAGGCATGCTCAGTGCACTAACAACTCTCAAACTGAGACATCAAGAGCCTTTTCCTTCTGTTTATTTATTTCTTTATTTTTTTAAAGAGTAAGGTGATAGAGAAACTTAATTACCAGAAGCATCGTATCCATGAAGAATTCTCTCTTAAAAATAAGATGGTAGTTTGATCTCATTGTTTGGGTTCCTGGAAGTGAAGATGGGCTTAGAATACAGAGGAAACTTGCTTCAGAGGCTATGAATATCATCATGGAATACCTTCCTTAAAATGAAATACTCGTAACCTGAGTTGATAAATTGCAGTATATAGGAATAAAAATATTAAACAGTGTACGTTAAGTGGTTTGAATGATCTTACAATAAGGTAGTCAACAAAAGGTAATTACATTACTATTAGTAGAAAATGGGCAAAGATAACTATTTTCTCATTTTGCTTTTACCAATACCTAAATATTTGGGTGTCACCTTTGATGTTTGCTTGATTTCCACCTTTGTAACAAAGAAAATGTGAGTTTAATGAAAAAGAGGTTTAAATCTATGGGTGGTTAGGAAGAAATTCAGCACTTTGATCAGGGGACAAAGGTTTTTGGAACATATAATAAAGCCATTTTACCACCTAGTGAAATTCCTGCATTGCAGGAAAAGTTTTTTGAGATAGAAATAAACATTTTGTAGACTAAACTGTAGAAATACTGGTTATGAGGTAGCTTTTGTGAGAAGCTGTCTTTAGATCGTGAAACTCAGATCTGCTCACAGATACTTTCTCAAACGGAAGATTTCAGTAAATTACAACCCTGAATAATCATAAAATGTATTCATATTTTGGAAGAAGCAGAAATGGCACAAATATCACTATCTCATTTTACAAATCAAAAATATGTTAATGTGTTTTCTAGGTGAGACATCAAGATATTAAGACCCACTCTCATGGAAACACAGACATTTTAAAAAGCCCAAATCTTGTTCCTAATATTTTATATCATTTTCAATTATTTTATTATTTACTTATCTTTAAATTGTAGAAGACACGCAACATAAAATTTACCCTCTTAGCTAGTTTTTAAGCATACAGCTCATTTGGCATTCACGTTTTTGTGCAACCGTCACCACCAACCGTCTCCAGAACCTTTCTCATCTTACAAGACAGAAACTGTGTACTCATTAAAAAACACCTCCCCATTCGTCCCTCCTCCCTGGTCCTGGCGACCACCATTCTGCTTTCTGTCTCTATGAATTCAACTACTCTAGGTACCTTATATCAGACAATATTTATTCTTCTGTGACTGGCTAATTTCACTTAACATAATGTCTTCAAGAGTCCTCCATGTTATAGCATGTGTCTGTCCTTTTTAAGGCTCAATAGTTTTCTATTGCATGACTATACCATATCTTGTCTACCCTTTCAATCTGTCCATATGCGCTCGGGTTGTTTTTACCTTTTGTTATTTTTTTTTAAAGATTTTATTTATTTATTTGAGAGAGAGAGAGTGACAGAGAGCACAAGTGGGGAGGAGAGGGAGAAGCAGGATCCCTCCTGAGTGGGGAGCCCAATGCGGGGCTCGATCCCAGGACCCCAGGATCATGACCTGAGCCGAACGTAGACACTTAACCAACTGAGCCACCCGGGCACCCCTGTTTTTACCTTTTGGCTGTTGTGAATAATGCTGCTATAAATATGGGTGTACAAATACCTGTTTGAGTCCTTGCTTTCACTTTTTTTGGGTATATACCAAGAAATGGAATTCTGGATCAAAGGCAATTCGGTGTTTAATTTTTTTTTTTTTTAAGGAACCACCAAACTATTTTCCACAGTGGCTGCATCATTTTACATTCCTTCTAGCAGTATACAAGGGTTCCAGCTTTCCCACATCCTCACCAACATTTGCTATCTTCTGTTTTTTAAAAATAATATCTTGGGGCACCTGAGGTGCTCAATCAGTTGAGTGTACAACTCTTGATCTTGGCTCAGGTTTTGATCTCATGGTCATGAGTTCAAGCTCTGCATTGGGCTCTGTGCTGGGCATGGAGTTTACTTTAAAAAAAAGAAAAAGGAAAAAAAATCTTGGTGTGAGTGATATCTCATTGTGGCTTTTATTTGCGTTTCCCTGCTAATTAGCAATGTTGAGCACCTTTACATGTGATTATTGGCAATTTGTATATCTTCTTTTGAGAAATGTCAATTCAGGGGTGCCACCTGGGTGGCTCAGTCATTAAGCATCTGCCTTCGGCTCAGGGTGTGATCCCAGAGTCCTGGGATTGAGCCCCACATCAGGCTCTTCTGCTGGGAACCTGCTTCTTCCTCTCCCACTCCCCCTGCCTGTGTTCCCTCTCTCGCTGGCTGTCTCTCTCTGTCAAATAAATAAATAAAATCTTTTTTTTTTTTTTTAAAGAAATGTTGGCTTAAGTTCTTTGCCCGTTTTTTAATCAGGTTGTTTGGTTGGTGTTGAGTTTTCTTTATATATTCTGGACTTTAACCCCTTATCAGATAGATTTGTGATTTGCAAATATTTTTCCCATTCTTTTTTTTTTTTTAAAGATTTTATTTATTTGAGAGAGAGACAGCCTGCGAGAGAGGGAACACAAGCAGGGGGAGTAGGAGAGGAAGAAGCAGGCTCTTGGTGGAGAAGCCTGATGTTGGGCTCGATCGCAGAACGCTGGGATCACGCCCTGAGCTGAAGGCAGATGCTTAACCACTGCACTACCCAGGCGCCCCTATTTTTTCCCATTCTGAGGTTGCTGCTTCACTCTGCTGTTGGTGTTCCTTTAATGCACAAAAGTTTTTAATGTTGTTGCAATCCAATTCATCTATTTTTTCTTTTGTTGCTCTTATAGTTTAACAAAATGGCATTCAGTTGAATTGGCCAACATTAGGGTCAATTATACGCAAGATAGAGTGTTCCATATAGACTAGATGAAATTGAGCATATTTTGATTGCACATTCTGTTACCCACATGTTCCGCAAGATTGGTACACAGTTTCAACTGAGCACAGGCAGTTTTTTTCTTATTTTTGTAATTTTTTTCTTTTGCTTTCTATCTTATTTAAAAATCTTAATTTAGGTCAAGCAATACAGATTCTGAAACAGACTTTTTTAGTCACCATCATACTTCTTGGAATTACTGTATATAAATGTCCAGAAATTTGCCTCTGAGGCTGGACACTACTCAGATCCATTTGCTCTGTAGTTACTTCAGTTTCTAGATGTGTTAAGTACAGGAGAGATGCTGAAATATTCTGGAACTCTACACTGCCCAAAGGATTCTAGAGTTTTAGGAAAAGAGTCCATTTTCAAAGCTCGCATTATAGTTTAAGTCCATTGCAGAGTGCTTTAATTACCTACAGATAAGGAAGCTCCTACATTTAATCAAATACCTAGTCTCCAATGGAAAAGTTGGAAAGCTTCATTTCTCATGTAGGTGTGTGTGTGCACACGCACACACACAGTAAGGAAAGTAGAAATAATCTAGTGCTTTTAGCCAACGGGCTAGCTGTAGATATTGACCAAAGTGGTGGATTTCAAGAATGCATTAAAACAAGCAAAATAATACATGGTCCAGTTTTCTATTTGGGTGGGTTCTTTCTAATGCTTTTAACATTTAAAATGCCTAATTTTTGTCTAAATCAGAGTTAAGGCTGTGAGTAGGTTCCAAATACTCTCACATTACATGTAGGAGTTTTAAAAATGTATATTTTGTGGAAGATTCAATATAAGAAAGAGAAAAATAGCTTGTTTACAAGTTGGCTGAGTACTAGTTGGTAGGATTTGAGGATTACTAGGTAGGATGTCCAGTAAAAAAAAAAAAGAAATAAAGAAAAAAGAAAAAAAAAGTACAGAGATATTTACTTATCATTTGTAACTTAAATTCTTTTCTTATATACCCAGTTGTTTGGGTTTTCCAGCATCCCCTGTTGAAAGCTAATGCTCAAAGAGTTGATATCATTATCAGTTGAAGAAAGCCAGAAGCTAGCCATGAGTTCTTGTGGAAAAATAGAGGACGTGGAGGTCAAAAAGTTCTAAGATGGAAGAGAGACATGTTAAAACAGGATGTGGATTTGCACCTCACACAATTGAGAATTCAAATGAATCAGGGTTAACATTAAAAAAAAAATTGTAGAAGAAAAAAGTTTCAATGATTATTTTTCTAACATAAAAAGAAAAAAGAAATTACTACCAAATAATCATTATTCAAAAAAATTACACATGAAATTAAAAGACATACTGGGAAGACAATCACCAATCACCTCGGACAAGAGAGTTGATGCTTTTTACATTGATTTTTATTTTTTTTATTTTTTTAAATTTTTAAAAAGATTTTATTTATTTATTTGACAGAGATAGAGACAGCCAGCGAGAGAGGGAACACAAGCAGGGGGAGTGGGAGAGGAAGAAGCAGGCTCATAGCAGAAGAGCCTGATGTGAAGCTCGATCCCAGAACGCCAGGATCACGCCCTGAGCCGAAGGCAGACGCTTAACCGCTGTGCCACCCAGGCGCCCCTTACATTGATTTTTAAAAACCCAAGACCTGAGATTTTAAAAACAGCAAATTTTCTGAAGAATATAAGTGTCATATGCCTCAGTCCTCCACCAACTGATTTAACAACTGGGAAAAATGTACAATTGCAAAATAATAATCCTGTGTTGACAATACGAGATTAAAAGAAACAAACACGTGATGTAGGAGACCCTAGTTCATTCCTGGGGTCATACCGTTTTCCCGGTCAGGATAATCACTTGGATCAGAGGTGGTATTAAACAGAGTGCCTGCTCGTTATCGAGCTATTTCTCAAAGGCTATTAGGACCGAAATAGTAAACAAAGGGTGATTAATGGTGTCATGGCTGCTGTCACTACTGTGACAACATAAACACATAGCTTTCCTGAAGACTTCACACGTGAAATTTTCATTAGGATATATTCTAAAGGGAACGTGTCTCTCTAAGCCTGCATTACTCTGTGTAAATTGAGAGACAATTCTCAGAGGTTGACTTATAATGTATGGTGAAAGAAAGCATGGTTTTTGTTTTCCTTTTTATGTAGTCTTTTCCCCCAATAACCCATTAAAACAAACACAGAGACTTAACAAAATATATGTGTGTATACTTTTTTAACCTCTCCATTAACCTCATTATAGCTTCTTTCCTGCCTCAACTTCACAAAGGCTGTTGTCCTAGCAACAGACCACCATGTCAGTTTTCTCTATATTATCTAAATTGCATATTGTCTGCTCACCAGCTATTATCTCTTACTCTAGTTATGGCTAGGTTAATTAACTGTGTTCTTATTCTCTAAGGAAATAAATCTCAATTACTCTCTTCTTCTGTTGTCTTAGCCACAATTTAAATCTTACAGGAAAAGGAAACTATAGTTTGGAACTATATATATTTTTCTCATAAATAAGCACAAATTGGAATTTACTTTAGACCATAGTATCTTACACTGAGGTCAGCAAATGGTATCTCAAGGCTCCCAAACTGCTCCCAACAAATTCTGCCTCGTCTAGATTGCCAACTCATAATGAAACACCCAGTCACATCACTGCCCAAGTCCATACTGGGATACGATAGCGTGTTTGTGCAAAGCAGAAGCGAAATCCCTGCACAGTGAAGGCTTCAGAGCGCCTGAAATAGACAAGACTTGGGTCCATCAGAATATCTGCGCCACCTTCTCGTGGCAAATAGTTGCTTTGTGCAAATGTTTCTAATATTGACTTGTGGTAATTCAACAAAAGTAAGTGGGCACTAAATGTGCAATGAAGAAATTCGCTGCATTCAATTTTAGCCATCAATAAAATACAGGCTTACCTCGTGTTATTGCACTTTGCATTATTGCTCTTTGCAGATATTGAGATTTTTACAAATTGACGGTTCGTGGCGGTGCTGTGTCAAGTTAGTCTATCAGCACCACTTTTCCAACTGCATTTGCTTACTTTGTGTCTCTGTGTCACATTTTGGTAACTCTCACAATATTTCACACTTTCTCATTATTATTACGTTTGTTACAGTGATCTGTGATCTCTGATGTTACTGCTGTAATTATTCTGTGACACCATGACTCTTGCCCATCTAAGTGGGTGAACTTAATAGTTGTTGTATGTGTTCTGACTGCCTCACCTATCAGCCATCCCCCCATCTCTTTCCTCCACGTCAGGCTTCCTTAGTCCCTGAGACACAACAATATTGAAATTAGGCCAATTAATAACCCCTACAACGGCCCCTAAGTGTTCAAGTGAATGGAAGAGACGCACATCTCTCATTTTAAGTCAAAAACTAGAAACAATTCAATTTAGTGAGGAAAGCATGTCGAAAGTTGAGATAAGCCCAACGCTAAGCCACTTATGCCAAACAGGCAGTTTGTGAGTCAAAGAAGTTCTTGAAGGAAGTGGAAAGTGCTACCTCAGTGAAGACACAAAGTGACAAAAGTGAAACAGCCTCATTTCTGATGCGGGGAAAGTTTTAGTGGTCTAGAGACAAGATCACACCAGCTACAACATTTCCTTAAGCCAAGTCTAATCCAGAGCAAGGCCCTCACTCTCCTCAATTCTATGAAGGCTGAGGGAAGAAGCTGCAAAAGAAACTAGAAGCCAGCAGAGGTTGGTTCACGAGGTTTAAGGAAAGAAGCCGTCCGCATAACAACAGTGCAGGCGAAGCCGCCGCAAGTCATCCAGAACATCTAGTTCAGACAGCTAAGGAAGGTGCTTACACTAAACAACGAATTTTCTTTTTTTAAATTATTATGTTATGTTAGTCACCATACAGTACAGCATTAGCTTTTGATGTAATGTTCCATGATTGTTTGCGTATAACCTCCAGGGCTCCATGCAATACGTGCCCTCCTTAATACCCACCACCTGCCTATCCCAATCCCCCACCCCCTTCCCCTCTGAAGCCCTCAGTTTGTTTCCCAGAGTCCATAGTCTCTCATGGTTAGTCTCCCCCTCTGATTTCCCCCCCTTCATTTTTTCCTTCCTTCTCCTAATGTCCTCCATGCTACTCCTTATGTTCCACTTGTAAGTGAAACCATGTGATAATTGTCTTTCTCTGCTTGACTTATTTCACTTCGCATAATCCCCTCCAGTTCCATCCATGTCAATGCAAATGGTGGGTATTCATCCCTTCTGATGGCTGAGTAATATTCCATTGTATATATGGACCACATCTTCTTTATCTATTTGTCTGTTGAAGGACATCTCGGCTCCTTCCACACTTTGGCTATTGTGAACATTGCTGCTGTGAACATTAGAGTGCATGTGCCCCTTCTTTTCACTATCTCTGTATCTTTGTGGTAAATACCCAGTAGTGTTATTGCTGGGTCATAGGGTAGCTCTATTTTTAACTTTTTGAAGAACCCCCATACTATTTTCCAAAGTGGCTGTACCAGCTTGCATTCCCACCAACAGTGTAAGAGGGTTCCCCTTGCTCCACCTCCTCTCCAACATTTGTTGTTTCCTGCCTTGTCAGTTTTTGCCATTCTAACTGGTGTAAGGTGGTATCTCAATGTGGTTTTGATTTGAATTTCCCTGATGGCTAATGATATTGAACATTTTTTCATGTGTCTGTTAGCCATTCATATGTCCTCTTTGGAGAAGTGTCTGCTCATGTTTTCTGCCGAGTTTTTGACTTGATTATTTGTTTTTTGGGTGTAGACAACAAAATTTCAGGCAGCCAAAACAGCTTTATATTGGAAGATGTCATCTAGGACTGTAAAGAGGTACCAGGCATTGGCTTCAAAGCTTCAAAGGACAGACTGACTCTCTTGTTAGAGGCTAATGTAGCTGGTGCCTTGAAGTTGAAGCCAATGCTCGTTTATCATTCCAAAAATCCTAGGGCCCTTAAAAATTATGCTAAATCTACTCTGTGCTTTATAAATGGAACAGCAAAGCCTGGATGACAGCACATCTGTTTACAAAATGGTTTACTGAATATTTTAAGCCCATGGTTGAGACCTACTGCTCAGAATAACAGATTCCTTTTAAAATATTACTGCTCATTGACAATGTACCTGGTCACCCAAGAGCTCTGAGGGAGATGGACAATGAGATGAACATTTTCATACCTGTTGACACAATATCCATTCCGCAGTCTATGGATTAAGGTGTAATTTTGATTTTCAAGTCTTATTATTGAAGAAACACATTTCATAAGTTACCATAGATAGTGATTACTCTGATGAACCTGGGCAAAGTAAGCTGAAAATTTCTGGAAAGGATTCACCATTTAGATGCCATCAAGAACACTTATGATTTATGGGACGTCAAAATAGCAACATGAACAGGAGTTTGAAGGAAGTTGATTTCAACCCTAATGGATGACTTTGAGGGATTCAAGACTTCAGTGGAGGAAGTAACTGCAGATGTGGTGGAAATAGCAAGAAAACTAGGATTAGAAGTGGAGCCTGAAGATGGGACTGAATTGCTGCAATCCCATGATAAAACTGGAATGGACGAGTTGTTGCTTCTTATGGATGAGCAAAGAAAGAGATTTCTTGAGATGGGGTCTACTCCTGGTGAAGATCCTGTAAAGATTATGGAAATGACAACAAAGGATTTAGAATTTTATAGAAACTTTGTTGATAAAGCAGTAACAGGTTCTGAGAGGATTAATTCCAATTTTCAAAGAGGGTCTACTGTGGGTAAAATGTTATCAAACAGCATCACATGCTACAGAGGAATTCTTTGTGAAAGGAAGACTCAATCAACGTGGCAAACTTCACTGTTGTCTTATTTTAAGTTGTCACAGCCACCCCAGCCTTCAGCAACCACCACCCTGAGCAGTCAGCAGCCCTCAACACCAATGCAAGACCCTTCGCCAGCAAAAAGATTATGACTCTCTGAAAGCTCAACTGATGGTTAGCATTTTTAGCAACACAGTATTTTTTAATTAAGGTATGTACATTTTCTAGATGTACGTAGATTAATAGAATACAGTAGAGCATAAAGATAAGTTTCATAGGGCCTGGGAAACAACAACAACAAAATCATGTAACTTGCTTTATTGTGATATTCACTTTGTTGTGATGGTGTGGAACCAAATCTGCACTATCTCAGACATATGCCCGTAGAAAAATATTTAATGTCTATTTCAACAAAGCCACAATGCCAACCTGGACTTTAAGTAAACACACCAGCTTTACTCATTTTTCATGTTATGTTGGCATTTGAAGATCGCTTATTGAGTAGATCGTCATTATTTTGAGCTAGTAGTCTTGAAACTGTTCTATTTCATAAAGTATGCTGATGTGAATAGGCACTTCTTACATTTGCAGGACTTATGTAAAAATATAGAAACAGACCACATCTAGAACTAGATCTAAGGCTGCATCTTTCTATTAAACAGTATCATCTGTCATTACTAATTATGAATGTGAATATTTAAAATTTTGGGTTGTACTTGAAAATGTTTTATGGTTCAGCATATGCTATAAAGTATTTATTTTTGTTTTATTCATATTTAACATTATATCTAAAAGATTATAGTCTAACCATCTTAAAAATTGAATCTAAATATTATTTAGAATTGAGAAAAAAAACTTCTACCCAAAAAAAAGTACATTTCCTCTCTTTCATTATATGAATTATTAAGAAGAAATTCCAACTCAAAATAATCTTGGGAAAAGATGGAAACATTTCACACATTCAAGCTGTATTAACACCAGTGTTAGCCAGATAAAATATACATTTTTGAAAATAAACATTTTGTTTGGTGATTTTCCAACATCACAAGAGTTGATGATAGAAGTCAATGATTCTTTTTTACTATATATTTTCAAGTAACAAGTAACCCTATAATATCCCAAGTAGGAGAAATACAGGAGATTAGTTACTGAAGCATAATAGAATAGCCGAAATTACTTGACATGTTTTCTACATTGTAACATCTCATAAAGTTCTTTATATTTTTACCTAAATTCTTATTTGCTTATTTAAGGTCCATGTGTAGAGAGACTTGCCTTGATTATTACCTAATACTGGTTCAGGCATTTTAGTCATCATATGCTTAGGCCAAGTACAGAACATACTACCATTGCTCCTGAAAACACCAGGTGCTTTTACTATTCGATGCCTGGTATGTCCTTTCCTCCCTCTTTGACTGGCTAGCTTCTCCTTAAATACCAGTAACACTAGTGATATCTCACTAACTTCCTTCAGCAGGGTTAGTATGTCTATACCACACTCTAGCTAAGAATTTTGTTCATGCCTCTAGAAGATCTATCATTCCTTGCTTGTAATGTTTTCATAAAATTGATATATTTCAAGAAGAAAAACAAATCACCTGTTATTTCTTGACTTATAAAAAGAAAAAAAAAATCCCATCATTGTTGTTTCAATAAATGATGAGGAAACTTAGCTATTCCTCTATTATCTTACTGTTTTGAAGAATTTAAATCTCGAGTACAGAATGTTTACAGAAAATTTGCCATAGAGTCAGGGAGAATGAAAAGGCAGAAAAATTATCTGAAGATTCTAGTCTGGAGCTTTTCTTTTGGAAACATGCTGGATTCCAGTTCCTGTGGTTATCATGGCCATTCCAGACAGATTATTGTGTTTATAAGTGTTTGCACCTCCATGAAATACTTAATTTGACTCTGTTAATAACAGAAACTATTTATCAGTTCTGCCAAAGGAAGAGAAAGGAAGAAACACAAGCATCTTTTCCAAAGCATCGAATAGGTTACGTGGGGATATATACCAAGCTTGCGGCATACAAATATTAAGAAAAAAATTTAAATTATTTGGAAAAGGTTTTTTCCTTTGGAAAGGGCAGAACTGTCTTGGGGCTCAAGGAAATGTCACAGAATGAATAAATGAGAACTAATTATAGAAATTCTTGCTTAAATTTCTGAGCTTTTTAAAACAACATCAGGATTTGCTTCAGCATACCAGTGAAAGGGGAGACTGAGGAATGAATGGGGTAGGATGTGAGTGGAAGAAGAACCTTCCATTTGAGCACATATATACAAATGGTCAGTAAAGTTAGTTGAGAAATACCTAACAAATAAGTGCTAAAATGCTTCATTTGGAAAAATATTGGCATTGGTATTTTATACATTGGTTTTCATCACATAACAGGAAACAACATGGAAACAAAGTCTAGCATAGGGGAAGAAACAAGGGATTTGGATTCAGACTTGGATTCAAATCCTATCTCCATCCTTTATGACTTCTGAGACCTTAAGTCTTTTAATTTCTCTGATCTTTAGGCTTCTCGTCTATAATATAGGAATAATAATTCTTTCTTTGCCAAACCGATATAAAAGTAAAAAGAGACAAACACTTAGCATCTGGCACATGGTAGGCATTCAAAAAAAGGGGGAGTTATTATTATTATCATATTATGTTGCATGTTGGTGCCCCCAAATTTATGAGAAAATGGGCTTTGTCTAAGGTAAAAGGTGATTGACATGAGAAAAAACTTGAGAAGAATAAGTTATCATAGGACTACTGCCCTTTATGGGGTGCGGGGATGGCCATATGAAACCCAGTTTATCTGATATTGTTTTAAATCCATGGGCCTCCCTATCTTTTTTTTTAAATGATTTTTTATTATATTATGTTAGTCACCATACAGTATATCCCCGGTTTCCGATGTAAAGTTCGATGATTCATTAGTTGAGTGTAACACCCAGTGCACCATGCAATACGTGCCCTCCTTACTACCCATCACAGGTCTATCCCATTCCCCCACTCCCCTCCCCTCTGAGGCCCTCAGTTTGTTTCTCATAGTCCGTAGTCTCTCATGTTTCATTCCCCCTTCTGATTACCCCCCTTTTCTTTATCCCTTTCTTCCCCTACTGATCATCCTAGTTCTTATGTTCCATAGATTAGAGAAATCATATGATATTTGTCTTTCTCTGCTTGACTTATTTCACTTAGCATTATTTCCTCCAGTGCCGTCATGGGCCTCCCTATCTGTTTATACACGCCCTCTAAATGTCATCTGGAAACTTCCAACGCCTGAGTACCTCCCATAGGGTGAGTCAATCAACTTTGGGTTTCTGGTCCAAAAATAATAGGAATCTCTAAAATGATACCATTGATGGCATAAAATTTGGGAGCGTATCTGTTATGACAGCCTACTCTTGCTTTAATTCTGTCTAAAGGCTCTAATCTGCATCTTATAAAGTCCTCTTACAAATAAGTTCTACCAACCAAAGAGCATAGCTGTGCTCAGATTCTCCTTTATGCTTAGAATATTTTGCTTTCCAAAGATATCAGTAGAAAGAGCTTTGGTTATTCAAGAGAGAACAACAAATTCACAAATAAAGCCTCTTCCCCCATGCCCTGTTCTTTCATCTGGACGAATACTAGTGAACATAAGGGAATGCCAAACCGTTTTGAAAGCCAGGAAAGCCATACTAATGATGTGAAAGTGAAAGTGGGAAATTAGACAAGAGAGTGGATGTGAATCAGGTATTTCTCTAATTAAAATATACCAACAGACTAAGTTTGAGGTTTATAAGAAGAGCATTGGAAATTAACTTTGTTTCCAACATGGTACAAAGAGAAAGTGAAATCAAGATATTTTGTCAGTGCATAGTTTAGTATTATGTGAATGAATGTGACTGATTTAAAAGAATGATTCTGAATTAATTTCTATTAAAGTAAACGCAGTATCTTTTTAAAAACTATCATCTTTCTTAAGCTGGACTCCTTTAGCAATTACCTTTCCTGGTACATTTATACCAGGAAGGGAGTTTGTTAGCTGTGTTACATGGGGAATACCAAGAATGGATGTTTAATCTGAGAAAATTACCAAGGCCCTTTTTCCTGAAAAATGCCTCCCTCGGATTTTAGTGACTATTGGAATCAACCCATCCTGCCCCTATCTCTTCTCCAGAGTAAATAGGATAGATATCATTTCCACTGTTATTCATAGAACCCTAGTATCCTGCTGTTGCCTTAAATCAAATATTTTCATTTTTGTGCAGATAAAGCCTTTTCTCATTCGATGTCCCTAATAATTTCAAATGACGTTTTTGTTTCTTCTATGACTAAGTTAAATGAGGTCAAGAGTGTTTAAGTATCTGGGGCCGCCTGGGTGGCTCAGTCGTTAAGCGTCTGCCTTCGGCTCAGGGCGTGATCCTAGCGGTCTGGGATCAAGCCCCACATCAGGCTCCTCCGCTGGGAGCCTGCTTCTTCCTCTCCCACTCCCCCTGCTTGTGTTCCCTCTCTCGCTGGCTGTCTCTCTCTGTTAAATAAATAAAATCTTAAAAAAAAAAAGTGTTTAAGTATCTGTTTCGTGGCACACTGTTAGTGAGTAGGAAATGTGATAAATGAAGTTTTCATAAACCCTAGTCCATATTCTCATGGACGTATTGAATTAATCCATTTTTATTTCAGAGGGCCACTGACAACAGCAACAAGGGTGATATGCAGGCAGGTAGATGTTCAGGTTAGGACACTGGGAGTTACGAAGCACACAAAACCAACAACCAAACAAAAACCAAAAACAGCAACAAACATTGCTGACCTAAATTCATAGAGATAGCCTGAATAAAGATGGGCGATGACCCGACCTTGGCTGTATATGCTCATATGGACGATTCTTCGCACTGACCCTAATGGGGCTGATTGAAGATTTGGAGGTTTAGAACAACAGTGAATTGAAAGTTCATTCATAATTTTTATTTGGAGATATTTATTAAAATGGAGAAAATTGAGGTACAGGGGCAAGGTGGAGGAATACCTCTGTTTTCCCAAGAGTACTGTGATGTGAGGGATGCCTGGGTGGCTGTCGGTTGGGCATCTGCCTTCAGCTCACGTGATGATCCCAGGGTTCTGGGATTGAGTCCCACATTGGGCTCCTTGCTCAGTGGGGAGCCTGCTTCTCCCTCTGCCTGCTGCTCTCCCTGCTTGTGCGCGCTCTCTCTCTAACAAAAAAATAAATAAAATCTTAAAAAAAATACTGTGATGTGAAAAGAATTTTCTGACATCCCTCAAGAAACTACTGTTGGTTGCATGCTCCCTTGAAAGGTAATCAAGCAGGTGATCCCCAGTAATGTTTATATGAATCAATTATCGGACAAGACAATTATCTTAATTCTCAGCTCCAAGCATTATTCACGATTGAATTGATTAAAATACATCTGTATTTGAATCAAATGTCATGTAAGTAGCCTCTGACTCTAGAAATTTCCTGGCTATAGTTTTTTTCAGAGATGTATAGCATATTTTGTGAACAACTCATTTAATAATGTTGTCTTCTTTACAGAATTGCATTAAGTATTCAAGTGCCCTATTTGCCTGTCAAGCTTTTTTTCCTTAAAATGGATTCCTAGCATTTCTAAAATTAAATACTGCCAGGGGAAAAAAGAACTTTGCATTTATCATGTAGAAGATTATGTGCTTTGACCGTCCAACAGATGATGTATTGGCAACTACCCAAGGTTCACATTTGTGGTCTCAGTTTGGAATTGGGATTCAAGAAGACTTCATGGTAGAGTGGTCTGCTCCCAAGTGTCTTCCCCAATCCTGATTGTTAGAGTCAGTATAAAACCCCAACTGTACTCATTGTAGCATTTACCATATTCATTCTTTCAAATTGCGCTCATTTTTTTCCAAATGAACTATAGTTCTCCAGGGTATCTTTGTCATCTTTGCATTTCCTCCCTGGACCTTTGACCAAATAGATGCTCATTAGTGCTCTGTACTGGTCTTCCTAGGGTAGGTATGATAGAGCCCAGCTTTTCATATCAGTTTGTTCCTTCCTTGGTTACTTACATGCTCTCAAATCAACTAGCAAATGGTTCTAGAATGCAGCAATTCCCTACTTAATTCAGAAAAATTGAGAGCTGTGGTATAAAATAGTTAGAGTGTTGGGAATCACGTTGTGAAAACAAACTTTTTCTTCCTTTTGTTATTGGACAGTCTCCTCTCTGAAAAATTCTCCTTTGTCAATTGTGTGCACTGCAGTTCACCTCTTTAAACTCTTGGGCTCTAAGGTGGTCAATTATTAGAGCAAAAACTACTGTTAAATTGGAGGTTAATGTTTCTCCCTAGCTTTTCTTCTGTGACTTCTATGTTACTTTATGGTGAGCATGAGTTAAATGTTATCTTAACAGAATTCCTATGTTATAATTCCTGACATTCTAAGAGCTAAAGTACATTTTTCCTTTATTACTAATGATGGTGAAGGTGTTCAAAATATGACACCCCACAATATGCCCTTTGATATATTATTTTGAGCTGAAGCCTTGCGAAAGCAATGCAGAAAGGGATCTCTGATGTCCCCCTTTCTACTTAAAAGCAGGTCATAATATTTTCCATGAGAAAGGGGCCTGGACTATGCCAGGAAGAGAAGAACATTCTTATCACTGGAGACTGGGAGTAGATGCCAAAATGGACCCGTACAAACAAATCTACTAAAATCACTCTAATCTTCCATTAGTTTTCCCTATGTATTTCCTAGTCACTTTCCCATAATTCACTGCCAGTAAAAGTTTAAGCCCTTTTCCTTTGTCTTGTCATTTCTCTGCAAATTCATCAGTCTTCATTAAAATATATATATAAGCTTTCAGTCTTATTTTTTTCAAGTCTTCATTTTTCTATTTTTATGAAGGCTCCCTGTGTGCACAAAATTATTAAGCAAAATGTGTGTGCTTTTCTCCTCTTAATCTGTCTTATGTCCACTTAATTCTCAGGCTGGCCACAGAATCTAAGAGGATAGAAGAAGATTCTTTTTCTTCTACTATATTGGCCATGGTTCAAGTCCCTTACCACGTCCATTTGAATATGAGATAGAAATGATATGTGTGAGGAGATAAACAGGTAGAATGTGATTATTGCACATACTATTCCTAATTAACAAAGTGCATGGAATGGGTTCTTTTGACTCCTCAAGCACAAATCCCAACAAACCAGAAAGACATGTATGACCCAATCTAAATTATGCTGAGTATGTGCTCTTTGCAGTGCTATGCTTCCATATGAGGAATACCTTTCTCAGATTGGAGGTAAAACGCCTCATTCTTAAGCCCAAGAGTCAAATAATTTCTTAAACTATTTTACCTGACTGTTATGAGGTTAACGACAATAAGTCATCATTACCAACCACAAAATGGGTTTCCTTAGAAACCAGTGATATAGGCTCTTGCTATGAAGCTAATTTGAAGGCTATTTTGTAAGTTCAGGGATGGAAAGGAGCTCTGTTATAAAGGGTTACTTTGTAACCACCAGCTAGCTGAATATGAACACTATTTTCCTTAATTATGGGTGTGTATGGGAATGTGGCCAATCTTTCATAATGACCTCAAACATTCCAGGAATGCAGTATGACCCTTCCCAAAGATGGGATGGTCAGCAGGGTACATTACCATGTGGGATGAAGAGTCTTCACTTATTTCCCCAGAGGATATCAAATGAAAGGTTTATATGACTCTGTTTTCAAGGATTCTGCTTTGGGTTGGTTCTGGGAACTCCCTTGTCTAATGATGATGGCTTCTTTCCAAAACGTGTTGATGCTAAGATAAAGTTACTATATCTTAAAATGGGAAGCTATTTACATCTCCCATATCATAAAAATTGACTGTTGAACCTAACGGCTCCTATGTTTTTCATATTTGGAAAAATTTTTGAAATGCCGGATAAAAATTAGAAATGACGCAACTTTTGGAATAAGTAGGACTTTAAAATCCACAAAAATCCTGGGTTTGAGTTCTGTCTCCACCACTCCACCACTAACTAGTTACTTGATCTTCAATAAACCACAATCTTTCTACCTTTTAGTCTCTAAACTTGAAATAAGGATAATAAAGCATACTTAGCGGTTGCTGTAAGAACTCAATAATAAAAATATGCAAAGGACCTAATGATCCTTGGTGTCATAGAAAAACCGGAGTTGGATAGTAGTTAAAGCAGTAAAAGCAGGTTTTATTCAGAGCTATTGCAATAGGGGAAGAAAGACCTCCTTGTAGAACTGAGCTCAACTCTGAATACAGTGTGAGCAAGTGCGAGTCTTCAGCCAAGGAGCAGGGTAGAGGTAAGTGGATGAAGATTTGCTAAGAGAAAACATCAGGGGTAAGGGAGATTCTAACTAAACTGACCTAACAGGATCTTTGCTGAAGACACTCCAGGGTGATGGGATATCGCTTGGATGATGCTGGAGGATGAGAAACCAGAGGAGATATCCAGGCTGAACAGAAAGAAAGGATGGGGTATTCTCACTAAACTGGTCTAGCAGGGTTCTTGCTGAAACTGGATTTTATAAGGAAGTGCATAGATGGGCCCAGGAGAAGGTTCCAGAGCCTAACTAAAGTTTGGTCAAGCAAAGTATCTTTGTCATTGGTCAAGTACGATCAGCTAAGTCTTCTGTCCTATTATCCCTATTATCTTAGTATTTGGGAACTCTTACTGTATTAATATGTAAACCTTAATAATTTACCAAGATAGGTATGTTTTTATTTCTTTGACATACTGAGTTATTTTAGATTTCCAAGAAAGTAATTCAGTAAAAAAGCACTGAAAATGATTTTAATATTTCTTTAAAAAGTTACTATTTTTATTTCTAGGGTTAATGCTATAGGCTTATATTAGACATCTACGAATAAAAGCCACAGTTACTGAGAAATATTAGTAAACCCTCTGAAATTTGGATTCTTCCTGTTTCCAAGAGTATGTGCACTCAAAATGTGATGTAAGTCTTGTGCATAAATCCCTTGTTCACTCCCACAGAAGCTTCCCATTATGCCTTGACAACAGCTTGTCATCCATTTGGCAAAAATTTTACCCTTTGAGAACAACCAAATTTCATATAGTGGAGGTGTGTTTTTAAAATGAGAGCTTTGGTTTTAATTTTTTTTTTTCTGTATGCATAGAGCAAAAAGAAATCAAAATCCCTAAAGGTAAAGAATTTAATGAGGATAAATTTTATATTTTGATCCGAGTTATATTTTTAAAATGTAACACTCAAAGTACATTGATCTGCAGTTACTTTATAGCAAAGAGATATGAAATATTGAATTTAAACTGAAATATCCTTTTTCATGGGCCTGGAAACAAATTTCCTCCTTGAGAATGGCTTTGGATTTCCATGGCCTTTTGTGCAATTCTTAGTTTTAAATCTTCAATCACAATAGCTTGTTCATCTTAGTTTTTCTCCAATTATTCTGGCTTCTGCATTTAAGAGTCAAAAAAGCAAACATGAATATTCCAGGATGGCTTGGAATGAATAAGAACTGGGGACTAGATTAGCTTTTAATCAATTTTTCCATATAGACCAGGCACAAGTTTGGCTCACATGTAAGATCTGTTACTCTCACTTCTGAATTGACTGTAATTCCATATTTTGACTTTGATTTGGTTAATTTGTTCCTATGATTGTCTTTGTATATTCACTTACTGTGATGCTATGACATGCTAGTGGGTTCTCTGAATGGTCATCCCTGATCCTAAAACTCAAGTTAAGCAAATGACTTAAGTCAGATGACAAAAGGACACCCTTCAGAAATTCTATTTTGAAGGAAAGCTACAAACATATTTCATAAGTCAGTTTTTCATTTTCGTAAGGAATTAGTTCAAATATCCATAATTACAGTAGACTTTCTCAATGCACAAACAAGAGCTTTGACAATAAAAATTTAAAAATCATTAAATATTAAAATAGTCATTTGGAAATCTGATAATTACACACATACACACACATGCACACACACACACACACACACACACATACTACGTTTTATTCAGAAATAGAGTTCTATCTGTCAGGTGCTGACCCAGTCAATATAGCTTTTTTTGTATTTGTAAAGAAGAAAACTGAACTTCTGAGAATTAATTTTGCTAAGGTCACATAACTACACAGGGGAAGCTGGAAGACTAATCTAGGCTTATCTAATATCACTGCTTTTTTTGTTCTACCTTGTTCTATGCCTTAAAATTAACAATTAAGCTAAGATCTTGGCCTTCAAAAGATGCCATCTAAAGGGAGAGACAAATAAGTTAACGAGCACTTATCATACACTTGAAAAGCAAGATAAGTTTTACTAGTTTCATGGGAACTTTCTCAAAATTTGTTTTATTATGTTTTTATTGAGATATAATTGACATATAACATTGTGTAAGTTTAAGGTGTATAATATGTTAATTTGATATATTTATATATGGCAGTAGTACTGAGCATTAGGTAATACTTCTATCACATCACGTAATTATCACTTCTTTTTTTGTGGTGAGAACACTTAAGATCTAGTCTCTTAGCAGCTTTGAAGTAAATAATACTGGATCATTGACTATAATCACTAGGTTGTGCATTAGATCTCCAGGACTTATCTTCTGACTGTAAGTTTGCAACATGCGAACCTTTTGATGGGTCCAACTTAGTCTGTCCTGAGACCTCAGGCAAAATTCCATTCTCAGGCCTGAGAAGGAACAGAAACGTTCAAGGCAAGAATAAGAAGGAGGACAGCAAGAGGAAACAGCACATGTAAACCATCTGAGACTAAAAGAACATTTCAGTGTTAAGAAATCATAAAGAGGTATATGTGGTAAGAATCTAGAAAAGAAAAGGATGCATGAAATCTTAAAGTCTTAGACACCATGCTCAGGAATTTGGACTGTATACCATAGACAACTAGAAGACAGGGGAGGGTTTTCATCATTGGAGGAAACTTCGATCACTCAACAAATACTTGAGTGCTTATTATTAGCAGGCACTAATCCTATTCATAAATTAGAATGATTTCAGACAACAATATAGAAGACAGACCAAAAATGGAAAAGACTAGAGACCATTTCAAAACCTTCAGGCAAAAATGATGAGATACAATCGAAGCAGAGACTAAGCCTATCTCACCTTTGGGTGAGCTTTTGTCAGAGGGTACAATAATAGCAAATGTGATTTTAGTAGTTCTCTTTTCTCATCTTTTTCCCCCTTACCTGCCAAGCCTCCTAACACTTTCAGTGCCCCAGTAGACCTCTGAGGGGCCTGCCCACAAGTTTCTCATGAATGCAAATACTACCATCTGATTTGGTCCAGTCACCACTGTATTTCATTAGCATGCCCAAGATGCTGGCTCAAGTGGGAGACAAGTTCAGGAACTACACTTTTGAGACAATTTCACCAGTACAAACCTCTACAAACTTCCAGTTCTAGCCCAGGACTATAAAGCTCTTCTGCTTCATAGAGCGAAATCCTTCCTAAGTAGCTTAACCCACTCAGAGCAACACTGTGTGTTCTGTTCAGTTCTTGGTCCTTAATGGAGGACTCACTAAGAAGTGAGGAGGGTCCTTCTCTGCTGCTCCAGACATCTTAAGCTACTCACACTTTTACTCATATCATTTTTTATATATCTCCTGCTTTTTGTTCTCTTCACATTTCATTTATTGAATGAAAGTTTAGAAATACTCATATGAGAAGAAGGGTAGATATGAGGAGGTAGGCAAAGTAGTCTAAGTAATGGAGTTTTATCCAACAGCTAGGATATCAGCACAGAGTTCACTTACGGAAATCTTTCTCCAGCGTCCCCAGGGCCTAGGTTTGTGGCTCCTAGTAGACAGATTTTTAATTTTTTTTTTTTGGTGGGATTTTATTTTTCAGGGCAGTTTTAGGTTCATGGTAAAACTGAGCTGAAGGTACCGAGATTTTCCACATATTTCCTGCTCCTATGCATTCACCGCCTCCCTCATTATCAACGTCCCCCACACAGTGGTATAGTTGCTACCGTTCATGAACCTGCAATAGACCAGCATTACCAACCAAAGCCCGTAGTTTACATTAGGGTTCACTCTTGGTGTGGTACATGCTATGGGTTTGGACCAATGTATAATGGCCTGCGTTCTTCATTACTGTATCACACTGCTCTGCATGGCTCATACTACTTTACTGTCTCTGCAGTTTTGTCTTTTGCAGAATGTCAGAGAGTGGGAATCATATGTAGCCTTTTTAGATTGGTTTCTTTTACTTAGTATATATGCATTTCAGTTTCCTCTGTGTTGCTTTTTTTTTTTTTTTAATTTTTGAGACCCCTTTTTTGGAAGCTTATACAAACTCAATATTTCATATAAACCTTAATACATTTATGTTATTATTATTACAATATCATATTTTTTAAAAATACAAACTTTTTTTTTACCACGCCCCCTATGGTTGTCTCCAAATCTCCTTTAATGTATCCCAACGTGCTTTAAAATATCATTATTTCTATGGATGTCATGATGTGAAAAAGGGTCAAGAGGCACTGTTTTGAACTTCGGATCAAGATTCTTTTTTTTTTTTTTTAGATTTTTATTTATTCATCTGAGAGAGAAAGAGGTTTGGGACAGAGGGAGAAGAAGGCTCCCCACTGAGCAGGAAGCCCAACTCAGGGCTCTATCCCAGGACCCTGAGATCATGACCAGAGCTGAAGGCAGACACTTAACCAACTGTGCCACCCAGGCACCCCTCTTTTTTTTTAATTTTTATTTATTTACTTATTTGAGAGAGAGAGAGAGAGCACACATACAAGTGGGGAGAGGGCCAGAGGGAGAGAATCTCAAGCAGACTCCCCATGGGGCTCAACATGGGGCTCAAGCCCACGACCCTGAGATCATGACCTGAGCTGAAATCAAGAGTCAGATGCTTAACTGACCGAGCCACTCAGGTGCCCCTTGGATCAGGATTCTTCACTGCCCCTTGATAGATTTCCATGAGTGTGTAAAATATGCAAATGAATCTTCGGTGAGATGGTCAAAATTCTCCTCAGGGTCGGCCATGTCTTTCATCTTGATAGCTCATTTCTATTTAGCGCTGAATAATATTCCATTGTCCGCATGTGCCACAGTACTAGAGTTCAATTTAGTGTAGGTAACTAGGCTTTTTGGAGTTGGTTATATCTGTGTAGTAACAACACTGAGGTTGAATGATGCCACTATTTTGGATAGTGGAACAAATACTAATTTCTGCAGACAAGACCCTTAATGGTGATGTTGCCCTCAAAGAATATAATCATAATGAGGGAAAGTCTGCAATGTATGGTGACAAATCCCAAAGCAGTGACAACAGCAGTCCCAGTGATCAAATCCTGCAATGACTGTGCCAGTTGGTTCATCCATAGCAGTGACTGCAGCTCAACCCCAACCACTGTCTCTGCTCTGGCCTCCACTTCTGCATCTATACCCATCGCTCCAGCACCATGGACGGCAGCGCGTTCTGAGCCTGTATCTCCTTGCGCAACTAAACAAGAGAAACTTGCACAGAAGCCAAAGGAGACTCTTGGTTTCCACTCAGATCATGATTTCATGGGTTGTGAGACTGAGCCCGAGTCAACCTGCACATTCAGCAGGGAGTCTGCTTGATATTCTCTCTCTGCCCCTCCCCCCACTTGCACTTGTGTTCTCTCGCTAATCAATAAATAAATCTTCAAAAAAAAAAAAAAAGAATATTGCAGCCCACTCTTCTTGCTTGCATGATTTCTGAGAAGCCAGATGTAATTCTTATTTTCATTCCTCTTTTGGTTTGGTGCTTTTAAACTCTGGCTTCCATCAGCATCTTTATCTTTGATTTTCTGTAGTTTGAATATTATATGCCTAGATATAGTCTTATTTGTTTTTATTTTTTGGGTTTCTTTGTTTGTTTTTGCATTTATTACTTGGTCTTCTCTGAGTTTCCTGGAGCTGTAGTTTGGTATCTAGCATTAATTTGGGGAAATTCTCTGTCTTTTTTCCTCAAATACTTACCCTTTTTTTTCTTTCTTCTCTGTCTGGTATTCCCGTTACACATGCATTACAATTTTTGTAGTTGTCTCACAGTTCCTAGATAGTCTGTTCTGGTTTTCCTCAGCCTTCTTTTCTCTTTGCTCTTTAGTTTTGGAAGTTTCTAGGGAGATGCCTCATGGTCAGAGTTCTTTCCTGAGCCATGTTCAATCTGTGAATAAGCCAGTCAAAGGTGTCTTTCATTTCTGTTAGAGTGTTTTTGATCTCCAGCACTTCTTTTTCAGGTTATTTCTTATACTTTCCTTCTCTCTGCTTACATTGCCTTTCTATTCTTGAATGCTGCTTACCCATTAGAACCCTTAGCATATTAATCATAGTTATTTTAAATTCTTGGTCTGATAATTCCAACACCCCTGCGATATCTGAGTCTGGTTCTGATGCTTGCTCTGTCTCTTCAAACTGTGTTGTTGTTGTTGTTGTTGTTATTATTATTGTCGTCATCTTTGGCATGCCTTATAATTTTTCTCATAGCAGGACATGATGTGTAGGGTAAAGGAACTGCTATGAACCAGCCTTTAGTAACATAGCGGGAAAGTGGGCGGGGGGAGGGATGCAAATAGTCTATAGTGATTACTAGGTCTCTGTCTTTCAGTGAGCCTATGCACTGGACTCTGAACATCAGCCCTTGGGTGAGGCAGGATAGTGAGGACTGGAATTCTCTTCCTGCAGGTCACTTCAGCTCTGATAAAACCATAGCAGGTAGGCTCTGGTAAAACGGTTCTCTTGAGAGCAGACCTTCTTCGGAAGAACAGAATGATGAGAGTGTTTCATGAATCCGCCCTCCCCTTTTACTGGAAGCACAAGGAGATTTTTGTCCTCTCTTTATTGTGAGACTTTGGTAGAGCTTCAGGAGGTAAAACTCATAAAATTGTGGGGCTCACTGATGACTGGGGCCCTCTGGAGTTTTTATCTCTCAGAACTGTCCACACTAAACCTCCAGCAATTCCTTAATTACAGTTCAGGTACACGGGACTGCTTCCCATGGAGGGTTCTGCTCCATTAAGTTGTGGTTCACTCCGTTTGTCTGTCTGTCTCTCCAGTTTTGGAGACAGCAGTTCACTTCGTGATTTCACTTCTCTTAGGGGTCTAAGAAGTGCTGTTGATTTTTCAGTTTGTTCAGCTTTGCTTGTTGTCAGGATAGAGTGGCAACTTCTAAGCTTAGGTGTCAAACCAGAAACAAGAAGTCTCTGACAATAGGTTTTTTTTTCCCCCCAATAAATTTTATTAAGCAATGTCTTAGGAGTAACTAGAAATATCTGTAGGTCAATATCATTTGACATTTGCAAGCCCCTTCAAATTCCTATTTGAGAAGGGTGAGCTCACATCACAAACCATATCTCCTTCATTGTTTTTACTGACTCCTCCCTTTATAGTCTTCCAAATGATTGCACTAGTCCTTGACAACCTTCCAGGACAATCAAGAACAATGGAAATGTAATACAGGCTCCTCTTACTGCTTTCTCCATTAATGAATAGCACCAAAAATTCTGGGGAATTTACTTTTCTCCACGTTGTTGCTTACCTGGTGTTTTTAGCTTAAGGGCAAGTCTTTATTATATTATGGATTTCAAAGAAAAAATGTAGTGGTGACACTGTTATTATAGGATTCCAGAAATTTTTGGTAAGTTGTGATTTAAGAATGAACTTTTAGCCCCATTAGAAGCATTTAGGGTTTGCAAAAATATTCTGAAGAATGCCCTTCCTTTCCACAACCATGTGCCCGTCATCTGCTTAGTACGGTGCTTGACACTTAGGATCCGTAAGCGTTAGTGTATGTCAAACATCATCTTAGGTGCTGGGGAATGAGCATGAATGAGTACAACAAGACTTTATTGCTCCTTCTTCTACACTCATAAAACTTCCCCAGAGGGCTATAGGGAGGGTACCCTGGAGATCATACTAGAAAATCCTACAACAGCAGTTTATTAAAAAGATGTTTCTTTCTTTATTTGTATAACTCCACAGTTCTGCTTAAGCTATGAACACAGATAGTCCCATAAAATCATACATTGTGTTTGGATTTTTAACTTCCAGACGGAGGCATATTCTGAAAACAGGTACAGTTCCTCTCAGGCTTTGGGCAAAAAAAAAAAATCATAATGCCCCATGTCACATTCCCAGACATTTTTACCTGAAAATAGCAATTTGGGGACTTTTCCCTCAAGGTTTTAAGCTGGGGTGAAACGCCAAGTTATACATATTTAACTTCCAAGGGACCACACACAACAGATTCAGCTTTCGGGCTGTCTGGACTTAAACAGATACTTCTAGTAATAGCAGAATACATCTTAGGTATCTTCCCCTATGTTAATGAAGGCAGAAACATTCATCTAGCAATATTGCACATCAAAACAATAAGAAAAGGAAACATAAGAAAATGAAACTACAGCTCTGTTCTCTCTGAAGCAGAACTTGGGGGAGGGGCCAACTCACCATTACCACTACCGCTACCAACAGCAAAATTCTTCCTAACTCCTATTGTTACCTGTATGCTCATTCGGTACTTACTATGTGATCTTCTACCCCTTAATATCTCAAACATTTGTTTCTTCAACCTTATTGGGAACAAGAGATGAATAAGATCTACTTAGTATTCTATCTACATGTGTTCAGAAAACAATCACGAAGCATCTGGAAATGTCAAAACCAAGTAAGCAAATGTGCTTTGATCACTTACACATTCAATAAATATAACATATGAACTACAGCAGAGAGTTCAAAATTTTCCCACCCTTCATGAGGGTGTATAAATAAAAGAGGCTTAACACAACTTCATCAGGCAGTTTCTGGAATTAAAACAACTGGGCTCTTTGCCACACCCTGCAGTTTGGAATGTAGACAATCAGGATTTAGGGGGTGTAAAGCTCCAGCCAAATTAAGATGATGCAAGCCATTGCGTTAGATGATGGAGAAGGTCTGCTTTCCTCCTACTCAAAATGCCTGGGAAACAGGAAGTAGTTCAATTAAGACGGCCTTTCTGTAGTAGAAAAATAATTGTTGCATACCAGAGAACAGTGAATGAATATTATGATGATTCTGTGATCAAAGGAGACTTAGCTTTTGCTATTGTGACAGCCATTTGCTGCCTTGCAAATCAACACAAATTAATATTTTCATGATGACTGCACAATTACAATGAAAAAAAAAAAAAAACTTGCTCTTGATCTTTGCTAGAAAAAGGCCAAGACGTGTTCAGGATGGAAGTAATTCAGAGTTCTCTCAAAGGCATGTACAAGTTAACTATGCCAAAGGGTATTTTAGTTAAGGTGGAGACTATGCAGGCATAACGATACCTCAAGTTTTAATACTCACTTGCATTTGGAGGCCATCTAGTATCTTATTTGGGGGTAATTTCTCATGGTGTGTAATCTTGTTGGGAGGCAATCTCTTATTTCCCACTACCTAGGGCAAAGAGAATAGGGTACACCCTGGTACTCAGGTAGTGATAATGATTTAATCTCTGCAATTGGATATTTCCACACATGACTTAGAATATTTACTCTGTGATACACACAAGGATAGAAGCAATTCATTTTGAGCATCAGTGCCACGCCTGGGTTAGATGAGATGTTAAGAGATGCCTGTTCAGATGAGCCTTCTATCAGTATAGTTAGCTCCTGATAGCATCTGTGTATTTGTGTGTGTGTGTGTGTGTGTGTGTGGTGTGTGTGTGTGTGTGTGTGTATGCATATGTGCATATGTATATGCTTAAATATATACCTCCTTAAAAGTGTTTGTGTATATATGCATACGTATTCTCAAATCTTCCTACTTACCTATCTGCCTATTTACCTACCTACCTACCTATTGCCTTAAGCTAGCCACAGTATATTTCTGCTACTTATTGTATGACAACGTCCTAATTGTTACAGAACATAGACCAACACAAGCAAAGTATCCCTGGGGAAATATGGAGAAAATGGGATTATCTAGTCTGGGTGCATACAGTTGTAAATCCTATAATATCCTGGTAGGGGAGTTTACTAATCCATGGGAAAGAGTTGTGAAACTTCCAATTCAATCATCCTGTGTTCATTTGGGAACAAGCTCTAGGAGACAACATTGCTGCCACCAAATTATGGTAGCAGAAATTCAAGGATTGCATGGTGGCATGGTTCTTTCTAATAGAATTCAATGGTTTGAAAGAAGGGAATTACAAGTTTCAAATATCTAACCTGGAGGTCTTGAAATAGGATATTTAGGTGGTTTTTGCCCACCTTCCACTAAACATCTCCTGTTCTCCAAAGTAGATTCCCCTTTCTTGCCTGATGGTTCTTTCCCAGTTGCGTGAAGATTATTCCGTTACAATCTCACCTTAGTGAATTCCTTAAAGAGGAAGCCCATTACCTGTGTGTCACTCCCTGCGCCTACTTTACCCAGACCTGTTCTGAGAGTTAGGTGTCTGTATAGCAAAGGACATAAACTATAAATAAAACCTTACAAGTTGGATTGATATATACATGAAGAAGAATCAAAGAGTTGCTCATTTGTATTGGAAAGAATCTGGAGGGTATGCATAAGAACAGATTTTTAGGGTGTTCATGCAAGGCTGGCCTATTTTTAGATCACCAGTGCCAGTCGCTCAGATAAAACTCTCTCTCGCCATACTGTGAACATTGGTCCCTATAAAACTTTGTTAAAACTTTCTCATGTGTGTTTGAAGAAACTAATATAGTTAATCATCATCTCCAAGTGACTATACAAAGAAACACATTTGAAAAATTACAAGTTTAATGGATTGTGCGATTTTTTTTTTAAAGATTTTATTTATTTATTTAACAGAGATAGCCAGCGAGAGAGAGAACACAAGCAGGGGGAGTGGGAGAGGAAGAAGCAGGCTCATAGTGGAGGAGCCTGATGTGGGGCTCGATCCCATAATGCTGGGATCACTCCCTGAGCCGAAGGCAGGCGCTTAACCGCTGTGCCACCCATGCACCCCAGATTGTGCGATTTTGAACATTTGTCAACTGCTCTCTTTTCAGTCCTGCTGTATCCTCCTGTCAGCTGCCTACATTTGGTTTATTTTCCATCACAACTATCAGTGATATATTCAGTCTCATTAGATTACAAGGAAGAATTAAGGAACAGCTTTGTATCCCTTTTAGAATTCTTTCATACTATTGTCTGAATCGCAAGTCTTTCTTCCATCTGGCCACACAGGAAGACAGAGTTGAGAATGAAAATATCAAAACCTGTCTTCATATATACACTGAACACTTCTAGATTTCTCCACTACTAACTAACTTTTCTTTTTCAATAAATTATTTTTGTTTTCTTTCACCACCAGACGTTACCCTTGTGATGGCCCTAACACTCAGCCTTTACTAAATTGTCCTTGATAATAATTCTCTTGGAACTGTTTTAGAGAATGGGCAGTATTTCTTTCCATAGATTTAAACAAATTACAATTTAATATTTTTCAAAATAGAAAAAAATAATAGCAGTTGTTATTTTTATGAAAGAAGAAAAGAAGAACCATTGGCCTGAAATCTACAAAGGACCATGAGATACATAATTGTAATTCTTTCATTTACTCAGAGGAAAAGAATAACCTTCATTCTCTTTAAGAATTAGTATGAAAGCAACAGTAAGATAAGACAGAGAGAAGAAACCTAGGAGAGTCAAAACAATTATACATGTAAGTAGATTGTTGTATGTGGTACTCTGCCCTTGTTGTAAAAAATACAAAGACACAGTATTACACTATCACTCTATGAATGCATGCTAGATACATTGTATAAATTTACACACGGAATTACAAACTCCTATTGGAAATTTACTGCATGCACCTTCATTCTACAGCTTGGAAAGTGTGTTAGTGAATTCTCCAGAGAAAAAGAATCAATAGGATATATACATATGTATATAGAGGGAAAGAATTATTTTCAGGAATTGACTCACATGATTGAGGGAGCAAGCAAGTCTAAGATCCATAGAGCAGAAAAAAGCTGGAAATACAGCTAAGAGTTGATATTGTAATCTTGAGTCCAAAGACTAGAAATTCAGATAGCAATTCTATAATTTTGAAGATAGAGTTTGCAGTTTGAAGACAGGATTCTTCTCCTTTGGGAAATCTTTGTCTTTGCTCTTAAGGCCTTCAATTGTTTGGATGAGGCTCACCCACATTCTGGAGGATAATCTGCTTTACTCAAAGTCTTCTGACTCAAATGTTAATTACACCTAAAAAATACCTTTATAGCAACACCTAGATTGTTGCCTGACTAAACAACTGGGCGCCATTGTCTAGCCAAATTGACACATAGAATTAATCATCGTAGAAGGTTTGGAGGGAAAGAACATTTTGTATCTAATCTGGTTATAGTTGCTTGTGGTCTTTTCTTTTATGGTCACTATTCTCAACTGATTTTATTAAATATCTGAAACTGTTTTGAATATGTGACATATAGATTCGTGTTTAGTACATTGTACTGTAATATTCAACCATGGCAACTTTTCCACAGAATACACGTGAGTGCGTTAGGTCCATTCTTTTCAGCAAGTCAGCCTCTGGTGGTTCAAGCTGTGCTTCACCACCTAACACAGCAGCCCACGTAGAAAATAGTGTAAAGAACAGAGTAGACAAGTACCAATTAAAATTACACAAATAAGAGTGTGTCCCCAAAGATGAAAGAATGAGAACATTTTGTTCTAACATACTGAGAATCAGAAAAATGAATTAAACAGGAAGATATACCAGGATATTTTAAATAAAGTAGCAGATTACAAACCTACATAGTAACTGTTATGTGTTACAAGTCACTTCTGTTGCCTAGCAGAGCCTACTCTCAGTTATATCTGGAAACTGTGTATCAAGAACTTCTGAAAACATTCAGACCTCATAAAAATCGAACTCCAACAAAACTAATGGTACAAGGCTACCTGTATTGTTTCTTCAGAAACTGGGTCTGCTTCTCTCTGATAGGACTTGATAATTTATGAGCTATGCAGAATGATTTTTGCTCTACATCTTGCAACCAAATCCCACACACAACACATTAGAAAAGTCATTTTGACAGATTGTCAAGTAAAGAAGATAACAAAAGAAAGCCAAATGTATGAATGACTCATGTTTGGGCTCCTATAAAAAGGCTTTATTTTTGTTTGTTTTTGTTTTTATAACGAACAAAGATGCAATATTTTGTTCTGGATTTTCGTGTGATAGCTAAAATTCCCTTTTGCAGCACACATGGTAAGTCATTTTATATTACCTTGGTAGTTTCATGAAATGTCTTCTCTCATCGAGATTCCATCTTGTCCAGTAGAAGGAGCACTCAGCTAAAAGGAAAATAAAATAGACTTAAAACAAAATTTCTAAAATGCTCACAGCCCTGGGACACAGCTCTATTTCAGAAACAGCTGCTCTGAAGCTAGGCTGTGGGCTGTGGCTGGGCAGTTTTACGGGAACCCGATTCAGGATGTAGCTGTTAGGCCCCAAACTAAAGTGTGAGCCTGGACTCACTCCACCTCTGGAGACTTTATCCCTGGGAGGGTCTCAAAGAAATGCTGGTCTTCGTAGCAAAGATGCCCAGAGAAAAAATTGTCCCCAAAACCAGGGTCACCTCTTGGGACTTTAATCTTCTTTTGGATATTGACCTGATAATTCTTTGCTACAGTAGTCCTCCCTTTATCTGCAGGGGGCTATGTTCCAAGACCCCCAGAGGATGCCTGAAAACGCAGATAGCACTAAACTCTGTGTATAGTATTTTTTTTCCTATATATACCTACCAATGATGAAGTTTTATTTATAGATTAGGCATGGTAAGAGATTAACAACAAATAATAATGAAATAGAACAATTATAACAATATATACAGTAATAGTATGCGAACGTAGTTTCTCTCTCAGAATAGCTTATTGTGCTGTGATGATGTGAGATGATAAAATGCCTATGTGATAAGATGAAGGGAGGCGAATGATGTAGGCATTGTGACATAGGCTTAGGCTGCTGTTGACCTTCTGATGGCATGTCAGAAGGAGAATCATCTGCTTCCAGAGCGAAATTGACCCCAGGTAACCGACACCATGAAAAGCAAAACCGTGTGTAGGAGAGAACTACGTATTTCGTGAGCTTCCCGGTGCCGTCTGGCTAACGACTTCATATTGTGTTTAGATTTTCTCTGTTAGTAGCAATGTTGGTTCAAAATACGGAATCCTACCTTGCCAGAAGTGGAGTGCGTTGCCATTTCTTAACTCTTTTATATTCTTCCTGTCTCTTCTAAATTTGGATGTGCATAATGACCACCACACTCAGGACCAAAGCCAAGTTTTATGAAATCTCATCTACTTACTATAATGTGGAAAATGTTGGTTTTAACATTATTTATCTCATTTTGCTGAGCTGTATTTGTGCTTGTTTATTGATTGCCTTGGAGCCTTGGCTGGGGCTTTCTTTCAACTTAAAAGCATCCCTATCTGAAGGTTGGCTGTGCTCTGCTACCCATATTAGAAAGCTTTAGCTCAAAGCCAGTTCCATCCATGACTCCTTCTACTTCTCATTCTTATTTGATCTCTGTCTATTCTGAAATACCATTTTACTTATTTTTGGTGTGATATACATAGTGTTTTTACTCATTAAGGGGTAGCAAGCGTGGTGGGCAAGATGATTTCGTTTGCAACCCTGGCTTGCAAACTCTCCCAAGCAGGGGTTAAGCTCTTAGTATCTTCCTCTGAATTTATTTGAGTGCTTTAGACAAAAAAGGGAGGCTAGATTTGTTAGAGACATCACTTGGACTATCCCATCACATGTTAGAGATCTTTTCATTGCTCTCTGGATCCCATAGAAGCTTCTGAACATTACCTTAATTCAAAGTGTTTCACTGAGAGAATTTTAACTGGTATGTGGTGTGCTTTTTCCCCTCCATTTTTTTTAATAGTTATGACTTTTAGTACATATAAAAAAATAACCTGAAACCCATGATATCACAAGTATGGTTATGGTAATATGGACATCACAAATAGCAGATGCGTTAATGAGAAGATAAAGGGATTTTTCAAAATTCACAAGGTGGTGGATAAATGTGGTAAGCTGATTGTAACAATAGCTCCCATTGGCTCACAGTGTGACGCTGTCACTCCTCCCCTCCATTTGCCCGCCTTTGAATCTGCAGGAGCCTTCTCACTTGCTGTGGCCTACAGAATGTGGCGGGAATGACAAGATGCTAATTCCAAGCCAAGGCTTCCGAAGACCTGCACATTTTGCTTCCTTGAAAACTTGCCAAGGAATTAGAAGAAGCAGAGGTTAGTTGGATGGATTATGAGAGACCAAATGAAATGAAGCTGCGCTGGGTCTTCCCAGCTGTGGATACGCTGGGTCAGCCAGATCCCAGGCATCGTCCCTGCACCGATCCCCTGCCAGCTGCAAATGCGGAAGTGAGCCCAGCCAAGATCAGCTGGGACTTGGTTCAAATCAACAAAACCATTCAGCTGACTCACAGACTTAGGAGTGAAAACACATATTTATTATCGTATGCTGCTGAGGTTGTCTCAAGTAGCAGTATTGTGACAATAGGTAATGAATACAGAGAACGACCAAAATTTGAGGAAACACTGATTTATGCAGTTTACCAGCTATTGTCTTTGATCTTTTAATATGTATTATGTAACATCGCATGCTTCTGAATCAATTCCAGAGCAGGTTATGGGAGAAAAAAAGATTAGACTTCAGGGTCTATTTCTTCAACTTTTCTTCCCTATGGAATTCTCTTCCAAAAAGCTTTCCTTACAATTACCGCAGAATTTTAAACCAGTGGCGAGGTAGGGACAGATAATGAGTGAAGAATAAACAAGAGCATCAAAAGGAGGGAGGCAATCCAGTCAAAATCACTTTAATAAATGTTCATCAATCTCTTCCATTGCTTAAAAGTTTGAACTCCAACTCCAATGATTGGCCAGTGACCCTTCTGTTTCTAAAGGAGATCTGAACTATTATTTTTCTCTTTATCTAGAACAATTTTCTTGGAAGCCCCACATTTTTTGTTCAGAGTGCTGTCAAAAAGGAGGATGATTGAGTTTGGAGCCAGAGAGACCTGATTTGGATCCTGGCTTCCCTGTTGCTTCTGTGAGTTGGGGAAGTTGCTTTATCTGTGAGCCTCAGTTTCCTCCTCTATCAAATCAGGATCATATGATTTTTTATAAGAGACCTAACTATCCATGAAGTTCATGGTACGAATACTTATATGAAAGATGGTAGTTCCTTCCTCCAAGGTAGCGTGTTGTTTCTTAGACACCGAGTACCTACAGGGACTCACTCTTGACTGGGTAACATACTCCTCCAGCCACCCTAATCTCAGTCCATTTGGGCTGCTTTCACACAATTCCATAGACTAGGTAGCCGATACACAACAGAAATTTATTTCCCACAGTTCTGGAGGCTGGAAGTCTGAGATCAGGGTGCCAGCCCAATCAGGTTCTGGTGAGAACCCTTCTTTCTGGTTGTGCTCTGCCGTCCTCTGTGTCCTCAGATGGTGGTGAGTGGGCAAGAGAACTCTCTGGCTTCCCTTTTATAAGGCACCAATTTCTCATGAAGCCACTCATGAAGCCTCACCCACATGACCTAGTTACTTCTCAAAGGCACCCGGTTACATTGGAGGTCAGGATTTCCAATACAAATTTGAGAGAAGACAGAAACATTCAGTGCATAACATGTCTCAAAACACAATGATATTAAATGGATCTGAATTCTCTTCTTCCAAAATCACTTTTATGAGATTAGGGACAGGGCCTTGGCTTTGACTACAGCCACATCCCCATGTTACCCTGTCGAGTCAGGTTCACTTGCTCTGCAGTATCCAATATATTGAAGTGGTAAAATTGACCACACATTTTCCCAATATTTTCCTAGGTTTGGAGCTAGGTTAGACAAGATGGTAATCCCAAAATGATGATTCTTCTTTTAACTTTTAAGGAATTGCCCCTGTTCTTATCTTTTTATTTAACTGCAGATATGTCTTTCCAAAACCATCTTGGATTCCTACGAACTGAAGTTCTGTTAGATGCGTGGTGCATTTCAAGACTGCAAACATGAATATCCACATAAACTAGAACCTGAAGACTGACAGGCATCTTGAAAAGACACTTTGTACGTTGTTATCTGGTCAGCATTATTTAGAACCTCACAATTCAAAGATTTTGGATCACCGAAGCTCAACCTCCTTGTGTGAGTTAAGGTTCTCCAGAGAAACAGAACCAATAAACAGATTATAAAGAATCGGCTCATGCATTTATGGAGACTGAGAAGTCCAAAATCTGCAGAGCTCATGTCCCAGTTTGAAGATCATCAGGTAGAAAAAGCTGATGTGCCAGTTTGAAAGCTTGTAGCCAGGCGAATTCTCTCTTACTTGGGGAAGAGTCAGAGTTTTGTTTAATTCAGGCCTCCCTCCACAAGTCCCACCCACATTAGGAAGGACAATCTGCTTTACTCAGTCTGCCAATTTAAATGTTAATCTCATCCAAAAACACCCTCACAGAAACACCTTGTACAATGTTTGACCAAATATATGGGCACCCAGAGGCCCAGGCAAGCTGACACATAAAAATTAATCATCACAATTCTCATTCTTCAATGAAGATCTCAGGCCTAGTGAGGTGTAGAGATTTTCTCAAGATACAAGTCACGACATGTAAGACTAGAACCATCGATGTGCTGACAATGTTTGAAACCAGATCGCCAAAAGAGAAAGAAAAATATAGGGAAAAAAGCCTTGGTTTGTAGCATTTGCCAGTGTCCATGGTGGAAAGGAGTGTAGTGGTGGGAAGGAAGGGAAGAAGAATTTAAACAAACAAACAAACAAGAGGGGTTTTGCAAGAATAAGATGGGTCACAGACTGAGGAATGTAATGAAAGCAACTTTGTGTTTCTAGAGGACAAAAAGAAGAAAAAAGATATATCTGAAGTCATTTACTCAGCTAGCGTCAAGTGATAAACTACATCACATCAATGCTTTGAGGTCTTACCCTCAGACCAGGGACAGGAATTCTCTATTAAAAGAATGGGGGTCAGTTCAACTTACAGAATTCATTAAAGCTTTATAATTAAACAACTCTTTATGAGAAATCAACCCAGTCCCTGTGGGTGTGTCTTAACATATCATCCCCCCACCACCGCCCCAATTCAGCCAGACAACATCTAGGTCTGTTCGTGGACCTTAATGGGGCCTTTGAAGTAGGCAAGCCAGTTCTCATGGCCTCTAATCTTACTATTAGGAAAACAGACATAAAATAAAGTTTGTTTTTAGTTATAAATTTGGGAAATTTATAACTGGGAAAAACGATTCTAATTTTAAATATCCCGCTTTAAGGTGCCTTTGTGGAAACTCTAAATCGTTAGCTTTCATGCTAAAGGTGAGAAGGACTGTTACAGGTTTTAGGAACCAGATTGATACTTGAGGCTTAAATGATTACATAGCCCAAGATTTAAGATACAAAATATATAGAAATCCACATCAAATAACGAATACCAGTATTTTCTTGAGTTATTCTTATTTCTAGACATTCTCCCAATGTACAAATGTTGCAAACTGGAAGTAATTCAGGAAAACATTTTTGAGTTCGAAGATCTAGTCTGATTTACAAAACGAACAAAGAGCTATCTACCTGTGGACAGAATCGGTTCTGTGCGTTTGTATTCCAAGAAGCATCTGGGATATAAACATGTCTTCTCCCAAAGTGGAGTATCATCTGCTTGCCTACATACCCTCAGAGATGGCAGTGAACTCGTACATCTGTGGATCTCAGAGTGTGGTCTATTGACCAGCAGCATCAGCAAGTTCTCACTAGATCTGCAAATTCTTGGCCCCATCTGAGACCAGCTGAATCAGAAGCTTTGGGCTGGGGCCCAGAGTGCCTTCACAAGCCCTCCAGGTGATTCTGATGCATTTCCTTTGTAAGACCAATGCCCTCCAGAAACCAGTTTCTCATTCTCCTCTCCTAAGGCAAAACTCCGCAAAACAGAGTTTGGAAGGGAAAGAAGGTTGTATTTTCGCGAAGAGTTAGGTTCTACGTTTTCAACTTATCACTCATCACTTGCCCCTTCTCCCTCCCAACCAAACAAGTCTTAGCACCCCAGATTTGAAGGGTCATAGATTACTGCGATGTCGTACCTCCTGAAGGGCTTATCAGAGTCAGCAAGTCACTGTATTCACGGGTATGTTTTATTGCAGTGATAGGAAGCAAAGCACAATCAGCAAAGAGAAGGCATCTGGGACAAAGTCTGGAGGAAACCAGGTGCAAACTTCCAAAGGTCCTCTCCCAGGGGAGTCACGAGGGACGCACGTAAATGCCTGAGGCAACCAACTGGGACAACACATGTGAAATCTTGCCAAGCAGGGAAGCTCATTAGAGACCCCTTGCTCAGGGTGTTTAATGGGAGCTGATGATGTAAGCACCTTCTCCCCAGTGTCTCCTAAAATTCCATACTCCCAGAAGGAGAGCAGGTGTTCATCGTAAGCCAGACTATTCGCATCAGCGTTAGGCAGAGTGAGCCACTCTTAACCAGGTCTGAGAATCTGAGAATGGTGGGACCCTTCAAAATTCAGTTTCCAGATGCCAGGCAAGGAACAACTATGTAAGCACTTTTCAAAGGATAGCAGTCAGGCCTGTTATGTCAGCTGTTTTCTGTACAACTCTTTTCTGTTTCCTTTTCTGTAAAATGACATAGGATTAAATGAGATAATGTATATAAAGTGTGCAGAGGCTCAGAATGATCCCTTACTAAATGCTAGCTAGAGTTAGTATAATTTGTGTTGAAGAACACAGCCAGCCAGCCACCAGAACCAGATGTTGGCTGTCAAGGGCGGGTCATAGTTCATCTTTTTTCTCTTCCCATTGTTCACTACATTGTTCAGCACACAGTAGATGCTCCTTAATTATTGGATGATGTGGTAGTGTTTTCTACCCTCCAAACTAATCTCTCTGTTTTTTACTTTTCAAGTCCTCCCATGTGACCTTTCTTGTAACTGGTTTAGTCTTGAGTCAGTCTCTAGAATGTTCCACTATATAGAAGATGTACTTTGTATGGTCACCAACGACAGACTTGTCTCCGAAGTTATACGGAAAAATAGATATAATTCTTATCTTCAACCTTCTAGCTCCTGCTATAGTTGATGACTAAACCCTGTCTGAGCTCAGGTTCTAGGACGGGATATTGTTTGTCTCTCTGGAACTGAGATAATCACCATCATTTTAAAAAAAGCCTCCATATTTCTATTCATCAGACCTTCATTTATAGGTGTTCAGAGTCAGAATCTTGGGAGTTGTTTCAAATTCTTCTTGACTTCATGAACTCATCAGCCTGGCTTACTACTTATTGTGTGGAGCCCTCTCGAAATTTTCAGCAGTGTCGCTGACCGTTATACTGTGAAAGTTCTTCTGAGCGAACCCCTCCCGCTGGCTGCCAGCATTTTGATATTTGAGCGTGACTTGCATACCTCATCTTACACAAGGGTGTGTATTCACTACAAAATCCCTTAGCCGTTACTAAAAATATCTATTGAGACTCTAAACTGTACATTAAATAAAACTTATCTCTTTGGCCTATCCCTAATATCTCTATCAAACTTTTAAATTTCTTTTTTTTTTAAAGATTTGAGAGAGAGTACGCGCGAGTGGGGGGAGGGGCAGAGGCTGAGAATCACAGACTCCCGGCTGAGCACGGAGCCTGATGTGAGGCTCGATCCCGCGACCCGTGAGATCATGACCTGAGCTGAAACTGAGTCAGACCCTTAACAGCATGAGCCAACCAGGCTCCCCTATCAATTCCCCACCCCCCAAAATTCCCTACCTCCAGCCAAGAAGAGCTCCTCGCGCCATCTGTGAACAAGCTATTCTCTCAATCGGTCTGAGGCCGATAGTTTCTGCACTACCTCCACTCACTTTCCATCTTCTTTAACTTTAGGTTTGCAAAGAGGGACAGTGTCCTCTTGTCTAGTCTCTTTAGGCATAGCAGTGCGGCCGCGCCAGAGAAAAAGCCACGCTGCCAGTTAGGAGACGGGTGCTAGCCACACGTCACGATTAGGGAGGAGGAGCCGTGGAGCGTGGACCAGCCCCTGCAGCGCTTTGCTTAAGCACCCACCGGGGCTCAAGGTGCAGGCCAGCCGCGAGAGGCCAGGGCCGCCGAGCAAGTGGCCACAGCTGCCCCGGCCGCGGGCTTCCGAGACCCACGTTCAGCCTGAGCTGCGGGGCTACAAAAAGCATGTTGATCTTTTTCTCCACTGTCCTCCCAACAGCTCAGGAACGCATCTGGGCAACATTAACATATTAAGTAGGAGGAGGACTGACAGGTCCTTGAAAGACCAACCCACTCCTTGCAGAGGCAAAGACCACGACGCCCAGGGAGATCCAGGGATGGCAGCACTCCCATTTGCCCAATTGGCTATTTAGTGAGAACTTTAAAAAGACGTATTTTACTCAAGCGATGTCGCTTTCCTCAGCCAGATATGTTCACGACAATGATAGAAATGTCAGACAGGCAGCAGATGCGCCAGCGTCCACCGCAGTCTGGGTGGGCGGCGCGTCCGCTGCGGAGCTGCAGCGAGAACTTGAACCTCTTTAGATCAAGGCCAAGGCATACGCGCTACGGTGCCTCCCCATGCGCCACTGCTGCCCTGGGTTTTTTGTTCGTTTTTGTTTTTTAATAGCCCATTTCTGCATGTTTCTTAATCTTCAAACTGAATATACGTTACTTGAAAGAAGGAATCATTTCCCTTTTCTTTGCCTCTCCGAGAGTGGCATCGCGTCGAGACCCGCAGTAAGCGTGTCTTGAGTACATCCCGCCTGCAAGGTATGACGCCTCCGCGGTGCTTCCTCAGCGGTCTGGCGGTTCCGCGCTCCGCGTCTGTTCCCCTCCTGCCTTGCATGCTTCTCATTCTTGTTCACAGCGTACCATTCATGAACTGCGGGAGCGCTCACAGGCAAAATGCTCTTAAGGTTCAGCCGATGGCTCACTTTTGCTTCTCCTCATTGCTTCGTCCCTCGTAAGCCGAACATCCTCCGTGTCCCTCCGTGTCCAGTCATTAGCGGAATGCTGTGGATTCTTCCCTCAACTTGTCTTTCTCATTCGCTCCTTTATTTCCTTTTCCACTACCGTCCCGTATGAAGCTCGTTCCTTCTTTCCCCCCAGAAACATTCATTCACGGCTGCACTGGTATAAAGCAAAGTAGATTACAGAGAGAAGCCAAAAACCCGCGTCAACCTGGTTGTGCCACTGCCCATCATAGGACTGTTAGCCAGTCACTGACCTGGAGCTTCCTTACTTTTTAAATGATTTAAATGAAGTAACTCTATGGTCTGCTCCAGACCTTTCCACCCACCCGCTGACCTCCGTCTGAAACACATGGCTCCACCCCACTCTGCTGACTGCTTTTGCCTACTCGCACCTGAGCCCGGTTTCTTCCTCCAGACAGACTCCCGCGGCCTCTCAGTGTGTCATTGGTGTGTTGTGACACCTTGCACTTACTTCAACTATACTCTCCACTCATTCACCAGGCATTAACCCAGTGTTTACCACCTTTGAAGCACTTGCTGGCCTCCTGAGACACTGGTGAATAAGGAGACAATGTTACATGCCTATTCCTCACTGCAAATATTGCAATGTATCCGTGTTTCTGTTTTCTCTAGTGCACAATAATTACTTCGAAGGCAAGAATATGCTATCGTGACCATACATACAGCACCTCACCAGAACTCAATAATTATTTGCTAAATGAGTAAGCAAATGTTCCTTCCACTCGTGATTTTCAACATATCTGAATCCAAAATCTCTGGGTTTTTTTTGTTCTGTTTTAAAAGATTTTATTTATTTATTTGACAGAGAGAGAGACAGCCAGCGAGAGAGGGAACACAAGCAGGGGGAGTGGGAGAGGGAGAAGCAGGCTCCCAGTGGAGGAGCTTAACGACTGAGCCACCCAGGAGCCCCCAAAAGCTCTGGGTTTTGCCCTTCATTATGGATAGATGTCTAGCACTAGTGGTTTAAATAAACCAAGAATAAAAAAATAAAAAATAAAAAGCGTGAACAAACATACAAACAAAACAAAGCCAACGAATAATGAAAACTGAAGTGTGCACATTAGTCTACATGTAGGAAACATTTCAAGAGGCTGCGTTCAACGGTAGCGTCTATGCTCCAACAAGCGGCTGGTTTTGCTCAGTGCATACATCGATCACCAAGTCCAGCATTGCATTCACGCAGGCGATTTCAAAAATAATTTTGAAACATACATGCTAACAAAAATTGTGTTGAGCCCAAATGTTTACAAAATTCAAAGAGAAATTCACAATTGCATAGGTGTGCTCATTTTCTTTTATTCATGTTTTTAAATTAAAGGCCTCTAACACCAACATTCACATTATGACGCACAAAGGGTCAGTTTATTCACTTTGAGATGGCTCAGGCCCAGGATAAGTAATAAAATCATAAAAATGTTTACTACTAAACATTTCCCTTCAATCTCAACATGTCATTTCATATTTAAATAATTGCGCTAATGGTCTTTTGCAGCCATGAAATATTTGCAATGTGTTTCCCTCAATGGCCACTGGATGGCAGTGGTTTATCATAATTTCAGTGGTATTTGGTCTGGTTTGGTTCTTTTGTTTTTGTTTTTCCTAGGTGCAGAACAAGTAGTTTTTTGAAGAGCAAGAAGTTAAAGGGACTTTTTAGAGTAAAGATCAACAACAAAATATTTTTTTTAAAGGTATAAATTGAATATAATTAAATCCTTCCTAATTGAAATAAAAGAAGTTTTACCATATATTTTCTTCCTCGGTCCTAGATTTCTTCATAGTGGCCAAGAATACAAGTTTTATAATTAGACAGATAGAAATTGATGTTCTTCTTCAGAAACAACCAACAATTTTATTTTAGCCAAATTGCTATATCTCCTTAAACCTTTGTTTTCAAATCCATAAACACCTATTAAAGCACCTGCCCCTATTAGGTATTCAATAAGAGGATGTTTGTAAAGGGCTTAGGCCACAGAGTTCTTAGTAAATGCTAGCTTTAATAATAAAATATTGTATTATTAGATTCAGAATCTTGGCGGGTGGGAAAGAGCTAAAGTAAAAAGCCTTCACCTTGAGCTTAAAGAGGGAGAGAGAAAGACAAGTTCAAAGGACAGAGAAAAGGAAAATACCAGGCAGGTTTTTGTGAGAGAAACAGTGATATACAGTGAAAGAACATCATTTTCAGAGCCAAAAAGACCAGAGTAGGAATAGTGATTCTGCTGTTTAGACCATGCATTCATTACTTAGCATTACTTAGTCTCATTTTCTTTATTTGTAAATCAGAACTCATAACACTTTTAAGGCTAATATGAGATAAAACAAGCTAATGTACATAAAGTGCTTGACGAATAGTAGTTATTAAAGGTTGCTATTTTTCTTCTTTGCAGACTTTTATAAAATCCTACAAAGAAACTGCATATTAAATTTTGATTTATTTTCCCAGGGCTTGAGATCTCTGAGAAGTCTATAGAACATACAGGTCTGGCAAACTCCTGTACGCTTCCTTGTGGAAAGGTTACTGTTGCAGGTTTTCATAATTCAAAACTTTTATCCAAATCTATAAGTTATCTTCAATGTTTCACAGCTCTCTTGAAACATCCTTCCATAAGATGTTCATGGGTGTGACATGACATGATAAGACCAGGCAGTCTAAGGAATTAGAAAAGATCTTGAGGGTTAATCTATTAAATGGAAATATGGGGTCTCCTGGGTGACTCAGTCAGTTAAGCATCTGCCTTTGGCTCAGGTCGTGATCTCAGGATTCTGGGATTGAGCCCACCCTTGGGCTCCCTGCTCAGTAGGGAGTCTGCTTCTCCCTCTCCCTCTGTCCCTTCCCCCCTGCTTGTGCTCTCTCTCACAATCTCTCTCTCTCAAGTAAATTAATAAATCTTAAAAAAAATGGAAATGCTACACGTTCACTACATGAACTATGGTTAAGAAGACTATAAGAAATAAACTCTTCCAAGGTGATGTGTAAGGATTTCTTCATGGGGGTCAAGAGAATTATGGACTAAAGTATGTCAAACAAGGAACAAATTGTATCCAGACTAGTTGGTCAATGTTGACTAAACAAGTGATACAAGTCATGGCAATGAATACTAATAGTGGTGATGTGAAGAAACTTCTGTGCCTACTCTCCAGCACACGAGGAGAACTTTTGGGGATTAGAATTTGTGTTCAATAGGAAAATAGGATAGCCTACTGTTTCCATTTCCAGAAGAGGATCTGTGTCCAAGAAAAGGTCAACCACGGGGTATTTGTTTTCCCAATAGTAGGAGCTACCTCCCATCCGCCACCTCTCTCTTCATTTTCAAAGAGACGGTGTATTTCAATATGTTGGAAAAACCTACCCATCATAGTGTCAAACCCATTCTTTTACCAACGATGAGACAGGGGCCTTTAAAGATTGGAGGAGTCATTCCTGGTTGCTGCACAGGCTGTGAGAAGAAAAACTTGCCCAATTCCTGATCCAATATTTCTTCGATTTTTGCACTCTGCCTCAAGAAAAACCCACAATTAGACTTCAGGTGATTTATTTATTTATCTTTAACTAATTCTGACGCCTTCCCTTACAGAGCAGCCCAAGCAGTTGCAGAGGGCAAAAGCAAGCAGACCATAACATGGAAGTCCCACTTGATGAATCCAAATTAAAAGGATGATTTCATTGGACAGTGTGAGAGATCCAAAGGGATTCCCAGTCTTTTCATTTCCTACTTATTCAGGGAACAAGGGTGCACACCACCCAAAATACCTTTAAAAGGCTATTTCAGTGGCTCCTGATTCTGAAAAGTAACCTGAGGGAATAAAGGAGTAACAGCCTGATTTGGGGGGTAAACCGTGTGGAAAGCCAAACACTTAACTGAATTAGTTGTCCTTTCAATCTTGCCTTTCATTCCCAGGGTGGTAGAAAGATGTTCAGATGTCTCCATTATCTTGCTCACTCCCGCTGGCCAAAAAGGCTGGGGTTTCTCATTAATTTAATGGGAAGCTGCTAAGTCCTTACCATTCTCCCCATGAAATGCACCATGATCAGCACTATGTCATTCCCGATTTATTATCACCTGCTAGCTAGAGTGCTGCTGTACTTGGAACATCTTAAGGAATCCACTCTCTTTTGGTAGGCTTTGAGTATAGGAATCTCAATATAGAAACAGCACATTTTAAATGCCAAATCATAAACAAAAACATATTAATGAGGGCTTTTTAAAAATAATGGCATTCCTTAAAAAGGGGGTATTTTTGGGAACATAATCCAAATGACATTAGAGTGTAGTTGAGAGACTACAATTTCTTTTTTTAAGGTTGTGGGCACTATCCCTACTTTGCATTTTACTGATTCAATGCTAATTTAAAGAAACTCAGAAAATACACCTACTCGCATAGAAATTCGATTATAAATCAAACTATGGAACTGGATGGTTACCTTTCTCATTTATAGATGAGGAATGCGAGACTAAGAATGTGGGCAATTGGGCACAGTTTACACAACCAGTTAGAGTCTGAGGTGGAAGGAACCCAGATCATATAATTCGTCAGCTGGTACAGAGCTTTTCACCGTACCAAGCTGTTCTTGGTTGGACTTGCTTCAGGATGGGTCACCCGGGACATGGAAGGAATAAGGCAAATTGCTTTCATCCTTTGGAATTCTTACTGGGGATGGGAGTGGATGAGGAGATGGGGAGATGGGGGGAAAGATACCCAGTTTGACCGTGTTTTATAGAGAGGATGTCATTCGAACCAGCCATGGGTTGGATCAACATGGACGTAGGTCTGGATGATGGAGAGATCATGAACTCTGAGGAGGCTTCCACTATGCGCTTCTAGATTTGTTTGGCTGGTGGTGGGTGGGGGTGGTCAGTTGGTCTCTTAACTTTGAGTTTCCTCAACTACAAATAGGAGTAAAGACATAAGCCTCAGAAGGATTATTTAAAGGTTACATTGGGTATAATATGTAAAGCATCTAGCAGAATGATTCACTTCTATCTAGTGTTTAATAAGCACTAAAACTAACTTACCAGCCTTCTAGCCTTAGAACCATTTAAACTAGATCTGAGATGAAAGTCAGGCCTGGGGTAAGGAAGGAAGAAGTGAGGGAGGCTCGGGGTCTAGTACATTCTACAATTTGAAAGATGAACTACCAAACTTTAAAAGTATTGGGAGCATGTCAGAGTCCTCATTTTGTTGGTCCAGGAAATACAATGCCTTTTAATAAGCTAACAGATCATAAGGGCCGTGTGTTCCAAACACTGTCTCTCACTTTGGAACATCTCCATCTTAGCAGTTGCTAGAATATAATAGGAACAACTGCAGGAGGCATCAAAGAAAGCCTCCAAGAAGCAATGTGTCTTAACGGAGAATGCTTTTTTGACAAAAGTCCTGTCGTTCTCTTTTCCTTTTGTGCTGTGGTTGGAGGCAAGCTGATATTCATTTGTCCTATGATCGCATTTTCTGCATATTATTGACCCGAGGCAAATAGCATTCAGAGGAGAGAGTGTATTTTTAAGCCCTTGTCCTTTCGCGTACATAGAAAAACCCTCCAATGAGCAATTTTGAGATCTGTCTGTTTTTCTGCCCATAGTTTTGCCATGTGGATGGGACACTGAGAGACCAGGTGCCCATTGGTCTTAAGAGAATATATTCTCCATTAAGTGTAGGCAATCTTGCTTGCTTACTATTCCAGAAGCTCTTGGAAAATATCACTGAGTAAGACACAGTTGTCCTCAGGGAGCTCACACTTGGTGCTTGTTTATTAAGCTCCTGCAACAATTTACAGAGCTGACTCTTTAGTCAAGAAAATGAATCTACAAACCAGTGTTTGTAGAGAAGTAGGTTTCCTGCTTCTAAAGAATGAGTCCGTATACACATGCTTGCTGGGATGTACTACACGGAAGCTTACTGGAAGAGAAAGAAGTAATGGAACTCTGTGTGTGTGTGTGTGGGAGTTTGATTATACACTCCACCCTTGCCAGGACTTATTTTTAGCTTCAGAATCTCTGGATTGCCTTCCCCTCCCCCCTCTTTGATCATTCATCCCCTTCACTCAAAGTTTAGATGGGTAGGCTATTTAGAAGTTTGAACAGAATGGTTTTGATAGAGTTCAGGACATACTGCCCCCAAATACGGCACCTTGGCACAGTGAATATTTTGAGTTTAATGAATTTGAGAAAAATGGCAGGAAGGTCACGGTGACCTCCCACAACCTTGCCCTTCTCCCCTGACACAGGTCATAAACTTCATTTGAGAAGTGCCCTATCTACACCTGGAAGAAAGGAGCATCCTATACATATCTTTCATTATATTTCTATGTATGGCTCCTCTTTATAGCATTCTAAATAGGAGAAGAATGGTCTAGTTCTTAGAAGTTTAAAAGGAATCGTTTGTTACAATAATTACCAGGGAACGAATAGACAGACAATTTAATGGAACAGCATAGAAAGTGCAGAATCTGCATTTTTTGATAATGAGACTTAAATAAAAATTTCAATGTCTTTGTTATTTATTTATTGAGCTTTTCTACCCCATTTCAATCAATTTTCCATAATGCCTATTTTCTTAGCAAAAAGTTTTTTCATTCACGTGTTTAATGTTTTTAACATAGAGTTATACATTCTTTCACAATGCGATTTATGGTGGGTGCTTCTCAACTGGGGGTGATCTGCTTCTGCTGGGGACATGTGGTAATGTATGGAGACATTTTTGAATGTCATAGCCGGGGGTGGTCATGCTACTGGCTTCTAGGTGGTAGACTCCAGAGAAGCTGCTGAGCAGTGCAGAAGATAGCCGCCTGTACAACCAGGAATTGCCTGGCCCAAATGTAAATAGTGCCGAAGTTGAGAAAGACTGATCTGTAATATCTCCTTTCTCCCTTGGTGTATTTAAATTTAGGTGTTGCCTCTTTTTCCTTTTTTTTTTTTTTTTTTGGTCTCATTTAACGTTTCCAGAACTTTGTTTATCTTTTTGTTTTTTTTTCAAAGAACTAGTGTTTTATTTATCAATTTTGTGCAAATTTTGTGCAAACTAATGCAAATTTATCAATTTTGCCTCTTCCCATTTTGCAATTAACTAAATTATGGTTTTTAATCTCTATTAATTCCCCTTTTTTGCTTCTAATTCTTAGTTTCATTTTGTTGTTATTTTTATAGCTTCTTGAGTGGTCTTTTCTTGTGAAACATAAAATGCTCTGCATTTTCCCAAGTACCCTTCTGACCTAATCCAATAAGATTTTAAAAATATTTTATTGAAGGATAATTAATGTAGATAAAGAAAAATGTACATGCTGTAGCCATAAAGCTCAATGATTTCTTTTTTAAAAAAATTTTAAAAAAGATTTTATTTATTTATTTGAGAGAAAGAGAGAGCACGAGCGACAGTAGTGGTGGGGCAGGCAGAGGGAGAAGCAGACTCCTGGCGAGCAAGGAGCTCGATGTGGGACTCGATCCCAGCACCCTGGAGATCATGACCTGAGCCAGAGGCAGGCACCTAACCGACTGAGCCACCTAGGCACCCCGAAGCTCAATGACTTCTTACAGACTGAACACACTCATAACCAGCTGCAACTGAACAAACCTGCACCTAGAACAAGAACTCGAATATACCCAGCTTCCTGGAACTCTCCCTCTAGTTACAGCCCTCTCGGGAGTAGCTACTATCTCAACTTTTAACAGCATGGATCAACTTTTCCTTTCCTGTGCTTTATATAAATAGAAACACAGTTTGTGGTCTTTTTATGTAATATCTTTGGCTCCACATTATTTATGAGCTTTAGCTGTATTATTATGTGTAGTTATAATTTATTCACTCTCATCGCTGTACAATATTCCATTCTGTGAATACATCCCAATGTACTCACTATTCTACTGTCTATGGACATTTGGATCATTTCTTTCTATTGAGTTGCTTAAATAGTGCTGTTCTGAATATTCTGGTAGATGCCTTTTGGTGAACATACAGATACGTTTTCCTTGGAAATTACCTGGAATATACGTATTCAGCATTGGATATTACCAACCAGTTCACCAAACTTGTTGTGCCAGTTTCACCCCCACCAGTAATGGTTGGGATAAAAGCACTCTACATCCTGGCCAAAATTTGGTATTGATTGTCCTTTTTAATTTTAGCCATTTTGGTGAGTGTGCCATGGTCTCATATAGTGGCTTTAATTTATGTTTTTCTGATGATTAGCAAAGTTATTGTGTTTCATAGTTTACTGGTCATTTAGGTATCTTTTTTTGGTGAAGTGACTGTTAAGTCTTACTGAGTTTTAAAAGTTATTTTCTCTGGATATGAAATCTTTGTTACATACGCATATCATATCTTGTGCAGGTTTTTGTTCACTGTCTCCATTGTATCTTTTTGATGAACATAGTTTTGTAGTCTTAATATCATCCAATGCATTGCATTTTTTTCTTTTGAAGAGGTGTTTTTATTTCTTATTAAAACATCTTGCTTAGTCTGATGTCACAAAGATGTTCTTCACTGTTGTATTCTAAATATTTTGTTCTTTTACCATGGTCACTTAGTTTTGATGTACAGACATATCATGGGTCATAGTCTAGAGAATTTAAAAGTGCACTTTGATTTCTTCTTTTATTCAGGAGTTATTTAGGAGCAGGTTTTAACATTTCCTTGTAGTCTGACTTTTTTGTCTGTTTACCGTTTACTACTAGAGTTTTATTGTGCTTAGATATGTGGTTCATACAATTTCTACCTTCAATAACTTATTGAGTTTTTTGTGACACATTGCATTGTTATTTTTTGTAAACATCCCTTAAGATATCTTTGGAAAGAAAGAACATTCTCTATTAGTGAAGTTCAAATTTCCATATCTACCATCTTTAATTGCTGTTGTTATAGCAGCTATATTCGTATTTCATATGTATAAATATATTGAATCATCACAACAATTATATTCTTCACTTTCTAATAAGGAAACTGAGGCAGGAAGTTTGCAAGTATTTTGCCCCAAATCCAGCTCGTAAAGTGGGGGAAACACAGTTAGAATCCATGTTGGATAGCTCTGTAGGCAGTGTCCTTAAACAGTTTGTCTTACATGTTTCTATATTGCTATAATTTGCAATTTGCTATCCAATAAATTAATGTATTAATACAACATTCAATTGTTTTTTATACTTAACTTTTGTCTTGAATGACCAAAGACTGAGAAACCTTTTAGGGCTTCTTTCCATGATTATAATTTATCAATTTTTTCATTGTTCCTCTAGATTTTGCTGTTTTTTTGAAGGGTCATGATATAGAGCACATAAATTTTATACCTTTTACAAATTCATTATGGATTTTACCTTTATGTATTGACTGGATTACTAAGTGTAAGACACTTTTGCTTGGCACATGCTAACCTCTCTAAAAGCACTCCTCTTTTTATATTCTGTCTTCTCCCTTCTTAGGTTTCTTTCTCTTTCTCAGGGTAGTGAGTTCAAGCCCTGGGTCCCTGAGATCAAGACCTGAGCTGAGATCAAAAGTTGGATGCTTAACTGACTGAGCCACCCAGGCGCCCCTCCCTTCTTAGGTTTCTGATCTTGACTTTCAGCTCCATCAGCTGTTACTTCCTTTTTGTAATTTCTCTGGCAATCTGCACAGGTATTACGCTTCTTCTTTTCTTTTCTCTTCTCCATGCATCAACTTGATTGAATATGGGACGCTTGGATAAGAGAATGGGTTTCTTAAACTCTGAAGACCTTGTTCCATGATCTTCGGCCATTTAGTATTACAGGAAAAGTTTGGTGCCAACTTGAAAGTTTACCTTTTTCTTTAGCAAATCATTTATCTTCGCCCCACTGTGTTGATGCTTGTAAAATTTTTTCTTTAGCCTCGAAATTTAAATATTTCATCGAGCTGTATCAAATTTAAGTCTGTTTTAATGAATACGCCCATTCTCTTTGGAGTCACATGACTTTCTTCAGCATAGATGCATTTTATTTTCTATTTTTTTTCTTCTTCTTATCTACATTTTTGGACCAATAACATTATATTAGTTTCCAGTGGACAACATCGTGATTTGATACACACATACAGCTTAGAATGATCACCACACTAATCCTTTTTAACATCCGTCACCACACATGGTTACAAGTTTGTTTTCTTGTGATGAGACCTTGTAAGATCTACTCTTAACTTACAAATAAACAATACGGTATTAGTAACTATAGTCACCCTGCTGCACATTTCATCTCGATGACTTATTTATTTTACAACCGGAGGTTTGCACCTTTTGGCCACCCTTGCCCATTCTTTGTCTTCGTTTTTTTACATTTGCTGCTCCGTCTGTTCAATTCTTTCCTTTTAGACTTCTCATAAAACTTATTTTAGCTTTCCTGGATCTGTCTTCTAAAGGCTTAAACTTTTCTGGCAACATTTTCTAGTTTTCCTAGAAGTTCTGGAAGAATTTCTCTAGCTTATGTTCCTCATCCCTTGATTCATAGTCTACAGAATCTCGTCTTGTGTTCACGAATTCCACGGCATGAGAAAACTTAATGGTCATACTTTTCGTCTTAAAGCAACTTTTCCTGCTCCCACGTTATACCTTTATTTGTAACCCATGCTTTTTACTAAGTAGATAAAATGTCTTCTTGAATCTTTTAGAAAATACACATTAGAGATTTTCTATAGTTTTTCCTAACTTTCACTAATAAAGCCATTTTAAAAGGGCATATTTTTTTCTGCCTACTGGGTATGATTGCCTTCTTTTAAACTACTTAATCTTTATATTATAATTTTCTCCTTGTTTATTCTTAGGAATATGCATGCCTGGGTAGGATAAGGAATGAGGGAGTGACAGATAAGTAAGAAGGTGGAGGAGATTATAGGCTTGTCCATATTTGGAGATTTGTGTGATTTCTTTCAAAGACTGTGTTGGTCTAAATCAAGAAGAAAGTGGAAACAAGGAGAAGAGAGAGGGAGGAAGGGCAGGGAAGAGAGAGAAAAAGGAAGAAAAATAGGAAGGAAGAAAGGAAGGAAGGAAGGAAGGAAGGAAGGAAGGAAGGAAGGAAGGAAGGAAGGAGAAAGGAAAGAAGGTAGGGTTAGCTCTACTGCAGTTTTATATTGACAAAGGACAGGCAATTCCCTGTGCAGCGTAGGGTGTGAATGAAAGCCAGGGCCAGCCACCCATCAGGGAGTTTTGCCCCTATGCCAAAGAGAGTCTGTTCCCCCTTTGTTTGCTGGGATAATGTCTCTGTTCGCTAACTGGCACAGCCTGTCTCTTTAGAGGCCAGCTGTGGCCCTGCCCCTCTTCTCTAGTTCAAGGGTGAGATGGGAGCCAACTATGCAGGGTAATCTCATCCTTGTTAGCTCTAGATTTGCAGCCTCCTTCCCAAAACCACCACTGTCCTAATGCCCATTTTTACTCCGGGCCCTGTGCCACTCTGTGCTTAGGGTTGGTTTGTGATTTGTGAGCTGGCCAGCCATTATCCCAATCCAGTCTTGGTTTTCTTTTCTTTTCTCTTTTCAGTTATTGCACAAAGGAGTTACACTAGTCCAAGCTAGAAGCAGACCCCAAACAGATGCATTATATAAACTGTGAGGTTTTATAACTTGTGACAAGGGACAGAAGGAAAATTCTACTCACTGCAAGGAAATCCTCACTTTAGTTTCAGTGAACCCCAAACACTTAAAACCCATGAACTTTCAGCTGGTCCTCCTTAGCCAGTCCAGTCTCTACCAGGAACTGGCATAATGTTGCTGCACTGGTCAGCCCGTAGCGGACTTACTTCTCCATATTCTGGGTGCTCAATTACAGGACCATTGCAGGCAAATTTCTTCTTAAACGCCTTCACTAGTTTCTTTTTATTGTAATCATCAGCGATCCCTTCGATGGTAGTAAGGGTCTTCCTGCTGTTTCTCTACTGAATTCTTACATGGACATAATCCTCAGTGCCAGCAGGAAGGAGATCATCACCCTTACTCGCATCAGCAAAGGGGTGCAAGAGTAGAGGTTCTGGATAGGGCACATGCTGGAAGGCAGCAGCAGGGGAAGGGGTGAGGGTGGCGAGCAGGAACTGAGCATCGGAAGGGAGGGGGCTCCAGAGGGGGAGGCTGCTGAGTCCTGAGGCTGCTCATTGACTGGGACGTCTCCCAATCCAGTCTTGCTTGCAATATATTCTGCAGAAATGCCTTGACTTTTCCCCCAATAGTTTGATTTCCTTTTCTGATATTCAGAGCTGATACAAATTTTCCAGGATTTTCAAATTCCTCTGGTCATCCTATTGGGAATTTGGGAGAATGAGAAGTTAAATGCAAAGATTCAGACCAGAAGTCTTGCTTGTTAATTTTAAGTAGTGAGAATAGCTTATTATCAAGATTACACTGCAACTAACACTCTATCAAATCAATGAGATGTACTGATACAGCTCCTAATTTTTGTGTTCCCAAACTCTGGTTTATAGTCTAGCTACATTGGAAATACCTGGGGATTGCTTTACAAATGCCGATCCTCAGTTTTACCTCAGAAATTCTGATTTGGAAGGTATGGTGTGGACCTGGGAATATGCATTTAAACCTCTTTCCAAGCAATTTTTACGAACAGTCATGTTTAGGAGTCATTGCCTTAGTCTAGAACAGTCAGACCCTTTGCAATTATGATGTCTTATTTTCTATTTCTGATTTTAGGACTCCTCCCATTCCAACTACTAAGGATAACAATACATTTTAGTCTTTTTTTTTATGAGAGCATATTTAAACTAATTTTTCTTTTATAATTTCATGACAGTTGTTAAGATAACTGGATACCCCCTAAAGTGTGGCAACAAAAAATTATTGCTCTAACTGTAGGGTGGTTATAGCTACATCTGAATAGGGCACTATTAGAAAATGAGATACTAATCCCCTACAAATTCTTTGCTGCATTGTTCAGATCTGGAGAAGTAATTTCATCATGTGTTGGTGATTATTTGGGAAAATCCTATTGTGTCTTTTTAAGATGCTAGTTGGAATTGATGGGGGGAAAATGAAGAGAAACAGCTGGAGGCTTTGCAAGTGCGTTCATAAGCCGGATGTTCCGTGCCAGGAGAGAATGCATTTTATGGAAATTTTAAAATAAAAACATTCCACTTCATGAATACATTTTTTAGCACTATTATTCAGAAATTCTCATACTTGCTTTATTCTCTAGGGTAAAAAGCACAGATATGCCTGTTACTGAAGATTTAGTTGGCACATTTGGGGTTTATCTGGAGGGGGAGGGCTTGGCTATTGAGATTAAGTCATAATTCAAACCCTCCGATATTGATCGGAAGTGCTCTTGCTTAGATTGGCACCTGCAAGTACAAGAAAACGAAAGTCACTAAAAAACTTTTTTAACTTAAGAACTCTGCCCCCCAGCCTTCAAGCATCTGGTTGCCCTTCTCTTGCCTGCCAAAGCTAACAGCCAGAGTCCCTTAAGAAGAGGGATTAGATGTAAAATCCTGATAAATCCCATTCAGTTTGAGCTGTGTAGCAATAACAGAAGGACGTTTGTTGTCCATCTGTCTTTGGATGATATGGGGGAGCTTTGGCGTTGGCACTGCAATGAAATAGAGGGTTGTGAGTCTCTCTTGCAGTGTATTTTGATTCTGGCTGCAATCAGATGACACAGATATATACCACTCTGTACTCCGAAATCACCAAAATAAAATTGCTTAAGGCTTCCATATAATTCTGGGCTAACTAAACAATAACACCCACATCTAAACAGTCTGTGTGATTACGCAGACAAACTGTGGGTTTTCTGTTAGGTTTACCACCCCCCTAGGAACTTTAAATCTCGCCGTAGCCGGTCTCTAATTTCTTCTGCTTCTTATTTGTTTATAAGTGCAACTTGGGATTCAAAGCAGAAAAGCATTTGCAAGGCTTTGGGGGTTAGAACTCTACCTTAGAGGACAAAACAAATTAACATGCAAATCCTTTGTATAGATCATTGCATCATCGTCAAGATAGGAATAGAAAACATTTATTACATTTAATTATAGAAGGTGTGCATACAAGATACGTAGACAATGAGCTAGTTAGACATGAAGCCTAAGTCAAGGATAAGTGCACCAGAGGCAAACATATGTGGCAGGTCCTGCCCAGTGTTTCAAAGCCGCTAGGCTCTCCTAGGGCACAAAGGGTGCACGCACCATATGTTGTGGACTTTGGCAGTGTATTCGTTTTCTACTGCTGCATTACAAATTGCCACAAACATAGCATCCCGCAACGTTTGTTTATTATCTTCCGGTTCCCGAGGGGGTCGGAATCTGGCATGTTTTAGTTGGGTTCCCTGCTCAGCGTCTCACATGGGTGAAATTAAGGTCTTGGCTGGCTGCACCCTTATCTGGGAGCTCAACTAGGGAAATTGACTTCCAAGTTTTCTCTCATTGTTGGCAGAATTCATCTTCTCTCAGCTGTATAACCCAGGTCTCCATTTTCTGGCAAGCTGTTGGCTGGGGATTACTCTCAGCTCCTAGAGGATGCTTTCCACAGGCCAGGGGGCTCCTTTCATAGGCCTTCCCACAACATGGCAACTTCCTGCTTGAAGGCCAGCCTTAAGGGTTCGCTTGATTAGGTCAGGCCCACCCAGGATAATTTCCCTTTTAATCAACTCAAAGCCAACTGATTAAGGACCTTGATTATATCTATAAAATCCCTTCACCTTTGTCATATAATGTAACCTAATCATAAGATTGATGTCTCCTCATTATCACAGATTCTGTCTGTACTTCATGAGGAGGAATTGCACAGGCATATAAACCAGGGGACATTGGAGTGCCTGGGGGGCTCAGTCGTTAAGCGTCTGCCTTTGGCTCAGGGCGTGATCCTGGTATTATGGGATCGAGCCCCACGTCAGGCTCTTCTGCTGGGAGCCTGCTTCTTCCTCTCCCACTCCTCCTGCTTGTGTTCCCTCTCTCGCTGGCTGTCTCTCCCTCTGTCAAATAAATAAAATAAATCTTTTAAAAAAAAAAATAAACCAGGGAACAGGGATTTTGGGGAAACCATCTGAGAGGGACACCTCCCACAGGCACCCTAAGATTTAGAGCCTCTGTCTTAATCCATATACCCTGGGCTACTTTGCATTTCACCTCACAACCTATTTTTGAATTTTACAAACTCAAGACCACTTATTTTATTTATGATTTCACTGTACCCCTAATCCTTGGCCTTGAATTCTTGGATCACCACTTCGTGATCTCTCAAGGCCAGTTAGCTATTGTTGCTTCAGTTGAAGACATTACTGTCCCTTCTATACTTGGTTGATTTCCCCACTAGAATATCCTCAAGTTAAGGGATTGGAATCAGGATGCTCCCTGATTGTTGAACCCTTGCCTGATGAATATCTCTGACATATGCAGCGTCTGTGATCCCATGCAAGAAGGGGAGAAAAGAAGTAGAAATCCCTCCAGGACTAGATGTCTGTCTATAAACTTCCACATATATGTTTGGTGGGTAGCCAGAGCCTGTTAGATTGTGAAGAAAAGGAAGAAGGATTCCATCTACCTAGTCAGCCTTACAAATCCAGATTGCTAGAGCCCCCTGAAGCTGCCTGGTGAGACAGGAACATGAGCCGTCCTGGTCGAGTGGCCCCAGGGACTACGTGAGACCAGAAACGTGCATTTTTCTAGAACTCTGATTTTAACTCAGACTGCATTTCTCCATGGAAACAAGGCTTTAAGCAATATTTTGCTGACGAGGTCAGCCTACAAATGCTTTAATAAAGAAAACAGATAAGAAAATGTCGTAAGTGCAGAGTCATTCCCAATGACTGCTTGTCTGTATTACACACCTACCATCTCTTCTCTTCAGGGACTCGACTTAGGTACTCAACCAAACTGAGCAGGGATGTCCCACTTTGGAGTGTGGAGAAGCATTATCCTACTTTCTAAAATTATTTTCTTGAGTAAGAGTTAATGCCTGTGCTACTGTGAAAATCAGTTTGGCTGTTCCTCAGATGACTCAGCAATTCCACTCTTAGGCATATACCATAAAGAACTGAAAACAGGTGCTCACACAAAACCTTGGACGCGAATGTTTACAGCAGCATTGTTCACAAGAGCCAAAAGGTGGAAACAACCCAAATGTTCATGGCTGATGAATGGACACACAAAATATGTTATATTCACATGTATTATTCTATGTTATATTTATGCATATTGTTCTACCTTAAAAGGGAATGAATGAAATTCCAATACAAGCTGCAATACAGACGAACCTTGAAAAGATTGTATTTTTCATAATTCCATAAATGAAAGAAGCCAGAAACAAGACTGCGTGTTACCTGATTCCATGTATATGAAATACGCAGCATCAGCAAATCTATAACAACAGAAAATAGATTAGTGAAATGAGAAACAGAAAATAGTTGCTTAGGATTAAGGGAAAGGGGGTTCGGGAGGTGAGAGCTAAGTAGTGTGGAATTTCTGCCGTGGTGGTAAACATGTTCCAAAATTGCTATGGGGCTGGTCACACACATCTGTGCATAGGCTAAAAACCGTTGCACTGCCCACTTCAACAAATGGTTGAATTGTATATACAGTGTGTGAATCACATCTCAGGAAAGTTGTTTGTAGACTACAAAGTTGTTAGTAATCACGTCGGGTAAACAGAGGTAAAGCACCAAACTTGAAGCACTTTTCTCAAAGCCTAAGGAAGGAATGGAGCCTCATTTATGGAGGAATGATGGTCCCGTGGCCAAATCTTTTTCATTCGCCCCCAGCATGCATTTTTCTTCAGTTTTTGATCTAAAGAGCTTCGGTGAATCTATGTTGTCTCTTAAATTAAGATCGCTCTCTGGGAAGTGCTTGTGTGGGCTCTGATTTTAGACTCTAGAAAGAACGGTATCTCCTCCTCTTTATTGTTCAAGGTTATTTACTTGGCGCTCTTATTTGAAAGTAGCTCTGTGCAGAGGGTTTGGGGGGGTGGTGAAGGTGGACATTCACAGTCAATTTCTGGGGGGGCATTAGTGGCTTCGTACATGCAGTATTGGTTCAGCACAATAGCTACAAGATCAAACCTCAGGGGGTTTCTTTTGGCCGTAAGGGAAAGGGCAGTGATGTTCTGGAGCTTCATGGTGTCCTATGAGAAGAGGAGGAGACCCCAGAGATGCACATGACAGGGGAAAGACCAGATGAAGACACAGCAAGAAGGCGGCCATCTACAAGCCAAGGAGCGAGACCTCGGAGAAACTAAGCCTGCTGACACCTTGATCTTGGACTTCTAGCCTCCAGAACTGTAATAAAGTAAATTTCTGTTGTTTAAGCCACTGAGCCTGTGGTATTTTCTTATGGAAGCCCTAGAAAATTAATAGTCTTCTTTACTAGATTGACTTATTCATTTTTAAAATCCCTATTGCCATTTGTAGTGGTATGTTCACAGTAAGCACTGTACCATCGGGGTTCAGTCAGAGGAACAGAACCACTAGGAGTGATATAGAATAAGGACTTTAGGGGCGCCTGGGTGGCTCAGTCGTTAAGCATCTGCCTTCGGCTCAGGGCGTGATCCTGGCGTTCTGGGATGGAGCCCCGCATCAGGCTCCTCCGCTGGGAGCCTGCTTCTTCCTCTCCCACTCCGCCTGCTTTTGTTCCCCCTCGCGCTGGCTGTCTCTCTCTCTGTCAAATAAATAAATAAAATCTTTATTAAGATTTTAGAATTCTTAGAAAAAATAGAATAAGGACTTTATTATAGGGAGCTGACCTTATGAAATTATGGGGGCTGGTTAAATAGGCTGTCAAAATCTGTTGTCTTTATGCTGGAATTAGAAAGGCAGGCACCTGGGAGGAAAAGATGGAGGTGAAGTGGTAAAGAGCAAGGACACACTGGAATCCATGAGTTTGCGGCTGGAACTCATAAGAATGGACTCGAACTCGTGTCAGACTCCAATTTTGATGTTGCAGGTGACCTGTAATGGAAACTTGAGCCCTTTGTCACAGAACTATACATTCACCCGTCCCAGGAGTAGGGGAAGCGGAAAGGGATAGCTGATGGGAGCAGGAGGAGGGCAGACTGGGTCTGCCCCACACCTGCAAGGTGAGCCAGCAACTGGACAATGGTGTGAGTTTCAGTAGGGCCTCATAGAGAACCTGCACCGATCTTCCAAGTATTTAAAAAAAAAAAAAAAGCTGCTCCTTCACGTCCATCTCTCAGGTATTATCCAAATGTCACTTGTGGTTCACACTAACTGGAAATTGTAATATACAGTGAGGACAGTTCTGGGAAATGGGGTTCCATCGTCGCTAGGTTGACACAGTATGAATGAGTATGGGTGCTCAATATCGTTTGTTAAATAAATAAGTGGTGCTTATAAATAAGCTTGTGACCCATCCTAGTATCATCATCCCTCTTCTAGAACGGAGAGGACTCATGGAAACCATCTAGCATCTTGTTTGGGAACCTCACGTGTCAGTTTTCCCCTGTGGACTTTGAGGGTATTGAACATTTTATTATGAGGTGGATATTTTAAGACTAAAAGAATGAGGGTGAATCAAGCGTAGCAGATAACAATGCTTCAAAAAGAAGGTTGAATCGTGAGGGTGAGCTATAGGATTAATTTTTTTTTAAGATTTTACCTATTTATTTGTCAGAGAGAGAGAACGAGAGCGTGCAAGTGGAGGGGAGAGGCGGAGGGAGAGGGAGAAGCAGACTCCCCACTGAGCAAGGAGCCCCATGCAGGACTTGATCCCAGGACCCTGCAATCATGACCTGAGCTGAAGGCAGACGCTCAACCAGCTGAGCCACGCAGGTATCCCTGGGATTAGCTTGTAATGTAGCTGAAATATAAAATTTAGACAAAGAATATCATGAGCGGCCCTTGTGGCTTCATATCCACCCTCTAACTAATGTACTCATAGGTTACCTGGTTCGGGAATTAAGCCAGTTTACTTCTTTGTTTCTATTTTGCCTCGTCCATTTACCAACTGCCTTTTATTCATTCAACATGAACTGAAGAGGGAGAAATGGGAATTTCTGAAACACACACTGTGACATTGAAACATTTTGCTCTCTAAATTTCCCAGGGACCAGGAGTTTGAAGCGGAACAAAAAAACAGCATTGCTGTTGATTGCTTATATTGAAGGACAATATATGTTTCAACACATTAACTCACAAAGATGATTTATTACCACAGCATCCAAACAAAGCTCTGTAACCGATGACTGTAGTTTTTAGATAAGTGATAATTTGCATGAACAATGCTTACTCCCTCTATCGGGGACAAGTGAAGCAGCTCAGCTCTTACACCGAGGTCCCATGGACATGGGAGATTTTTCTTTTCCGTCTGCCAGGGTCACATCAGGAAGCAGCAGATCAGAACGGTGGATCTGTCATTCTTACAATCTTCCCCTTGGCCACTGTGAAAGGGAGCTGTAGTGGCAGGAGACAGAGTGCTTGCTTGGGCTAACCCAAGTGACCCTTCGAAGGCTGACTGGCACACATGGCAACGACTTTGCCAAAATGTTGGCAGTGGAATAATTGGTTCAAATATTATTCAGATATGAGCTGATTTTATTTATCCAATTAAATCTCAGGCATCAGTTTTTAAACATGCATTGTTGCAGGTTGTTGGCATTCCTCTTTTAATTGGTTTTGATTCTGCAGAATGACTTTTTTCATCTCTCCAGCTGTTCTATCAGAATTGAAGGAAGAGAAAATCACCCCATCACCCTCTTCTCTCGTCCTAATGAACTAAAAGCAACAAAACTGGAAATGTACATGGATTTTCTTGACTTTTTCTTTTAATACAAACATGAAGAATGATAACCAACTCTTAGTCCTCAACTACTTCCATCCAGAATTATGCGCAGGACGCCGCATGCGGACTTGGCAGTTATATGAGAGGAATTTGCATATTCCCCAAACAATGCAGATAGGAAAGAGATGAGCTGAAATGGGATTGAGGAAGCGATAATAAGTCATAAATGATAATCAGGAAGATCCTGATAGATCAGTGGCAAGGATCTAACACAGCTCTATAGGTCTATAAAATTCCTTGATTGCCGACTGCGTGACGAAGAAAGGGATCCCGTCAGGTCATGCTTCTTTGTGTCTCACCGTTGCAGCTCACCTCTCTTCTCCCTGCTCATCAACTCCACAGCTCAGAGGAATTAAACAGGCTCTCTCTCCCTGTTCTCCTTCGCGCACTGAAAAATTGAGACTCACTCGAACCACTAGAGGGATCTCTCTTCTTGGGAAAGGAAAAAATTAAAAAAAAATCGAAATTGTACAATACACTGTTCACTTGCAATGACACAAGGAAAAGCCAAGCAGGACCACAAATGAACTATTGCAATTTTCAAAGATGTTTCCATGTCTGCAGAGGGGCCCTGCCTCTGGGGAGTCTGACCTTTCTAAGGTCCTGAGAGAATGCGGCCAATGTGGACTTCGCCGCACAAACACACTTGAACTGCTTGAGTGGGCTTCGCGGTAGCTTGAAGGGAGAAGGCTACAGGCTGCAGAGAGGACAGTGACAGGCCGGATCATTAAGGCCAATTGAATTTGTAACTCTGGTTTTATGGTCGTTTTGAAGAACTTCACATTTTGACATTCCAAACCTAACATTTTTTGGAAAAAAATGAGAGTGAGGTAATACACACACACACACACACACACCCCATCATTTAATTTCACAGTTTATGAAGCAGATATTTGTATCGCCATTTTATATACATGAAATCAGACTTGGGGGAAGTTAAGTCATTTGCTTAACCACTAAAGTGGAAAAGCCAAAATTTTAACTCAGCTCAGGTCCTTTCTCTTTTACTCAAGCTTCCTGTGGAAATAACTAGAATTTTGGAAGAATGTGACTGTTCTAGTGCAAGTATCTGATAGCTAAGAAGCATGGATAATAGTCATATAACATGAACTTTTGAAAAACAGTCCTCAGGAAGTTCAGAGAAAACATTTAATAATTATATAGAGACATTTAAAAGGGAAGATGGCTGGAGAAAGAAGAACCACAAAAGTGGATTTTTGACAGAACACTCTCAAAATTGTAAAGGAAAGAGATGCCCCTAAAGGCACTGGACAGTGATACCGAAGGGTTTTACAGGATGGGTGAGAAAGCTGGCAGGAGCGCCACCACTAAGGGCCATGTGTGTGAAGGAGTGCAGCCGATCTATGGAGAGCACGCGAGGTCCTTGAACCTCTACTATAAGAAGCCCATGCATGTGAATAATGCCAAGGACAGTTCAGGCTACACGGGGAGGAAGAATAATGAAGGGTGAATTTGGTTTGTGGGCCAGATTGTTTAAGGATGACAGTTGCAAGCAAATCAACACTCATTTTTATGTATATAATCAACCTTTTAAAAATACATTGAATGTGGGGCACCTGTGTGGCTCCGTCAGTTAAGCATCTGCCTTTGGCTCAGGTCATGATCTCAGGGTCCTGGGATCGAGCCCTGAGTCGGGCTCCCTGCTCAGCGAGGAGTCTGCTTCTCCCTCTCCCTCTTGTGCTGCCCCTCCCCTCGCTCTTGCTCTCTCTCTTTCAAAAAAATAAATAAAATCTTGAAAAATATATTGAATGTTCTATCAGGAAAATAAAGTCAAATTTGGAAAGTTAAAAAAAGAAAGCTTGGAAGGGGTAAAACAGATATAATTAAGGAGGGAAGATGGAGCGAAGACTATTATTGCTGGCTCAACAGCAATCCTCCAGCCCTCCTCAACCCCTGCTCTCTGGGGACAGACCCCTGAGGTTTTTCAAGTACTGGGTGGTGTTTGGCTTCAAGAGTGAGTGGAGCTTTCCTGTACCCCAAGAGTTGAGTCCTGATTATTTTAAACTTATGCCAGACCCAGCTATTCCATTCACCCTCAAAGGGCTTGCTTAAGGATGAGCACATGATGTCATTTTGACCCAAGAGACACAGGGGGAAAGCCTTGTCTGGGGAATGGCTGAACATGTTTCTCTGTTTTAACAAGAGACACTGAAAGGGAGGCGCCCTCTCCTCTCCTCTGGACTTGAGATACTGTTGTTAGATGTGGGATGCCCGGAGCAGCTGCAGTCATTCCGAGTCATTACTGGAGGAGCCCATCCAGTCTTGGTGATGTAGGTCAGGACCCAAAAAACTAAGCATGGCCATGCCTCCTTAGGTCTTGTGGTTATGCGGAGTGTGTTTTCCTAATTTGTGCCAGCCATCCTTTACGTCTTCTTGTCCTTGCTGACAAAAGTATCTTGACTGAGACTCAAGTGATCACTTTAGTTTAAAAAACAAAAATCCTGTACAAAATGAGAAGAGATATGACTTCAGCGAAGTTCATATACAAGTACTTTGTATTTTCATGAAGTGCAAAGCCAAGTGGAGTAAATAAAAGTCCATAAAATTGTTTGAATGCTGGGAAGCTAATGCTATCAGTGTGTGAGCTCAGAGGCAGGAGGACTGTTCAAAACAATGGCTGGACATTTGAAATGGCGATTGCACTTATATCTACTGGTATTTCCAGAGTAACTTGGACGCAGCTCCTCAACAGCTCATTTGTACCCTCTACAAAGCAGCTGCCTTCCTAACAAGGACCTTCTGCTACTTCCCAGATGCATCCTGAGGTATGATTAGTCCCATCTCCTTTGCATCCAAAAAAAGTCAGTCTGATCATTTTTGCCTCTCACTCTTCCTTATGTTGTCCTTCAATCTGGAGTGCCCTCTTCCTTGTTTTTTCCTGTCCCATTTGTCTAAGCAATTTGTATTATTCTCAATGTTTATCTCTTGTCTGGCTTTGATACTTTCAGTCTCATTGCTTCCTCTTGTTTATGATTTCCAAAATATTCACTGGAACTATTATATCATGACTCGTATAATTTAAAAGTATGTGTGTGTGTGTGTGTGTGTGTGTATACATATGTTAACATTGTCTCTCCAACATAATGATTTCTGTGACCATCATGTTGTTTTACATAGTGTTTGCTCAACAAAGACTGTTGAGATTGGAAGAAGTAAGACTGGGTAATTCGTAACCAACCAAATATAAAGGGCAGTGGGGATGGAGTTAAAGACATTGGGAAGACAGTGAGTAGGATTTGGTTGTGGACGAGTATTATATGATAAAGAGGAAGAAATGGTGGATTACAAGATTTTTGGTTTCGGTGTCTGGAGATCCTCTTGGTGCTGTCAATGGAAATGTTTAATTGTAAGAGGAAGCTTATTGGTGGAAAAGTAAGAGATACCACTGGGACTTGGACCAGCCCTATGTGGTGGCCACATGGTCAACTTTTATATGTTACAATTTAAAGGTACTAAAGGAATTGCTGCCTCGAAGCATTTCCCTCATCAGTCTTCCAGAACGCCTGCCTTGTCTAATTTCAATTCCACCTCTATATATTGCCTTACCATTCTGGGGCTAAGACCCAGCAAACTGTATTTTCTGGACTCATTTGCCAACTCACTTCCTGTTAGATCCTGTCAAGAAGCACTGGAGTGACATGAACACAAGAAGGAGGGAGGGGCTTCATTATTCCTGTTTGCTATTCCTCCTGGCATCACCTTGGAGTGACATTTCATCCCTGTGGGAATAGTTTGTCTTAACAGTGACAGTTGATTTCAATTGCCAGCTTCTTCAAACTCCCAAAACTAGTTAATTGCTCCTCTGCATAAGGACCAACAGCAGCCGGGCACTGCCCCTCCTTAGAGGTCCGAGTCCCAATTCTGCAAGGCCCCTGCTCTGAGATCCTAGTAATCTAACCACTTCCTTTTTATTCTTCCAGCAGTATGGGTGCTAGCCGCTTGTTATCTCTGGGTCATCTTTAGCGTTCTCTATTGCTCTTGCAGCCCTCAAATACCTGTATAACCAGACTCTATACTAATTCTATACTGAATTATTTTTGTGGAAATACCGTGTTTTCTGTTTTCTGATGACATCTGACTGATACACTGGTAGAAGACTATATCAGTTGAAGGGCTAAATAAATAGAATGGGGTTCTCCAATAATTCAGATGGAAAGGTCAGAAAAGGATTTATGGGGGCACCTGGGTAGCGCAGTCGTTAAGTCTGCCTTTGGCTCAGGGCGTGATCCCGGCATTCCGGGATCGAGCCCCACATCGGGCTCCTCTGTTGGGAGCCTGCTTCTTCCTCTCCCACTCCCCTGCTGTGTTCCCTCTCTCGCTGGCTGTCTCTCTGTCACATAAATAAATAAAATCTTTAAAAAAAAAAAAAGGATTTATGATTGAAAGTAGCATTTGCAAATGACCTTGAATATGAGTACCATATAGAGGTGCAAAGATGGGGTGGAAAAGCCTTTCAAGGCAAGAAAGCACTATGAAAAATACTCATTAGTAGGGAAAATATTGTAAGTAGGTGGGAAATCAGTATGTAAAAGATATATCTGGTATGAATCTGTAAAGGTAGGACTGGATCAGATCTTGGTGGTAGTGGTGGGGGAATCTTAATGCCAGTCTCAGAATTGCTGAAACATCAAAGGCTTTTGAATAGCTGGGTTGTAATATTAGGAGATCAGAGGAGGACAGAAAGAAAACATACTTGTTGAACACTCAGACTTTGAAAAATTATATAGTGAGTATGAATAAGCTCTGTGTTACCCCAGGGATAATGGGGTTGTCATATTCTTTTATTTTTTCTAAACCATATTTAACCTGTTTTGGAGTTCCTAATCAACTGACTGACCAGGACATCTAGTATCAGTCATTAGTGGGACTTGATATTTACTTTCATCTAAGAAGCTAGGGTGTGAATAATTGCATGAAAATGGGGGAGGTCCCTGGTCCTTAGTTCATGATGGCCACCATTGTTTTCTTGTTCATTTTATTGCTGGGCAAGTCTGTTGAGAGCTACAGAGCTTCTCTTGTTGAGGTCCAGAGACATCCTTCATATGGTTCTCTTTGCCACAAGAAACTCATAGCTGTTCTCAAGGTCAGGGTGTTTCATTTTCAGTCTCTTTGGATCCCTATCTTCATCACCCTTCAGAAGTTCCACCACCTCCTGAGCTTTGCTTGGAGCAGAATACAGGTCCTATATGTCCCTTGCAGTAGGCAGAATAATGGTTTCCCCAAGATGTTACATCCTGGTTCCAGAACTTGTGAGTATGTTACGTTGCATGGAAAAGGGGAACTAAAGTTGTGGAAACAATTAAGGTTGTTAATCAACTGACTTAACATACCGATATTTTCCTGGATTATCTGGGTGGAACCAATGTAATAATAAGGGTCCTTGAATGTCCAAGAGTTTAGCAGAAAACAAGGTTGAAGTGTAAGCAGTGTGAGAAGGACTCTGTCGCTGTTGGCCTTGACGATGGAGGAAGAGGACCAGGAACCCAGGAATGTGGGCAGCTTCTAGAAGCTAGTGAAGACTGGGAAACAGACCTTCCTCTAGAACCTCTAGAAAGAGCCCTGCTGACATCCGATTTTGGACTTTGGGCTTCTGGCCCCACTGATACGTCTGTTGTACTTCCAAGCTACGAAACTATAAGATAATAAATTTTTGTTGTTTTAAACTGTAAGTTTGTGGTGATTTGTTACAGTAGCATAGGAAACTGATCCACTCCTGGAGCAGCCACAGCTCTTTCCCTTAGACATGGGACGCCTCACTCCATGTCCATGTTTCCAACAGTTTGCCTTCTTTCTATCGCAACTCCAGAATATCCACCCTTCCCTTCTGTGCGGTAACTACAGAAATATAGGGATGTTTCTGTAGTATAAACCCTGAAATACACGAATATTTTCATTTTGCCAAAGAAAAGCCTAGGCTTTATTATATGTCTGCAAACCTCAGTCTACAGGCCAAATCTGGCCCATTTCCTGTTCTTGAAAATAAAGTTTTATTGGAATACATTCATGTATATATAGTTTATGGCTGCTTTCTCACTATAATGGCAGAGTTAAATAGTTCTGACAGAGACCATATTAAATATTTACCATCTGGCCCTTTGCAGAAAAAGCTCACTGATCATAGAAAGAAAACTATGGCTACTCTTCGGGTGGGTATATGGGTGAGTATGAGAGCAGCTTGATTGAGTCAGAGAGCAGTTTGAATTTCAGTAGATTAACTCATGGTTGGTGTGTAACGAGCTGAATGGTAGCCTCTGAGATACCAGGTTCTGATCCCTGGAAACTGTAAGAGCTCCTTATTTGGAAAACAAAGAGTCTTTGCAGATGTAAATAAGTTAAGGATCTCCAGATGAAGAGATAACCCTGGGTTCTCCTGGTGGGCCCTAAATGGCATCACGGGTGTCCTTGTAAGAAAGAAGTAGAAGATTTAAAGAAAGTGTGAAGACAAAGGCAGACATGGGAGTGATACAACCCCCAGGCCAAGAAACACCAGGGGATGTCAGCAGCCCCCAGGAGCTAGAAGAGACAGGAGTAGGTTCTCCTCAAGGACCTCAGGAGGAAGCATGACCCTACTGTCAGCTGGATTTTGGACTTCTGGCTTCCAGAACTGTGAGAAAGCAAATTTCTGTTGTCTGAAGCCACGAAGGTTGCCGGCATTTGTTACAACAGCAGTTGGAAACGAATACAGATGGGAGGACCGTTTTGAGAAGACAGCAACCTTTTCTCCAGCCCACATGATTGAAGCCAATAGAAATGTTATCTGCTTATGAATTCCAGACTCATTACTTCACATAATATCTGGCTTTGCTGGAAGAAATACAGGGAAATGCAAAGGAACATGCTTTGGGGACTTATAGATTTTTTGTGGGTATTCAAATCATTTAACAGTATATAAATGATTTCACAGTAATACAGTCAAAGTTCTTAGAGTAAATCATTTTGATTCCCACTTCTGTCTGGCACAGGGAAATAATCAGCATTTCAGAATGAGCACTTGGCTCTTCTATCCCTGCCTCAATAACTGCTTATGGAGCAAACGATATGCCAGCTTACTTTCCCTCTCTTTTTATTATCAAACTTTCAAACCCAATATATATACATATTATATTATGTTATATTATATTATATTGTATTACATATATTTAATATACTCTTACTTACTCTGAGAGATGGATACGTATTTGAACCCTTCATAGCAACAGTATACTTTTCTAGCTTTAATATGTCCTGTGTTACTCTTTCCTGAGGAAGCTGCATATCTTGGGAAAGTGGATAATAATAAAATGATCTATTTAGTGTTTGGGCCGATTATTAATAAAATTCCTACAAGTCATCGTATTATTCATTTCACTCAAAGGATATCAAAGGAAAGTCCTAAAATTCACGTAGAAGGGTGACTAATCCCTCTTCCGGGGAGCAGACCCCTCTGCTCCACAGCGTTGAGTTCTCTTTGTCCTGCCGCGGATGCAGGAACACGTTCTGTGCCGGCCGGACCTCTCACGGGGGTCACCTCACAGGATGTGCACTCAGGTCCTATGGGGGGGCTACTACTGCTCACCTCCTGCCTTGAGGTCTCACTGAGGCTGAGAGGGTCTGCGTCTGAAGTTCATTAGGCTTCTCAGAAAGTCCCTCCGTTTGAGCAAACTCTTGTGGTGGCCAACTCAACAGGGTACCTTCGTAAGGACTCTCCCTTCTTCGCTGCTTACGTACCTCTCCATCATTTCTAAACCCTTCACTCGCCCAGCCCCTTTTATCTCAGGCTGTGTTCCGGGGGGCTGGGAACCCAAGCAGAGGCATTAGTATACTACAGTCAAAAGAAAACATCAGTAGATACTAATTGTTAAAACCTTTTCGTTATGGATATTTACAAATAATCACAAAAGTACAAAGGAATAAAATGGAACCCCATGAACCCTTCATTCATGTACCCTTCCCCCAGACTATCTTTGAAGTAGATTTCTGGACATTTTTACTGGGAGGTGATCAACAGATTAATACATATCTAATGTTGCTAGTTATTCCCAGATCCCCTTCATAAGGACTGTATCCTTGTAGAGCCCTCTCACCAACAAGATATGAAACTCTGTTTCTTCAACAGAGTATGTTGTCAAGCTTTTGGATTTCTGCCAATCTCATCCATAGAGTTTTAGTTGCATTCTCTTATTGTGGGCAATATTGAGCATGTTTTTGTGTTTATTTGTGAATTCTTTGTTCATATCTTTTGTCTGTTTATCTATAGAAGTTAGGTAAAAGGGAAGTTATTCTTCTTGTTTTTTCAAAAGATATATAATACTATATATATAGATATATATAGCTCCACACCCAGTGTAGAGCTCAATGCGGGGCTTGAACTCACAACCCTGAGATCAAGACCTGAGCTGAGATCAAGAGGTGGATGCTTAACCGGCTGAGTCACCCAGGGGCCCCAAAAGGTCTTTTATATTATGGAAATTAACACTTTATCTGTGATATAATTTGAAAATAAATTTTTTCAGCATTTGTTAATTTACTCAGTTTTGGTGTTTTCTTGCATTGTTTTTTGGACCATATTTTTAGAAGATGAAGACCTTACAAAGTAATTGTTGGAGAAGAGATTTGTATGAGAAATCATACTACATAAATATTGAGAGTGAATTAACCTTTCCTAAATACTTTGTGGGAAATTTACAGTAAAAGTTTCAAGTTTCAAATGATCTCATAGCATGCTAACATCTGACAGTTAAATTTTATCTAATTGTCTAAGCTTTTTTTTTATGCTTTCTTACACTTTTCTTTGTTTCTCTCTCCCTGAGTTTTCTAATTCCATTCTCTCTCTCTCTCTCCCTCTCTTTCATGTGCAAGGCCCAATGCCAGCCAAGCTCTAGACATATTATGATGAGCAAACAGCAGAGTCTAACAGAACAAACATTAATCAATAAGCATCCAACACCAGTAGAACTGCAACTCTGACAGGGCTGGAAGGAGGGATACAAGGCACCGTTTGAGCCTATAATTGTCTTTTCATCCAGCCACAGGGGACCAGGAGAAGGCTCTTCAAAGGAAGAGCTAACATTGAATAAAACTCTGAAGGATGAGTAAGAATGCACTAGAAAACAAAACAAAACAAAAAAACAGGGGAGTTGCCTTTTTGGCAAAGTGAACAATGTCTGAAGAGGGAGAGGGAATGTGGAAGTAGAACAGACTTAGAGCCCAGCTGGTGTGACTGGAGGGGAGAGAGCCCCGGGAGCCTGGGGGTAGACAGGGAAGGGCAGGGCTGCCGGGGCCATGCCAAGGAGATGCGTCTTTATTCTAAGAACATTTCAAAGCCATGGACGGATTTAAAGAGAAGGGAGTGGGTATGATCAGATCTGTATTTTGAAAAGGTCACGCTGACTCCTGTAAGGGAGACAGATTATAAGGGTGCCTGAGTGGGAAGAGGAGCTCAGGCAGCAGGCAGGTGCTGTGGGAGAGGACGGGGGGCAGGGGGGATCCCGCTGTCTGGCAGCAGGGGCGTTCCCGGTGCATTTTACACCAGAGTGTCTCTGGTTTTTGATTCCTCCTCTTGTGACAAAGCTATTTTCAGAAATAATCAAATGAAACCAACAGTTTATGATGATAAAGACTAGAAAAGAAATACAGACAAGAAAAAATGTCTTTCACTGAACTTTGTCTCATGCGAATTAAAAAAAATTGAAAGATAAAATGCACATGCAGCACCGAAATGGATAAACACACAGCTCTTCATTCCATTGCTTTTATATCTATTTAACAGTTTGCACTTCACTCATCAGTTATGGTTCTATTATAATATCTTACATAAATAATCTTCTGATAATTAGTAAGTGAATTATGTTAAAACCAACATTTAAGCAACAATTCAGTCATCGTTCTAACGGAACAGGTTTTTTTCTTGATTCAATTTTTAGTTTTAAAACTATTAGTGGGGCACCTGGGTGGCTCAGTCAGTTAACTGTCTGCCTTGGGCTCAGGTCATGATCTCCCAGTCCTGGGGTCAACCCCGAATCAGGCTCCCTGCTCAGTGGGGAGTCTGCTTCTCCCTCTGCGCCCCCCCCCCACTTGTGTGGGAGCTCTCTCTCTCTCTCTCTTTCTTAAATAAATAAATAAATAAATAAATAAATAGCATCTTCAAAAAAACCCATTACTAATTAAAAAACAACACATTTCAAGTTTAAAGATACTGTTCAATACATATGAATTAAAATTTGTACTTAGCAAATGGACTACTGTACCATACTGTTTCCCTTTTTAATGTTTTTAACATAAATAACTTGATGGGGTGCCTGGGTGGCTCAGTCCTTAAGCATCTGCCTTCGGCTCAGGGCGTGATCCCAGCGTTCTGGGATCGAGCCCCACATCAGGCTCCTCCGCTAGGAGCCTGCTTCTTCCTCTCCCCCCCCCCACCGCCTGTGTTCCCTCTCTCACTGGCTGTCTCTCTCTGTCAAATAAATAAATAAAATCTTAAAAAAAAAAAAACAAATAACTTGAATTACTTCAAGTAACTCCAGTTCTCCCTCTTCGTCTTTACAATCACTGTGCTGTCATTGTATATTTTGAATCTGCCATTTAAATGAAAAAAAATGAAAGCTACATGCAGCACCCAGTGTGAGTTCAAATGGTTTCTGAACCATTACAAAGTTATTTTAAAACAAAAGCATGTGCTGAGTCCACACATGCTAAAAGCTGACTGTAAAACTGGAAATTCTCCAAATTAACTTCCCTTTAAAAAAATATAATCTTTGTTGAAGAATAAGTGATAAAACTGTGCTAGTTTGAAGCTTACATACATATTGGCAAAATTTAACACTCGCCAGAGCAATTATTTAGAATTTAGATCAACAAAAACGTCAGGGAGTAGGAGTATTTTTATCGCTGACATTGTTGAGAAGGGCCAGTGCACGGTAATAATGAAAAGAATGTGCTTTCAAAGTCTCTATAGATAAGATTCACCCCTTTACTGCCTCCCCCTGAGGAAGACCTCAGCCACCACTTGGTCCACCGCTGGGTGACTGAATGCAGAGAAAAATGGATACTTTCGCAGGAGGGGTAATTCAACAGGGACCCACACCTCGTCCCTGCTCTTAGACAGTTTATGCTGTAGGTAAGGAGAAAGGACCTAAGTCTCTGATTTAATGGCCTTCTCGTGCCTGCCTGATGGAGAGGATATCTGGTAAGAGGGAACCCCTGAGAATGTACATTGGCTTGAGACTGACTGATTCTCTCCCTGGCCAAATTCCAGCCTGGCTCCTCTGAGCCCTCTTCTGGGTAAGGCCCAACCTCGCTCTATAAAGACTCGCCCAAAACATTAACGTAGAATCTTAGAGCTAAAGACTATATCCCTGGGGGGACCCTAATCCTCTTAAAGTGCCTGCCCAGGGAAACCCAAGGCTGCCAAAAGACTTTGCTGTTTGCTCCAACCAACACCCGAACGTGGGGCCCCTGTCTCCCGGCCTCTGTGGGAGGGTAGGAGCCTAACTTGCAGATGCACCAGCTGACAAACCCAGATGAGCTTCACATGCACCAACCCCCCTCTTCCTGCTTTTTTGTAATTTTTCACTTCCCTGATTCTACGGAGCCCCTGCTCGCTGTCCTACCCCTCCCCTTTCCTATTCCTTTGTTCCCCCTTTAAAACACCCAGTCACCTCAGTACAGGCAGAAGTGGAATTCAGTTCACACTGGGCTCTTTACCCTTTTGAATATAGTAATATACTACATCACCAATATGGTATCCTCCTGGTTAAATCTATCCTTTCCATTTTAACTAGTGTCCAGTTTTGTTTGTCTTTGACAAGACTTACAAATCTTTCTAAATACATATTTGATCAAAGGCAGCCTCATGAAGGAGAAGCACCACTGGGGTAAGAGCCACAGGAAAATTCTACTAGATAGTCCTTCAAATGAAATACATTTGACTCTATTGAAAGCAGATAGTGATAGAAGTTGGACCAGGCAGTGGACTGGTGGAAACAGAAGCAGTTTGCCCTTTGGTGGGAACTAGCAATAACAGATGAAGAATTTAACTAAGGGCTTTGGAGTTGCTGGAGGATGAGCCCACGCTAGATGGAGCAGGAAACTTGCAGGATGTACTAGGTTAATGATAATTACAAAAACAGAAATTTGTAAATAATTGGAGATTTTTAAATGACAACAGTCATGAGATCAAACAAAAGCTTTCAGTTTTCCAGCAAGTTGTATGAGATGGGCTCAAAGGGCTGACGCCCTAATGAGAATTTTAAGAAGTCAAGTAGTACGATACCTTTCTAGGCTATTTTGCCACGTTCTCGCTCCACCATAGCAATAAATGTGGTGATATGACAGCAAGTCACATATATACACAGAGACACAGATATTCTGCTTATTAATTGCAGACATTCCGTTTGCTAATAAATCATTCACTTATTCTGTGAAATAGGTGATGCTTATTGCACTCCAGACTCTGAGCTGTGAAGGGGTCCCTGTCCTCACTTAGAGACCAGTTATAAAAGAGGTAGAAGAGCTCCAGGAGTTTCCTACTCAAATGTTCTTGGATCCATCCCTTGCCCTTCTCAGCTCTGCTCTGTATCTGAGGAGAGCGGAACTTCTGGGCTGCATTTCCCAGGCTCAGCTGGATTTTGGCTGGGTTTGGCCAAAGAAGGGCACTGAAGAGAGACTGAAAGGTGGCAGAATTAGAGAAGCCAAGGTTTTTGTCCCCTTGCCCCACTCAGGCAGCATCTTTGGAAATAGCTGCTTCTCCTCCATCGCTTGAAATTCTGGGGGCCCCTGGGTGGCTCAGTGGGTTAGCATCCGACTCTTAATTTTGGCTCAGGTCGTGATCTCAGCGTTGTGAGATCGAGCCCCTGCATCTGGCTCCACAGTCAGTGGGAAGTCTGCTTGAGATTCTTTCTCTCCCTCCCCCTCTCCCTCTGCCCCTACCTCCACCCCTGCTCTCACACTCTCTTTCAAATAAATAAATCTTTAAAAAAAAAAAGGGGAAGAAAGAACTTCTGTTTGACAGGCCCACCTTCTGGTTTCTAGTACATCAGTTCACAAGGGCTGAATATGTGTATCTTTTCCCAACTCTGTATTTGGCTATGAGTTGGTAGCTTGAAGTCAGCCATAGTGGGATATCTATGCCACAGAAATTGGCAAACAGTTTTTCTTATTCCCCGACAGAGCTGGAGATTAAACATTAACCAGTGCACCACTGGTTCTAGTAACACCGTCTCTTTAAGTTGTTCCTCGAATTCTAGGGGTGGTAGTTGGCTTTCTATGGCTGTTATTGGCTCAGTTGGCTGAACTTGCCAATGCTTTCTTCCTCTGTGGAATGAATTCCTTGTAGTAAATCACCTCTTCTGGAATATCTAGAGTAGTTTCTGTTTTTCTGATGGGATCCTGACTGATAAAGCAGGGCACCTAACTTGGACTTGGGTATTCAGGGGAAGATCTTCAGAAGTTATGGCATATACCTTTCTTTTTTTTTTTTAAGATTTATTTATTTATTTTAGAAAGAGAGAGGGCGAGAGCAGAGGAGAGCCAGAGGGAGAGGGAGATGAGCAGACTCCTTGCTGAGTGGGGAGCCCAGGACACTGAGATCATGACCTGAGTTGAAATCAAGAGTCGGATGCTTAACCAACTGAGCCACCCAGATGTCCTGTCATATACCTAGTTTTTAAATGGTTAAAAATGGATAGAACTTGGCAATGGGTTGAGAGGGTAAGAAAAAGGCATGATCCAGCGTTGTGTCCAGACTTTGGGTTTGGGAAGGTAGATGAATAATGGTGCCATTTGTTAAAAGAGGAAGCAAAAGCAGAAGAACAACTGGGGATGGGGGTGAAAATGCTGAGGTGGAGTGCTCCTGGGGTACCCACAGCCAGATGTCCAGTAGGGTCTGACAGAGCAGAACACAGAGGGATGTCTTCTCCTAAATTCCTCCTCCTCTTTCCGATCCCTCAGTTGCCTTGCTCAGTAGATTACTTCATTGGTCTTCTGTACTTTCGAAGCGCTGTTCCAGGTTTCACTTATAAAAGCTCAGTTCTCCCCTGTCTTAAACAAACAAACTTCTTTTCTTAAAGCCCACTTTCCAACCAGCTTCTACGGTATCTCTCCTTTTCCCCTCATAAGTAATGTTGTTTTCATGGTAGCTGCTTCCACTTCCTTCTCTCCCATTCCTCCTCAATCCGTTGAAACCTGGCTTCCACGCCCACTGAGACTGACTCTGAAACTCAGTTTGGCAGACACAACAATGACTTGCTCACTGCGAATCCAGTGGGCTCTCGGCTCAGAGCTGGCCAGAGGTGATAAATTCTGATGAGTGGCCAGAACACAGCAAAAGTCCAGTAAATGGGAGTTGCTATTATTATGGTTCGGCTGAATTAATTTTTTTAAATGTTACTGCTAAATTTGCTTTTTTCCCCAGAAAAGTGATCTTTACAAATGATCACTTTAATGATGATTTCATTTCTTAATGAACTTGTGTTTTTAATGACCTGCCATTCAAACAATGGACAAACTCAGTGGGAAAAAAAAATCGTTCACATCCATTATTTAGCGTCCTATAGAAGGAATAAAAATATAAACCCCATAAAAATTGTTTGACTAAAATCTTCACCTTTCAACTAGCTGTTTGTTTCATTACACTGAGAGCTTCAAACGATGCAAGTTGCCTGAGGAACGGTAGGTTAAAGCATTTTCCTCAAAACCTTCTATGTTTTCTTGTAGTACCCACAAACAGCTAGGGATCTTCAGTAAGCAACAGAAATGAAGAATAAGGGTCATTTACTAAGTGGCATGTTTGATTTACAGTCTAGTAGTTGCAAAGAATTAGTGCAGTATTCATGTTTCAATAGCTCACAGCATAAAAGGCACAGCTATGGTGATGAGCACACTTAAATCATATCTTTGCCTCGGTGTACGAGGGAATATGTTTTCACAGAACAGTGTGACCTGATCTTTCAGTCTCTTTCAGAGGAAGGGACAAAATCTACAAATGAGATATGATACGTAGTCTTCTGTTGTTTTCAGTTTGCTCTAAAAAGAGCAGTTCTTTTTACGTAGACGCTTTGAATTGTGAAAGCCAACCTTTGCCATGTGTGCATTTGTAATCATTGAGGCTCAGATGTAATCGTGATTCACAAGCAATAAACCTCATGCTTTGAAGCAGAAAAGCCACAAGGTAGTCTCGAAATTGTTAGCGAAGTGGGGTTCTCTGTAAGGCAACACCAGTGGGGGACTGAGGGAATGTGGCCAGCGTTCATGTGTGGGTAAATGAGACACAGGGTTTTTAATTATAAGATGATGATGACTGCAATGATCGGTCTCACTCACATCCCATATGAAACCGTAAAGACGATAAAATCTCATGATAGGAGGATTACAAGAATGACTCCATATCGGTTTAATAGAAATAAGGGAACTATTATTTCAATAGATAAAGAGATAGAAGGAGACTTAATACCAGAGCTCTCTGAAATGCTTACCCATGATTTCCCCTTCATCACATGGAGAAGCTCTAAAGAAAATAAAATGCAGTGCATAATGGAAGCTATCATGATGCATTGACGTGTTGAGTAAGAAAATTAGGAAGAAGCATTTTAACTTAACGTGAGGCACATCTATTTTTATAACATTTTTCTCTGGTATTGTTCTTTTCCCTTTGTGCTGTTTCATATAATTTACCTTAAATGCACTCAGTCGGATGACACCACACTGCAGGGTTAAAAACAAGAAATGGCCTATCAAATAAGCATAAGACAGAAAGATCAGCACATACAAATACACACACACACACACACACAGATTATTTTGATAGTCTCTTGGAAAATCTCTAAAATGTCCTTGTTTTGCTGCCCATTATTGAGCTTCATTTGATCTTTTCTTTTCTTTCTTTTCTTTTTTAAAGACTAGGGGAGTCATTTTCTGACACTTGGCCCTCTCTCTGTAGGTCAAGAACATACGCTCTTATATGGAATGTATGTGATTTAGGCAAAGGACAGAGCCTTACTCAAGTCACTGTGTACTGCAGAGTTTTTGTAAAGACACATGTAGAAACCCAGAAAAAGTAATCTGACTCAAGGAATCTTGGAAACTCTGGAATTGCTGAACCCCACAGGACAGGAGCTGAAGGTCTCCCTTTTCCTTTGTTCTCTTCCGAATAACCTGCAGTCTTGCATAGCAAGTCTACAGACAACCTCGACCATTTTTCTGTTGCCAGATTGCATCTTCCATCCATCAACTGATGAAGGAGTCCTTCCTTACTCCCTTCCTCTCCCTCTCGCTTTCTTTTTTCCTTTCTTCCCTCCTCATTTCCTTCCCTGGTTCTACTGCCTAGAGGTTGTAAAACCTTGAGTAAGTTACTTAATTCTTCTGTCCCTGAGCTTTTTTCCTAATGGGAATAATAATAATAATAATAATAGTAATAATAATAATAATAGTAATAGATCCCCTGGGGTTGTTGTGATGCTTAAATGAACTACTGTATCTGTGGGGTCAGAATATTGTGTTATGAGACAAGAGCTGAAAAATGTTATTTCTTCTTGTTATTACTAATCATTTTTCCTTCCTTTTCTTTTTGCTTCCTTTTATGGAAAGTCTGTGAATCTATTCTCATACAGATATTTAATTAATATAGATATGCAAAGAATAAAATGTGAAAATTCTTTTTCCTTGCCTCCTACAAACACCCTCTTTGTCAGATAATGATTTGATATGTATAATTTTAGTTCTTTGTCTAGACATCTACATGCATTTGCATATCACATACACTCACAAACATATACGTACACACACACACGTTCTTTACATAAATAGGGCCACATCATTTGTATTTTTTCAACAACATCAATATATCTTACATATCTCTCTGTGTTAAAACATACAGTCCTACCACATACCTTTTAAATAATTAATTAATCTAACATCTTTCTTCATTACAAGATATAATTCTAGGCATTGGGGATTTGATAATAACCAATAGATAGGACAAATTCCTTGTCCATAGATGATTTGGTTCTCATGAAGGAGATGGATAATTAAAAATACGTGGCTCAAAATTTACTGTTGAGAGCTGATAAATCCTATGAAGAAAAATGAAGAAGGATAAGATATAGAGAGGTTAGGGGCGCCTGGGTGGCACAGCGGTTAAGCGTCTGCCTTCAGCTCAGGGTGTGATCCTGGCGTTATGGGATCAAGCCCCACATCAGGCTCCTCCGCTAGGAGCCTGCTTCTTCCTCTCCCACTCCCCCTGCTTGTGTTCCCTCTCTCACTGGCTGTCTCTATCTCTGTCGAATAAATAAATAAATAAAATCTTAAAAAAAAAAGATATAGAGAGGTTAAGGTCAGGATGGTCAGGAAAAAATTCTAAGATGATGTTTAAGCAGAGATCCTAAAAAGACTGAACCAGCCAAGAGAATGTCTGGAGAAGGAACAATACAAGTAAAGGAATAAGTAAGTGCAAACCCCCATGACCTTCGAAGCAGGGTGAGTGGTGGGGGGAGAGGGAGGAGATGAGCCAGAGATCAGATTATATAGGACTGTGGGTCATGGTAAGGATGTTGGACTTGATTTTATTAACTTTATTGAATCCCTGCCTCTCTTTCTACAGTTAGGATATAACATAGTTTATATAACCCTTCTTTCCTAATTATAGAAATATTTTAAATGTTTCTCTAATGAACATTACAATGACCATCCCTGCCTCATGTTTATGCACATGGGGACATTTCTGCAAGTTGTATTCCTGGAGCAGAATAATCACATCAAAAGACAAGCACAATGTAAATGGGGTTGATAGATGCTGTCAAATTGCTGTCTAAAAAGTCTTAATTTATATTCTCACCTGTGGTACATGGAAGTGACCATGTTTCTTTATTCTTTTCAATATGGGACATTGTCACTTTCTTTTTAGAAAGAATCCAATGGGTAAAAAATCAGGTTTCTGTTTTCTTTTAGCTTGCGTTTTCATGATTATTAATAAAGTTCGCAGCCATTTCATAGGTTTATAACCATTTTGAGTTTTTTTCTCTTGTGAATAGCCTATTGATCAAATTTTCATTCCAGCTCATGTCTATGGCCATGCTTTGGACTGGTTGCCTTTAGGTCAAGTGTCCATCCTTAGGACAGTCAGCTGTGTCTGGAGGATTAAAGTTATATATCACAAAACATCGCTTGCTAAGACTGTTACTTAGCATGGGCTATAAGGAGCACATGATTACCTATAAACTATATGCAGTAACTCTGATTAATGCCCAGTGCAATTTGACGGTGAGTGAAATTAGGAATGCAACATGATATTTACTGAGCATACACTAAAATCAAACCTCTATTTTAAATGTTCTAAGGGAAAGTTACACGAGATTGTGTCACGGTCCTCAAGATACTTGTAATCTTATAAGGGGAGATGACAAGTACAAAACTAATTATCATTCAGAACAAAATGTAAAGTTTCCAAGAATGACACAAATCAAATGATAAAGTAATTCTGAGCAAAAGAGGAATCACATTCAATTGGAACTCTGCTAAAATGTAGTACCCTGGATTTGGAATAAGTGTAGCGTATATTTTATAGTGGCTATATTGTTTTTGTAAAAATAATTTCATACAAATACACTATACACAAAAGTAGGAAGGCAGAAGTAGAAACCAGCTAGAGCTTCATCCCTGAGAGACAAGTGCATTGTTTTTAGTTAATGACTTGTAACATTTTTGAAGAAATCCCACCAGACATTTGTATATATGTATGTAGATATGTGTATATTCATGTGAGTATACATAAATAGTTTTGCATAAACGGGGGCTTTTTATGGGCAAGAACCTTTTCAGTGTTTGGTTCATTGGCCATTGCAGGTACTCAGGTTTTGAAGGAATGAATGAATGTTCTGTAACTTATTCTTTCTATGCTAATAAAGATCTGTCTAACTAGTCACGCTTATAGATTGCATAGTATTTCACTGCTTGTATAATTTCCTTAACCAGGCTCCTATGGATATACTTTCAGGTTTATTTTCAGCTCTCCTTTATTTTAAACAACACTGATAAGAATGATCTTGGGCTAAATCTATTTCATGCCCACGTGATTATCTCCTTAGAGGAAATTTTTATTTTATTTTATTTATTTTATTTTTATTTTTATTTAAAGATTTTATTTATTTATTTGACAGAGAGAGACAGCCAGTGAGAGAGGGAACACAAGCAGGGGGAGTGGGAGAGGAAGAAGCAGGCTCCCAGCAGAGCAGGTAGCCCGATGCGGGACTCGATCCCAGGACCCTGGGATCACTCCCTGAGCTGAAGTCAGACCCTTAACGACTGAGCCACCCAGGCGCCCCTAGAGTGAATTTTTAGAAATGAGTTTTCTGTCTAAAGAACCAAGCATATTTTAGAGGGCTCGTGATGCATATAGTCAAACTGCCCTCCTGCGTAGAAATGTGAAATGTTTCCACACCCTGGCCAAAACCAAGTTTTGATTTTTTGATGGATGCAGAAGTGGGAAGTTCTAGCTGGGCTGGGGGCAGAGAACTGAGAGTGAGTGCGTTTTTAACAAACATCATTTGAGATTAGCTTTATTTGGTCTGGTTTAGAGAACCAAATCTCCTTAATTTTTTTTTTATGTCTGTTCAATAAATGTCACATTTATTTTACTACTTTTTACTCTTGGCTTGTTCAATATTCCTTAAACAAGACTCAGAAGTAGACATTGAGATAAATGGTGTATCTTCTTGTGTTTTATAATGAGCAGGGATTAGAATTTGAATTCTCATCTCTTTCTCTACGGTGAAAACCGTGAGGCTATGCTGAGTCATAAAGCTTCTTAGCAAGCTTAGCCATTCACACAGTGCAACTGTAATCAGGAGTCCATTTTCAGTTATTTCAGAAGAATCTTCTGTGGATGGTGGTGCCAGTGACTAAGTGACTGTCTCTCAGCTCCAGATCACGCTTGCATAATTACCCTGGGATGCTGAAGCAGGGATTTCGTAAACCTTATTGCTGTGGGCCAGCTGCCTCCTGGTTAGATGCTGCCAGCAGGGAGCAGAAGGTGAGACAGGAAGGCTGTAGGAGAAAGGGACTTCCCCTGTCTGTTTACTCCCTGCCGGCTTCCTGTCTGCCTGGAGTTCCTGTGAGTGTCACCTTGGCAGGACTTCTTCAATGCGGGCAGCAAAGTCTTCCCTGGGTAGCAGCGGCCGAGTTAGGTTAGCAGCTTTTCAATACTTGCGGAACACGCCCTATTATGTCACCCCATAGTCACCAGCATCCGCCAACACTGTCCTGTCCTCTGAGGTGTTGGTCCCAGCCCCTTGGGGTCTCCCCTCCAAGCTCAGAGACGCTAGTCCTGGACTGCTATCCTTTCCTCAAAGGCCTGAGTTTGAGCTAAGCAGGACCCTTCTTCTAAGCTACTAAATTGCAATAATTCCAACCTTTTCCTTTTGTTCTTTCAACCACAGGGAGAGTTACCTGCTTCCTGCGTTTGCTGCCTCTGTGGCACCTTAGTGCTCTCTTTTTGTTTTTTGATTACCTAGTTCACAACTTCATACCTAGTGGACAATGCTTGTGAAGTTTTCTCTGTTCTATAGCTGGTATGTTTCCTATCCCTTTACGGACTCTGATGGAGACAATGCTCATAGGAGAACAGTGGAAGTTTTGTACTAAGTATTTGATGAAGCCAAGTTTTATATTTTAAGAACAAATATTATTAATTTACAGTCACACAACGTATCTGTAATTCCCTAGAAGAATTTCATGAGACAGAAGAGGATGAAACAAAGCAAGAGGTGAAGCCAATTCTTAATAACTGTGGTTCATAAAATGTGCCCATACAACATTGCTTTCACCACAGAGAAACACCAGAAACCTCTTTGCATTTTCTCCTCCAGTGTCGTAAAGCCACATCTCCACAGCAGTAGCAAGATGCGTTTTCCTGACGGAATCTGGCTAATAATGGGTTGCTTGCAGAACTGGGGTGTTTCAGTGACCTGAGGTTATTCTGGAAACTGCAATTACCTAGAGAGAATAACTGTAGAAACTTCTATTTGGGGGAATTCAGGGAAATGTCATAGCGATACACCTTCAAAATGGCGATATATGTTTGTTGTGGTTGAGAGCAAAGTTTCAGGATTTACAGCATTGAGATAAAATCCCTGTATGCAGTGACTGTGAACCCAACAGATTCTTCCCTTTTGATCCTTATTGTCTATAAAATTTTATGGTCCCACAATTTCAAGTTATCCATTAAAGCTCATCTACATTAAACAAGTCTTAAGAGACAAATGATGGTTGTTCTGAAAAGCAAGGTGATTGGAGAATTGTTTGTTGTTTTTTTTAAACTGTGTTCTAGTGAAACAAGCTCATTGACCAATTTATAGATAGAATTGCTTTTGTGCAATAAAGCTCAGGCCCTATCCACTCAACTGTAATCATCTAAAAGCAAACATTACCAGATTTCCTAAGTTATTGAACATTTTGAGTGTTATTTCATATAATTTGGGAGGAAAAAAACTCACAAAAATATTTCAAATGTATATTTTTCTGCCTTATTAAAGTAGACACAATGCAGCATCAAGTACAATATGGCAAGTGCAGTATGGCTCCAGGAACCTTTGCGGTACGTTTAAATTTTCTATAGAAGCTGTGATTTGAGGATTTTATGGAGATAATCACATAAACAATTGCAAACAATTGCAGGTGTGTTTTGTTTCTACTCATCACGTTCTATTTACTCGTTCAGATCTAGTACCTGTAACATAATGTGGAAGTGAAATGGTGAGAGCAGGCACACTCATCTCATACATACTATCATGAGCAACCTTTCTCAAGTTTCACCACTGAATATGTGGTTTCCTCTAGTTTTGATAACTAGCCTGTGGACCCATGTATCTATCCACATTTAGCCCGGGAATCAGAAATCCCTGTAGATGTTACAAGGAGGAAGAAGCTTCAGAAGCACTTGAAATACCACCCAAAGAACGGGAGGACAGGAATCTGGGGAGGCTGCTGCTCAAATTCTGTTTCAAGTTCACCCACCACAGGTGTCATCAGAGGTCAGTCGATTTGCAGCGAGTGCTGCAAACTGTCGCTGTTGTGCAGCTGCTTCACACCCCAAAGCTGGTACCAGGAAGGGAGAACAATGAGGAATGAATCAATAAATCCTGTGGGTTCTTGCTCATCAACCACCTCTGCCAGAGGAACATGGTCTTTGCTTTTGTATCAGTCAGGGTCTAGCAAAGAGCACAGTGGGCATCTGAACAGATACAACTTAATAGGACTATAAATGTTTTAAAGCGAAGTATCAGATTGTTAACAATGTAACTCAAAAAGAAAAAAAAAACACTAAAAACATAAAATAGAGAAATAGAGATTGCAGGACACAGTGATCACTCCTGGTCTAAATGAACAAAGAAGAGGTTGGAATCACTAGCATTTAAAAGCTTGAAGGAAGAGATTTGTGGAAGTGACAGTCTGACGTGGGAAGAGGCGGAGCTACTTGGCTGGTGCCCGTTTTCTCTGCAGAGGATGTAATGAGGCTATTGCTGCAAGTTTGGGGAATAAAATCCAAACCAGAGTCAACTGTAGCTGAGGAAAGGAAATAGCTCAGATGGGGGTAGAAACGGTGCCAGGAGCCTGTGTAGGAAGGAGTTAATATAGCCGGTCTGATGTTGCTCTTTGAAGAACTTGCTCGTGAGCCTGGTGCATGGAAACTTGACTTTGGAATTTTCCCTGTTACTAAATCGTAAGACTGATTTGCATGCCTTGGGCACTAAACCCTGCTGTACCAGTTTACCTAAATTGTATGTGCAAACAATGTGATTCATAGTAAATACCTGCTTTTCTTCTGGGAGTCTGGAACTTTGGAAATCATGGCTGGTTGTGTAGGGAGAAAGTGCCAATGTGACCAGCCCTCAACGAAATCCCTGGACGCAGAGTGACATCACCATCACGGTGGCAGAAGACATTCCTTGTTTTTGTTCCCCACCTCACCAATAAAAATTCAGCATCCATCCATCATCAGAGTGCCTCTGTGGGAGCTGTGGAATCCAGCACCATATGCCAAGGGACATGGGTAGGAGTCATGCCCAGCTGTGCATTGGGCAATAGGCAGACAGACATTGGTCCTAGTTGTGGACTCTGTAGTGGTTTATGAACTAGCTCTTGCTCTTCAGCTGTGGTCCAGGAACCCCTGGAGAACACTGTCTTAGACAAGCACCCATGGACAAGAGGGCCTTTGTGGAAGTCCAGGTTTCCAGAGGAGAAGTACCAGCACATTGTTGGAGCAGAAACATATATATCTGGATTCATAGGAGTGGGTAAGAGGAATAGTTCAACTTTCCCACATCTCCCCTCCTCCAGGGTGACATGTCTCAGGGCCAACAGAGATTTTCCTGGCCCATTTGTCCCACAGGGGAAAGGGAGAGCATGTGAGAGAACTTTCAGCTGTGCTGGATCTTGCCAAAAGGGCTGATTTCTCTCTTGCCCCATCTAGATTACTGAACCATGAGCTGCATGATGGGTGTGTGTGCGTGTGTGTGTGTGTAAAAAGGCTGGGAGAGCAATGGCTAGGACTCTTGGAGGGCATAAAAGAGTATGGATCCTACTAATTGCATCATGGACTCCATCAAGAAGCCCACCCATGAACCCCTGTGAACACCTCACCCATGGATCCCCGGAAATTAGTAACATGAAAAAATATGAAGATATACAACACACTGGTAATGGTAAGTACAGAGTCAAATTCAGAATATTCTAATACTGTAATATAGTGGAATGTTAAACACTTAACTCTAGTATAAAGGTTAAAGAGCAAGACGATTAAAAATAACTATAGCTACAATAATTTGTTAATGAATACACAATATGAGAAGAGGTAAATTGTGACATCAAAAAATAAAAGGGGAGAGTAAAAGTGTAAAGTTTTTGTATGCAATAGAAGTTAAGTTTTTACCAGCATAAAATAGACTGCTGTATTTATAAGGCGTTTTACGTAAGCCTCGTGGAAACCACAAAGCGAAAAACCAATGATAGATTTACAAAAGATAAAGGGAAGGGAATCAAAGCATACAACTGCAGAAAATCCACAAAGGAAGGCAGTAAGAGAGGAAGAAGGGAACAGGAAACTATAAAACATCTGGAAAACAATTAATAAGATGTCATTAGTAAGACCTTACCTATCAATAATTTGCTAAATGTAAATGGGCTGAATTATTCAATCAAAAGACATAGAGTGGCTGGATGCACTTAAAAAAAAAAAAAGAGCTGACCATATGCTACTTTACAAGAGACTCACTTAAGCTTTAAGGACACACACAAGCTCAAAGTGAAGAATGGCAAAGGATGTTCCATGCAAGTGAAAACGCAAGGAGAGCAGGGACAGCTATACTCCTATCAAACAAAATCGACTTTAAGCCAAAAATGGTAAGAAGTGACAAAGAGGTTCATCAGAAAGGGATCAATTTATTAAGAGGATTATAATCATAAATCTATATGAACATTGGAGTGCCTACGTATAGTCAACGAATACCAATGAATACCAGTAGCTACGAAGAGAGAACTATTCAACAATACAATAATAGTGAGGACTTCAATACCCCACTTTCAACAATGGGTAGATCATTCAGACAAGAGAAACAAGTAGATATTGCCCTTGAACCACACGTTAGACCAAACGGACCTCACAAACATATACCAAGTATTCCATTCAGCAGCAACAGGATACACATTTTCTCAAGGGCACACAGAATATTTATTCTTCAGGATAGATCATATCCTAAAGTATTGTTCATTTTTCTTTAATTTTTTTTCTTTCTAGTCTTCAAAGTGGGTAATTTATACTGATTTATTTTCAGGTTCAATAATTCTTTCTTCTGCCAAGTCCAATTTTGCTATCAAGCCCATCCAGCAAAGTTTTCATTTTAATAACTATAATTTTCTAGAATTTCTGTTTAGATTATCTGTTTATTCACTGATATTTTCCTTCAGTTCTTTAACCATATTCATTATTCTTGAACACATTTATGACAGCTACCTTGAAATCTTTGCCTGTTAATCCAATATCTGAGACCACTCAGAGTCTGTTTTATTGACTGACTCCTTTTCCTGAGTATAAATTCATATATCAATCTACAAATTTGTCCCACTCCCCTATCCCCAAGACATAGAGCTGCTTATCTATCTACCCTATTCTTACATTTTCCCACTGCTGCTTTTTCAGCCTAACCCTTGTTGCTCAGAGATTAGAATCACCTCTCTGTCCTTCTTATTTTTAGGGATTTTCTTAATTTTCACCTGTTTTGCTAGGTGTGTCTTCACTTAATTTTGACACTCGAGGCTTTTTGCTACCCAGGCTGCCCATGGTTGGACGATGCATTCAGTAAAGAAAAGCATCAAACTCACAAATCTGGATCCACACCATCCCGTCTTCAGAGAGATCTCTCTCTGTTTCTGCTGGCTTCTCTACAACCATCCCTCTGGTTTGCAAACACATCAATAGTTTTGCCAAAGATTTGGCAGTTGGTGCTCTGAATTGGGTAATCTTCCTTCCTACATGTTCACATTACTCCTTTCCTCTACTTCTTTCCTTAATGAGGCACCGTGGGATTTTATACTTGGGAGGTATCTTAGAAAGAGTATAATAACCTCATTTTATGTTAGAAGGATCAGAAGCCTCAAAAGGTGAGATGAATGACCCAGGGTCGCAGAGCCAGTTAGTGGCTTGGTTTCCTGATTTAGTTGTGATGACCGCTGTCATATCTGCACCGGGGCACTCACTGTATGATTTTAATGCAGTTGGATAGTGCAAAGAAATGAACGATACCATTCCAGCCGAGGTGTGTGTGTGTGTGTGTGTGTGTGTACATATATACATACACATTTTTTTGAGAGATAAAGTGTACATAGTAAAGTGAATAGTAAAGTGAATTGTGAGCAATTGCAAAAGCAACTTAGCTTTTAGTTTAAACTAATATAATACTAACTAAATGTAGACAGGAGAGTTTTAGGATGACAAGCTCAGGCAAACCTAATGTGAATTCCTTGGCCTCAAAATCCTAGCAAAGGGAAAATTTTAATACAACAGAAATCCACGTAGTATTACTGTATTTCTTCAGACTACAAATGCATCGTTCCAGTAAATGCATCACTCCTGTGGCACTGGTAAGTGTTAGAAAGGCTTTTGAAATTTTGGCAAGTTAAATTTTTTTTAAGTGCTTGGCTTTCTATGGCTCTCTCTATTATGAATCCTTTACAAATCTCTTGTGATAGAACATTGGATCACATTTCTAGGTATATGAGATATAAGAGCTAATTTTTAGGAAATTTTAGTTTCCTCTTCATTCTTGCATCTTTGGACCTATTAATAAGAAAGGCATAATTTGTTTCTAGAAGATTCTAATGTATTATGAAAGCTCTTACTTATGTATGAAGAACAGAAATTTGTTCCATGTAGCCTACTTTTCATGCTGAAATGACATAGGCATAGAGTTAAACTGCGTTAGTAAAAAAATCTGAATTGATGAATTAAATAAGGAAGAGAATAAGTAAAGCAATATACTATGTAATTTTATATAAATATTTAATATTTGTTAATTTGAAGCATATAATTTTATTTAAGACTAAATTTACATTTGAGGCCAGTTGCTACTTTTACAGATATGATTCATTTAGTTTTTGCTTAAAGCCTTTGAATGGCTTATAATATGAACCAGTTTAAAGTAATTACCATATTATAAAAACAATGCTTTTCAAACTCAAGGAGCAATTAAATTTGCGTTATTGAATCAAGTAGTTTATTTGAATAAGAATCTTTATAGATTAAGAATTTAATTTTCCAACACTTGCAAAACTCCTCAGATAGACGGCAAGCAGGCAGCATTGTTACCTTTGTCAAGTGGTCCAAAAAATCTTTTGACTGCAAGAAATAAAACTATCCTACCGTCGTTTCCATCCAAAAAGAGGGGAAGCATTTTAAAGCTACAAGAAGTAATGTTTGGGGTCTGGGAGGCTGATTGAACCAAAAGCCTCCTTTGAAATGTCCTTTTTCAGACAGGCAGGGAATCTGAAGAACTTTACATACTGCGTCTTCAAATGGCCACACACTTACTTAGGTAAACACTTACTAAGATAAATATTTATTGTCTGGGAAGTAAAGCGACTACAAGATGGTCACATGGATCTGTAGTAGAAAAGCTTTCTTGTAATCTGGTTCAGAGACAGAAAAGAGGAGTTTGTTGATAATGGTTATATTCAGGTGTTATTTGTTAGGAACAAAAAATGAATATTATGCTCAAAAGTAATTTAGGTGAAAATTTATTTTGTTTTTGACAGCTAATAGTTATAATGAAAACAAGATCAGGGAAAAGGAAATATTCTGATCAGATCCAAGAACCTACATTTGATACAGTCTTCCCCAAAAGAGCCATAATTGATATGTCTATTGACTTGGCTGGGCCACCATGGGTTTGGGAATATGTTTCTTGAACATTCGCAATTCAAAATAGATCTTACTTCCTGAAAGTGCAGAAAGCTAATTAAATCAGGCAATTCAAGAAGCCCCAAAAGGGCTCATTAAGGTACTAAATACCAATATCTTACATGCGAGCCTGCCTGACTTCCTTACTACGACAGCGGATTTGTAGTTTTAACCAACTCTCCTCTATAACTTACATGGAATAATAGGTAGATATATGCAAATATTAATGTGGAAAGTAGATTAGTTTATAATACTGACTGAGAACCTGAAGATCTGAGACACAAAATAGGTACATTTTGATGAAGCATGAAATGGGCCAAGGAAAGCCAAATCTAGATGACATATACGGCCTGGGTGGTAAGTATTCCTGGAAGAGAGTGAAGAAAGGGAAGATACTAAAGGTGAATGGCCTTGAGTTTCTAGAAGGGGATATTTGGATACAGGTAGGTCATTTCAAAAAGGCACATTGATATCACTCAGTGAAAGTTAAGAAGATGACTGAGAAACTTATACACATATATATACGTACATATATTATTTCTTATATATGTATACTTACATAAGTAAAAATAAATAATATACCTACTTACATCAACTAAACAATAATAAATCATACATATGTACTTTTATATATGAGACATTACATATATATGACATACTATTTTTTTTCGTTTATTATTTTTAGAAAGATTTATTTATTTATTTTAGAGAGAGAGAGGGGAAGGTCAGAGGGAAAGGGAGAGAGAATTTCCTCAAGCAGACTCCCCGCTGAGTGTGGAGCCTGATGTGGGGCTCGATCCCAGAACCCTGGGATCATGACCCGAGCCGAAATTCAAGGTCTGATGCTTAACCAACTGAGCTACCCAGGCGCCCCTATTTTTTGTTTTGAATGACTAAAAATGTCACTTGGAAATAAAGGGCAAGTACAGAAATGGGTTGAGAACACAATGGTTAGAAAGCGAGGGGCTATAAATACAGCAAACCACACATCACATACCTCAGAGCAACGGCATCCCGCACACACAGGCCTCATAATACTGGCTGGTCTGTTTGTTCACAATATTAAAACATGCCTAGGATTAGCTCCAGAGATGTACATATATAATACACATAGCACAGATACAGATTGATAAATATAAAAAAGATGTATATTATCTTTAAAAAAAATTCCTACCCGCTCTGCGCTACAGATACATTGATTTCATTCTTTTTGTAGAAATTTACATTTTTTTGGTAGTAGTATGTATTTCCTTATGTATTTGGTATTATATAGATATGCTATATCTGTAGGAGTAAATGCTTGTTAATGGAATATTTGACAACTCTTCTTATCTTCGCAAGTCAGACTGACAAAAATCCCTATTTCTATATTTCTAAACCCACGGACTTTTGTGGTAGATCTTTTTTCTTACATTAACTACATAGGGAGTTTTTTAGTTGGAGGTCAAGTAACATACATCAATTTAGAGATCAATAGTTTGAAATTCTGATAGGCAAGAGCCATAGAACTAACAAGGGTAACGTCAAGTTTTTAAAATGGCCTCTGTGCAGCATACAGCTAGTCCCAAATGGAGACCAAGAAAGCAAGGTCATTTTTAATCTCTACGTACATCTCGCTTTCCCGGCTTACCACTAATCATTCACTGTGTCCTGCATATTGGAGGGGAGAAGATGAAGGATATAGAAGAATTCACTTTGAAAACATGTACTCAATGTTGCATATCCAAAAGCTCCCAGGGGATTAAACAATCAGAAAGCCTTACATCATTTGCATTTTAATGGATAAAAATAAGAGTTGAAACATTTCTTTACACTTAAACACCATGAAAAATCTTGTGTAGTTAATAGGACTGAAGTGGAGGGGGGCGGTGGAAGGAAGAAACAGGGACACTATGAAATTTAAGGAAAATTCATTTCTTTTACAGAATTGGAGCTGGGCTGATTAAGTCAAAGTGCCTGACTCTGAGAGACACACATTTTCCTAATGAAAAGTACTGTAACTTCAGACCTTTCACATTTTCCATGAATAGATGTCATTACTCATTATCACATTTATCATTACTTGTAAAACAATGAGGTGGCAGCAGGGGGAAAAGGACGAAAATAGAGTTGAAAAAAATTCGGTACTGGCTTAGGGAATTTAAATGAAGGCTCTTTTGCAAAAGCAAAAACAACCTCCATGATTACTCCATCAAACCTTTGGAAAAGTGACATAATGTGGTGGGCCACCTTTATGAAAAGAAGAGTGACCACGGTTTCTCTTCACTCTCCTCTAAATCTGAATTTGAAATGATAAAAAGCTTGACTATTATAGTTCTGAGATAGATAACGAGTTATTTAAGTGATAATTACTGAATCTCCTTATTTTTAGAAACCCATTAACAGGTATCTCTTCAGTCGTAGAAAGAAACCTTTATAAATATTGAATTGTGCTATCACATGTACAAATTTCTTTCAAATTACGGAATCTGACTAATTTCACAAGAACTCTTTGGTATTAATTGGCTTTAAGATTTAATCAACTAAAGACATCATTTATTAATTCCAATTTGAAAAGCCAGGAAAAAGAAGTATCACCTTATTATCTTTAGTCAAACCTCTTCAAACGTTCATATGGGCACTGAAAACGAAAGGTGCCCCTGAGCCTTGTGAGTTTCTCTAATTCAAAGAACAGGATTTGTCAATGGGAAGCTGCCCCAGGTCTTACAGTAAAATCTTACTGCCTAACTAGAGAAAAAAAAGGGGTTGACTAGTTTTGAAACAAAGACAGAATGGCCATTTGCTGAATTCTTATTCTAGTAGGTAGGAAGAGGGAAGTAAACACTAGACTACTGTCAAGTTCAAGCAGCTCCACGTTCCCTATAAATAAATCTTGATTGCGTTCTTCAAATACCAAGCTGTAGTGAAATGATGAAGAGGCCCTTAAGTATACCATCTTGAATGATGACGAAGAGTAGGAGGCCTTATAGATTGTAAAACCTGATACTTGGCTGGGTGCTAGAAGTTCTATCAAGACCCCATTCAGAGGACATAGAGATTTTCAGATGTAATTCTTATCCGTTCCTTGCCACCAGCTGCTCAAGATTAGGAATTGCACTTGAAACATTACAGGAGTGGAGGTTGAATTGTACTCAGAAAACATATTATAAATCAGTAGATCCATTTTCCGATTAGGAAATTGGATACTCTTAACTCAAGGAGTGCATATGTATAAAATACACAAACACTGTGCAAAAATTGTGGAAATGGTATTTCTGACTGCCATTGGCAGATATATTATTAGAAATAACCATATTTGCAATGTAGGATATTTCTTATATCATGAAATCTGATTTCAGGAAGGAGTTCTTTCTGACTTTTTGAGGTCTTTGATGTCTTCATTCTCTTTCTTATCTACTCTAATTTATCTGTTGCTAACTAATTTTCAATAAAAAATATAATAAATTAAATTTTCAGCTTGTATTTTCCAATTATTCAGAAGGATGAATGGAGATAGGAAATTAAAGTTTTTAGCAAACTTCATTTTTAGGAAAAGGCTATGATGGCATTCTTTTGTGGTGGTCTTGAGCCTTATTTGAGTTAAAGCTACATATGTTAGGGGCAATTGTTTTTCTTTGTACTCACATTAACCACATGATCAAATTAGAAGATCTTGTGTCACAATTTTGGGGTTACTGGAAAGTAGGGTAATAATGAAGGTCACCTTTCTCTTTCCAATTCCTTACCACAAAGTCAGGTGACCATCAAAAAATGGCAAGACTATTTATTGCTAACCACAACTCCAGGTCTAGGAAACTTTAACCATTGAGACTAGGATCCATAAATTATGAAAAAGTAATATTTACTATAGTGGCATTGTCTTTCATGTCCCCTTCCCCTCAAAATATGGAAGTATCGGCCCAGGACCAAAAAATTGCCTTACTCAATTTAAAGCCATTTCTGCATGTCAATAAAAAGAAACTTGTATCTGCATTCTTTACCAAGAAAACTGAACAGGAAAAAATGCCAGTCTTGCTTATGCACTAATTTTTTAGGGAAAAGTACTATAAAAATAAACTTCAATAACTTCCCTGCTCATCAAAATTAACCCAAAGCTACTAAAAGAAGGCTTTCAAAAAGTAGTGGGACCTGCTTGTGTTTGGATGGTTTATTCTTTTCTTTCAAACACCTGCCCAGTTCCCGGCAGAGTACAGGGACTTAATCATCCATTCATCTAACAAGTATTTGCTGAGTGTCTTCTAAGCCCCAGGACCTGTGTAAAGTTAGTGAAACACACTATTATGTAACAGCAATTGTGCTTTACTTCTTCAGGGAGCTTATGGTTTAGTGGAGGAAACAGATGAGTAAAATAGTCACAGTAAGAAATTGATATAAAATTATATTTCTGTGTAAAATTATAGTGTGCTAAATACCATAGATGGGATGGTTGATAATGTTTATAACGTTTATAGGTAGCATACAATAGAGAAGTTTAACCTAGTCAGAGGACATTGGACAGGCTTTTTTGAGGAAGCAGGTGAAAATGGAAGAATGGGGCCCCTTAATTATGGTTATACCCTAATGTAACTGGTGCAGATTGAAGGACAAGCTTAAATATATGAGAAAGAGAGGACAATTTTATTAAGATAAAATGCAAAAAAGACAGACTGGTAACTATTCAGATACTTTGAATTTGAAGTGTCTGAATACTCACATGGAGGAATGGGAGAGGTAGGTCTATTGCTTAGCAGAAAAGTCTCAGCCACAGAAACTAATTTAGAGAATCTTAAGTATAGGAGTTACAGTTAAAAGACTCTGGAATTAAAATCTCAGGAACAATGGATTGTATGATAGTCTGAATAATGTCCCCTCTCCAAATATATCTACATCCTAATCCCTGGGATCTGTGACTGTTAGCTTAAATTCAAAAGGGACTTTGCAGATATGATTAAATTAGGATTTAAGATTAAGATAAAACTAAGATTATCCTGGGTTATCTGGTGGGCCTGGTATAATGCTCCTTACTAAAGAGACTCAGGAGAAATCAAAGTCAGAGAAGGCAATGTGATGGTGGAAACAGAGATTGAAGTTTTGCTCTTTGAAGACGGAGGAAGGAGCCATGAGCTAAGAAACACAGGTGGCCATTAGAAACTGGAAAAGGAAAGAAAACAGATTTTTCCCTCAAGAAATCCAGAAGAAACCAGCCTTGCTAACACCTTGACTTTAGCCCAATGAAACTGGTTTTGGACTTCTGACCTCCATAACTATAAAACAATAAATTTATGTTTTAAGTTTGTGATCATTTTGTTACAGCAACAAAAGCAAAATGATACCTATGGAGAGGGCAGAAGAGGGCAGAGATGAAATCCCAGGGAAGACTCACCTCTAGGAACAATGGTGGAAAAATGTTTTAGTACAGAAGACACCAGAGAGCAAAACCAAGGAAAGGTGGACTCACAGAAACCAAGAGAAACAATATTTCTAGTAGAATAGAGTTGGTGATTAGGATCATAGTTCATGGGATCTGTACTGGATAGGAAAGGAAGTTGGAGCAAGAGGGGATGATGGGTTAGAGAAAAGGCAGAGGCTGGAAATGGAAGACTGAGAATAGTGGGAACCCAGATGGATGGGGTTGTTGTGTTGTGAATAGAATATTGGCATTTAAGATTGTGGACGTAGGTGCTGATTCAGCATAGAAATGTAGAGAGGACTGGAGATGAGCTGAACCACAGGTGCGCTGACCTCCTTCAGAATAATGGTGGGTCTTAGAGCTGAAAGAAAGACTTGTCTTTAAGTGCCTGATTTACTGAATTTGTGTTCTTACTGAGTCATTTTACAGAATGCAACAACTGCGAGGAATTTTCTTCGACTTTTAAGCAATGTACTCATATTTTCTTTTAAGATGGAATCTTATCTTTTCTTCTTGCTTACATGTGAATGGCTGAGTTCGAATACTTAATTTCCCTTAAAAATTAAAGTGCCCAACACTAACCTGTATTTTCTGGATCCATCCTTTTGTTCCACCAAGCTAAAGTCTAAAAGCTGAATATTTCACATTCTGGTCAATTTTCTGTAGCCAGATGGTTGGGAGGAGGGGAGGTGGTCATGCACAGGGGACAGTTCAGGTGATGTGGCATGTAATCTTTATTAGAACTCAGGGCTCTCCTCTCTCCTCTGCCCTGTGCCCACAGCTCCATTCTAGAGTCACTCTACCTAGTGGAAGCTACTACAGGGTAGGATCCATTCACCGTGTAACCCTGGAGCCTTTACTTCCATCAGAGGTCACCTTGTAGTTCATTTTTCCCGACTTCATCCACTTTTCCCCTGGAGCATTTTCCACCAGTGTTCAATCAAAAGAAAAAGATTGAATTTTCTTTACGCCATTTATATGGTATTAGGGAGTATTTACAAGCTCTTTCTGAGGATGAGGGCATGGTTGGGAGCTAATCTGTTTTTGTACATTTTTCCTTCCCCTCTGGAAACGTTTCTTCCTTCGTACTAGTTTATTAGATTGCATGATGTTATTCTCTTGTTCTTGTTTCGTGGCTGTGGGTGAACTTTTTCGATTGGCTTTTGCTTTGTTTTTCTCATTTTGTTAAATTCTGTGGGAGGGAAATTAAATGATGCAGTTGTAATCTACCACCTTAACCTGGATGCTTCTAAACAATGTTTCACTGGTTACTTACATTTATTACTTAGAAAAGGAAGTCAACCTACCAAAATTATATTTCAGATGCAGGATTAATTATTTTTATGAAGTTGAATTTATTATAGATACAGCTAGAACTAACTTGTGTTTTTAATTTCCTTAAAGTGCCTTGATTGTGTGGTGATAGGAGCAGTAAAAATCAAATATAAATAAGTACTTGCATCTGACAAGTAATTTATAAATATTTTACACGTACTGTGACCATATTTATTTATGTACAGATAATACATAGTCAGACTATCTCTACAAATAAAATGCTGACCACACCAAGTTGTAATTCATAGGTATTACATGTCTCTTCTCTCTTGGTTTATATTCCCCTGCATCCTTTCCCGTAATTATTTCCTTAACTCATGGCTGTCAGTTCTACTTTAAGACAAAAGCCAAGGAAATGTAGCTTTTGAGTTTACGCCAGTGAGTTCTTCTGCCTCGGAGAAAATAATATTACTAACTGTATATTACAGTTTTTATCATTCTGATGTTCTAAGTTAGAAACAATTGTCTGCTCTTGCTAAACTTTATATAAGCATATGTGAAGTGAAAAACGAAGCAGAGAGGCCACAATCCCAATATTGCATAAAAAAATAAATGCTCAAGGGAGTTCATTCAGATGCCAGCACTATATACAAGCCTTATTCAATTCAACTCAAGATTGCCATTTCATCCCCTGTTAGTTGATATACCCTTGAAATGTACGGTTGTTTCAACATGTCAACATTTTGAGGAAGACTCAAAAGAAGATGGCTGATGGGGTCAGAATGAGACAAAATCATGCTGTGTGTACATTCACACACAACACACACACATAGTAAACTGAAGTAAAAGTGGTCAGGCGGCTGTGATGGTGGCAACGACCGTGGCTCTGGGCTATCCTGTCCTGCTTGCTCTCTCTAGCGCAAAACTGCTTCTGTGTATGCTAACATCTCATCAGTTACATAAAGGAATAATTAATACGAATGGTTTTCATTTATTTTTGTTGCTATGAGAAGCAAAAGAACTGCAGGAGGCCCTGATTTATTTCACTAAAATGATTTTCAATCACATCAACAAACCAAAATGACAGTATGTGTGAGCCATAAAAAAGTTCATAATTTTATTCTGTCCTTTGATTGTTGAGATCTGTAATTATTAATAAAAAAAAAGCAAGGAAGCTCAATAACTTCTAGACACTCCACTTCAGTCTGGGAGAAATTCCTAAAGAAATTTCAATGAAGACTCAATAGGTAATTCCAGATGCATGCTACCTTGAGATGAATTTTTTACTGTCTATTCAAGAGAGCTAGAAGTCATCTGAATTAAGTTGGCCTTTAGAATCCCAAGGTGGAATCCTTCTTCTTTCTTTTTTTTTTTTTTTTGAGATAACCCGTATTGTGCCTGAATATACCACTAATACTCTCTAAGTAATGCTATGCATGAAGAGAGAAAACCCGTATTGTGCCTGAATATACCACTAATACTCTCTAAGTAATGCTATGCATGAAGAGAGAATATTTATAAAGAGTTGTCCTTTTTTGGTATAGAGGACTGCTAACCCCGGTCAAAATACATTAGTTCCAGTGCTCCAGTCCTACCAGATCTGTATTAGTGGCATCAGTAATGCAGGAGGCATTTTTATGTGATTCTTCTGTATCTTAGGTGTGGTTGGAATGCGCTTTGACATGATAACCTATGTCAGCCATCACCAGTACCTCTGTAATCTCTCTGAACCAAATCTGGGTGCTCAAGTTACTTAGGTAATGTTGTGCAAAACAGAGCTGTAGTAAATATGTTCACTTGGGCACTGGAAAATGGATTTGCGTTTTCAATAACCTCTGCCTTACAAAGCCACAGAGAAGTAAACGTTGAAGTGTCTGTCAACCCTCTTCTCTCTTCCCCCCCTACCATAAACCTACAGATGTCTTATTATATGGAGACCGACGTATACTCTAAATTTCTCCAGGTTAATTCTAAATAACCGAGTGGTAAATTCATGTAATTTAAGTAGGTAAAACAACTAAGTGTTGCTTCATGACCAGCTCTGTGGTCCCCTGGGGCAAGAATTAGAATGGCTAAATCACAAAGAAAGAAAAGGAAAAACTAATTTGGTTCTATTTATTAACTGAGCAGCTACTTATATAATTGGGTATTTCATTAAAAAGTCAATGAAATCACTTTGTGCATCATCTGACTCCTAAAAAGGATGTAGACATTGACTACTACACTAGGAAATTCTTTTGCATTTTGTTTAGTAAGAAAAATTTCTTACCACTTCAGTGAAAGTTTATTTATTTATCTAACTGAATAGCCATATTATTTCAGCAAGAAGCTTCTACTGATGATCCCCTTAATAGGACTTAAACGTCGTTCCATGGTATATGAAAACCTCTCTAGTTCACCCAAATTTGAGCATACTGCTAATATTGTTATTAAGGCATAATTTGCATAACTTGTAAGTATATATAGCTTGACGGAACTTTACATATGTATACATTCATGTAACTGCAATTCTGATTAAGGTGTATAACATTTCCAGCAACCCAGAAAAATCACCTATTTTGTAATTCCTCTGAACATTGGAGAATAATGGGCAATAATGGTTTTTTTTTTTTCCTAACTCACAGGTAACTGTGAAATCAAATGAAGAAGGTTAAAATGTCATTGGAAAACTATAAAATCCTATGAAAAGAGGAAGTTTTGAGTAGTAGTATTAGTTATGAAAGGGTTCATTCTCTTACACTTTGTCTTTCTTGTTATATATAAACCTGCAAAGCCTGATGGCTTAGCCCTCAGCAGATTAAATCATTCAAAGCTATTTAAAAAAATTGAAAATGATGTAAAAGCGGTCAAAATTATTACCATAGGCATAGATTATTAATGTTCCATTTATACCTGAGTGTAAGCAGTTCAAAATATTTAATTACTGCCTCTCCTCTTCTCAAGCCAACTTGCATGTGCATTTTTATGTGTAGAAAAACCATCATTGCTTAAGTTTGTAAAATGATTAGCATCCACTGGTCACAAAACGAGCAGTAGATTTCTGTGTTTAATGATACTGACATACTCAATTAAGGTAAAAGCAAAACAAAACAAAACAAAAAAGCAAGACAAACTAATTGTTGCTATTTTCTGTAGGGGCAACTAGCGTATTAAAACAATGGCAATTTCTTAGTTTCTGGTTTTTTTAACCAGGGCTAATTATCACCATTAACAATTTTTAAAAAGATTCTCCAAAGAGAATTGGAGGAACCGGAACAAATCAGTGGGTTCGAAACATTAGGAAAAATTACAATTTTTTTGATTGGATTATTGTCATTCATTTTCTTCTTACGTGTACTCAGTCTTTCATATATATCAATATACAAATTTGTTATTTATTTTTTTAAGAAATGAGTTTATTTCCTTTACTATGATCTATTATTTTACCTCTTTGTAAGAAGAACTGTCCCTTCAGCTCCAACAGAGCTTTCATACCTATTTGGTGGCTTCAGCTGATAGTCTTCAGATCGTCATAAATATTCCTCCAGGGAGTTGCAGCTAACTCCTAAAGTGAAAGTGCTGTGTGTACAGCTCATCCTGGGAAGCAGCTTGTCCACAATTAGATTTATTGACCTCAACTTTCCCTTTTTTTTTTTTTTAGAAGTTACTGATCCTTCTCAAACTCTTCCAAAAATTTGAAGAAAAACGAATGCTTCCAAACTCATTTTATGAGGCCAACACTATCCTGATATTAAAACCAGACAAGAACAATACAAAAAAATGACGGGCCAATGTCCCTGATGAACAGAGATGGGTAAATCCTCAAAAATATGAGAAAACTGAATTCAATAATACATTAAAAGAATTATACACCATGATCAAGTGGGATTTGTTCCAGGGACATAAAGATGGTTCGACATCTGCAAGTCATTCAATGTGATACCTCACATTAACAAAAGGAAGAATAAAAATGATATGATCATCTCAAGAGATGCAGAAAAAGCATTTGATAAAATTCAACATCCATTTATGATCAAAACTCTCGACAGAGTGAAGATAAAGCTACCTGAACATCATACAGAACATATACAACAAACCCACAGAAAACATCACGCTCAATGGTGAAGAGCTGAAAACGTTTCCTTCAAGATTAGGAGCAATATAAGGATGCCCAGTCTCACCACTTTCATTCAACCTAGTACTGCAAGTCCTAGCCATGGTAAATGGGCAAGAAAAAGAAATAAAAGGCTTCCAAATAGGAAAGAAAGAAGTAAAACTGTCATTATTTGCAAATGGCATGACAATATAGAAAACCCTAAACTCTACCAGAAAGTTTTAGAATAAATGAATTCAGTAAAGTTAAAGGATACAAAATTAATAAACAGAAATTGATTGCATTTCTATATACTAATAATGAACCATCAGAAAGAGAAATTAAGAAAACAATCCCATTTACAATGGTACAAACAAGAATAAAATACGTAGGAATAAATTTAATCAAGGAGGTAAAATATCTGTACACTGAAAACTGTAAGACATTGGTGAAAGAAATTGAAGAAGACACAAATAAATGGAAAGATATTTTCTGCCCATGGATTCTAAGAATTAATTTTCTTAAAATGTCCATATTACCCGAAGCAATCTACAAAGTCAGTGCAATCCCTATCAAAATTCCAATGACATTTTTCACAGAACTAGAGCAAATAATTCTAAAATTTGTATAGAACCACAGACCTGAATAGCCAAAACAATTTTGAGAAAGAAGAACAAAGCTGGGAGTATCATCCTCCCTGATTTCAAACTATACTTCAAAATTACAGTAATCAAACAGTATGGTATTGGCACACAACAGACATATAGAACAATGCAACAAAATAGCCCAGAAATAAAGCAATGCGTGTATGGACAATAATTTACTACAAAGGAGTCAAGAATATACAATGGGGTAAAGGACAGTTTCTTCAATAAAAGGTGCTGGGAAAACTGACAGTTACATGCAAAAGAATGAAACTGGACCACTATCTTACACCACATACACAAATCAACTCAAAATGGATTAAAGACTTGAAAGTAAAACCTGCAACCATCAAACTCCTAGAAGAAAACACAGGCAGTTAGCTCCTTGACATAGCACATGGCAATATTTTTTTTTGGCTCTGACTCCAAAGGCAATGGCAACAAAAGCAAAAATAAACAGAAGAGACTACATCAAACTAAAAATCTTCTGCACAGTGAAGGAAACCATCAACAAAATAAAAAAGACAATCTTCTAAATGTGAGAAGATTTTTTTCAGATCATATATTCAGTGAGGGGCTAATATCCAAAATACATGAAGGACTGATAGGTATCAATAGCAAATGAGCAAACAATCCAATTTAAAAATGGGCAGACGGTCTGAAGAGGTATTTTCCCAAAGAAGGTGTACAAATGGCCAACAGGCACATGAAAAGATGCTCACTAATTATCAGGGAAATGCAAAACCAAGTCACAATGAGATATCATCTCACACTGTCAGAATGGCTGTTATCCTAAAGACAAGAAATAACAAGCATTGGTGAGAAGTGGAGAAAGGGACCCCCTGAGCACTGTTGGTGACAATGAAAATTGGTGCAGCCACAGTGGAAACCAGTATGAAGTTTCCTCAAAAACATTATAAAATAGAACTAGCCTATGATCCAGCAATCCCACCTCTGGATCTTTATCTGAAGAAAATGAAAATACTATTTTTAAAAGATATATGCACCCCTATGTTTACTGCAACATTACTTACAAAAGCCAAGATATGGAAACAATCTGAGTGCCCATCAGTAGATGGATAGATAAAGGAGATGTGTCATAGACACACAATGGAACACTAAGCCATAAAAAGAGAAGAAAATCTTGCCATTTGTGACAATATAGGTAAACCTTGAGGATATTATGCTAAGTGAAGTAAGCCAGACAGGGAAAGACAAACACTGTATGATTTCACATATGTGTGGAATCTAAAAAACAACCCCCCCCCCACCGAATTCCTAAGTACAGAGGACAGCGTGGTAGATACCAGAGGGGAAGACAGTTGAGGGGAGGCCAAAAAAGGTGAAAGGTGTCAATTGTATGGTAAGGGATGGTAACTAGACTTACAATGGCCGTCACTTTGTAGAGTGTGCAAATATCGAATTATTATATTGTACACCTGAAACTAATAGAATGTAATATAACTATTTTACCAATTTTAAAAAAAATTCCTGAATTGAACTAAATTGTCCCTGAGTGTGCTAAACCATTTAAAATAACTTACCTATTTAGGAAAGGATCGTTGTTGTGGCAATCACAGTAAGCATGATCTTTTTGAAGCAGAAGAGGTTTTATTGCTCTGGGGCTATCTTTGATAATTCAAGTAAAAAGACTATTATTTCCCCCCAAAAAATGTAGACAGGAATTTAGTGCATATGAGAGTGGGGGGATTAGTGACATTAGTTTGAGTGGCGTAGCTAGGATGTTTGAAACTTTGTCCTCTGAGTTTTAATACCCTTCAAGCCCGACCTGAACACACAGTCCTTGGCTCTCTGCAAGAACGTAGACTACCCTTCACCACATCCTGGCCAGTTACTATCAGGAGAAATGTCCACAAAGCGGAATGGTGTCCCGGTTATTTAAACATATCCAAAATGATTTTTGAATTTAGATTTTCTCACATGATTATTAAAAATGCTGAGACAGAGTATAATACCATGAATAAATGCCAATCGTTGCGATGGATGTTATGTTAAAAAGTCTGAATGCGTTGGAGAAGCATGATAAAGTGTTTACAGGGACAACATTAAGGTAATTGAAATTTGCCTTCAACATGTGTAATAGGGAAGAGAGATGAAATAAAATTGTTAAGGTATTGATACCTAGGAGTCAATGAATTATTCTCCCTACTTTTGATTATGGTTGAAAGTTTCCATAATAAAAATGTGAGGCAACCAATGATTATGATATTATGGTATGGAGCCTGTGAGTTTTAGGTACAATATAAACATTCACTAATGGAAAATCTCAGGAGAGAGAAATTCTTTAGGTCTGTTGTGCTCTTACATTGAATAAATAGAGAGGTAGCAGGTAAAATGCCTTTCTTGGGATCACAGAATTAGGTTGAGGGTGCTCTCCTTTTCTTTTCCTTTTTTTAGATTTTATTTACTTATTTGAGAGAGAGAGAAAGAGAGAGAGAGAGAAAGCACTCACAAGAAGGGTGAGGGGCAGAGGGAGAAGAAGACTCCCCGCCAAGCAGGGAGCCTGATGACGTGGGGTTCAATCCCAGGACTCTAGGACCATGACTTGAGCAGAAGGCAGATGCTTAACCCACTGAGCCACCCAGGTTCCCCCCACCCCCGCCCCACTTTTTTTTAAGATGAAGGTGCTCTCCTTTTCAGTGTGAGTCAGTATGTACTGACCATCTTCAATACGCCAGGTCACAGAATGGGCCCTGATCATAGTAGTATGAATAAGGCACAGTGCAGCCCCGGGCGGAAACCAGTCACATACACAGATAACCATAAAACAATGTTATAAACAGGAGGGAAGGCCATAGCATTTTCTTTTATATGCTGTGAACAACATGAGCAATAGCATGGTGAATAAAAATAGCATATGCTGCGGAAGGAAAAACAAATGGTTGAGTGTCGCTAGAGTTGCGGATTCAAGGTAGAGGAAATGAGAGGGAGTCAGAGGCAGGCAGTGAACTTCATCCTGCAAGTGGTAGAGAGCCCCTGAAGAGTTTTGAGATGAGGCAAGCTGGGTGGAGGGTAGGTTTAAGCAGACAACATGGGAACCAGGGAAGACAGAAGGCATCCGTGGTCGTCCACCAGGCGAGCGACCAGGAAAACCTGAACTGGATCCAGACTTTGTGGGAAAAGGACAGGAAGAAAGGGGGAGTTTCAGCCCAGACTAGTATTGTAGCAACAGGTCAGTATGAATGCTTTCCTTTCCCAAATTCCCTTCTGTCATCCTTCCTTCTCAACTCTTCACCTCCCTTCTTTTCTTGTCCTTCTTTTACCTTCTCCTTTCTGTCTTTCCATTGTGGAGGCTTGTGCAAAGATTTCATTTTTAAAAATTTGTTTTGTATAGTTAATATATGCTCTTGGAGCAGAACACAAAATACAAAATGTATGTAACTAAAAAAAAAAAAAAAAAAAAAAAAGGCTTCTTTCTGCATCCCTTGCTCCTCAGCTGCTTTTCAACTTCTCTTTCTCCGAAGGAGCCAGCCATGGTCCCTTCCAAGGCTCTTGTGTAATTGCTTCAGAGATAATGTCATGCACTTATGACCATACACACATACTTGCAAAGACTTTTAAAAATAACTTGTGTGAAGATTTTGTGTACCTACTTGACAAGTTAATTAGCATGCTCACTGCACTGTATTAAAATCTTATTAATTAACTTGATGGGTCATTTGATTGCATAGCTCTAAAAGAAAGAGTTGGCCTTCTTTTGCAGACAATGGGCTCACCAAGGATACTTACATGAATCATCTTCTTCGGAAGCTGAAAAGGGTTAAATGAAACTATCGGAAACTTTCTATTTCTAGTGGATATGATTGCTCATCTAATGTCTATCTGGAGTCTTGATTAACCTTCAAAAAACGTCAGCAAACAGTCCTCCAGCCTATTAAGAAAGTTGCTTATGGAACAACATATTACCCTGTTAAAAGGCCTCTATCTGTCAAAGTAATGAGATCATAATTAATTGGTTTTCATTTTTCCTTTCTAAATCAAAGAAAAAACGTTTAGCCTTTCTTCAGCGGTAGGTTGTGGCATTTCCATGTAGTAAACATCCCAGCTTCTACTCTCACCGTGGGTACACAGCAGTGAATCCCTGACTGCAATAGTTCCTGGAAGAACGGAATATATGATGGTTTCATAAATAAATATTAGTACATTCGTCTTCTTCCAGCCCAAGCCAGATTTTCCTGGCTGCTTATTTCCCCAGGTGGTCAGAAGAATCCAATCCCTGATAGAGAAGGTTGGCAGTTTCACGTGCATATCTGATCAGCAGTAAGACTCTCCCTCAGATAATGTTCTCGCATTTCTGGGGGTGAAAGATGGTACCGTGGTTCTCTGATAGGCATAAAGAAATAACTTCATACACGATTTAAGCCATTCTATCTGAATTTGTGGTAGCATTTTCCTTACAAGGAAGTCATTGTGGTGTCTCTCCCAGTTGGATGGGGGCCCCCCAAACGTGGGGTATTGATAGGGTGGAAGCCAGTAGCAGGAGAGTTCAAAGAATTCACCAGAGGCAGAACAAACAGAACAAAGGAGATAGAAGTTTATTGAAGACAGGACAAGGGAGCAGCGGGCAGATCAACAGAGGAGAGGCTGTCTGCCACCAGCAGGGGGTGGGGGCTGTGTTTAAAGAGGGAAGGTGAGGAGGTATGGCGACATATGGAATTTTCCCTTTTTCTGGTAACTGTGCCTGGTTGTAAGTAGCCCATTGGTCAGGTAAGGTCTATGGATATTTTGAGGTGGGTCCCCGGATGAGGGTCCCTGTGGTCCCTTTCTACATTCCATCCCTCAAGCCTGTTTGCCTAAAAGCGGCCTCTACAATCTTCTTGAACAAATCTTTCCTCAAGGAATAAGTCCTGTAAATACATAAACATTTTAACTAGAAATAATTATTATGATTATGCCATGTTCAAATTCTGGCTTTTTCTTAAGTAATTTTCAGTCCTAAATGCTTTGAAGCATATTGAGAGAATTAAAGAGACTATAAATTCCTAAACATGTTAAGCACAAAATTGTCAAATTATACTTTCTCTCCAATAAGAAGCTAGCTAGCATACTCCAGAATGTCATAATTTTCTTATATTTCAAGCAAAAGCACTCCAATTAACTGGGTATCCAACTAAGGTTAATGTTATTTTACAAAATCAATTTGTTTTTATATGTTGTGACTGAAATTATATTATTACACAATGTATGTTTTGCTGAATTATTTAATAATACGTTCTGCACCAATTCTCTGAAATAGAAGCTTATCTGTTTTATTCACTGCTGTATTCCCAGCTTAGAACATAGTAAGTGCTCAATAAATATTTTTAAACCAACAAATACAACATTATCTATGACCCATATTTCTATTAGGATATTTTCTTCATCACACATTTTATATCTTTTTTTCACCTTTGATTTTTTTTCTTCTTTGTTGTTGGAGAATAAAAGCTATGCATCATAGGATAAAAAGCATATGATTGAAAAAAATTTTGCTTGGTTAACTCATTTTGTCCCAGTTGCATGAAACCCAGTATATAAAAATATTAACAATTTAATGGTTTCAATTATTTTCTGTACCTCACTTCCCTAGTTCATGTTGACGACAAATATGGAAAAGCCGAGAACCGCAGCCACTCCCCAGCCCCATGTAAGAATGGATTCTAAATAGAAAAAAAGGAGAAAGCATAGGAGAGACAGAGAGAGAGGAACAGAAGACACAGATTGAGAGTGGGAGAGAGTCTTGCTTATGTTAATAGGATTGCCATTAATGTGACTTTTAATACAAAGTGCCCTACATTACGCTACATAGTTCATCATAAGCTAATGAAAGAGCTGCTTTAATTAGGGAGATAATAAGTGATTCAGAGACAAAAGGGAAGGATTCCGAACCATCACATCTATACACATGGAGGGACAGCTGCCAAGTGAGAGGCTTCGGGGACCAGGTTGAGAGCACGTAAGCCGCATGACCGTAATAACTAGGAGTGAAGGGAGGTGACAGTGTCCTCAGTGAAGAGGTACACCACCCTAAGGTATTAAAATATCACGGCCTTCCACCGTGAGACAAAATATTAAGCCAATTCAGCCTCCATTAATTGCCAGAAGAAAATGAGATTGTCTCAAATTCTGGAATAAGGCACTAAAATATACTTACATTTGTTGTCCACACTATTGGTGTAGTCTTAAAATCTGTAATAGTTTTTGATGTTCCTTAGAAAATCGATGGTCTATCATTTGAAATAGAAAAAGAACACTCCTGCTTGACAGAAAATCATGCAGACCATTTGACTACCAGCACGGTGATTACTAGCAAGAACTGTGCTCGCTTTTATTACATGGATAGAAAATGAGATACAAATATTACACACAACTATAAATCAATGACACGACGTAACTCTAGGATACCTTTCTTTTTCATTCTGCCGTTACTCGTGCTTTCTTTTCCTAGACACCCAGAAAAATTATTGGGTTATAAAAGATAATATAATATAAAGGTAAGATTAACATATAACAGATCTCTACTTTTAAAGGGGAGGCATTGATTTTCATCAACATCTTAGCTTTAATTTCCTTCTGCCAAACAAAGTTCTCTATAAGAGTTAGGAGCAAAATTCAGAAATATGTTGGATGAAGGCCATGAAGCCAGTGCTGCTCGAAGTTTGCTTCACAGCCGGTGTCTGTCCCTGACCTATTACTGAATCACAATAACATAAGTACAGGATAAACATTTAGAGATTTTTGCAGCATTTTGACAGGAAATATTTTGTCTATTGAATTTAATAGTAAAGAATTGAGACTTTTGATGTATCTCTTTTTTATTTCATTTTTTAAGTGCCTTTTTTTGCATAAGTACTGGTCTTTTATCGATAAGAAATTACAAGTAAATCTTCTGTTATGGATAATTTCATAGTTAGTGGGCTGAACTACTTTGAAAACAGGTGCTTATATCACCCTCCCAAACTTCTTTGGAATACTCCTACATATCTAGGACTTTGAGTATCATAAATTTCTGGTTCTTCAGAAAGTTGGAATGGTGGTTACCAGGGCCTGAGGGGTGAGGGAAATGGGGCGATGTTGGTCAAGTGGTCACACTTTCAGTTATGGGATGAAGGAGTTTTGAGGAATCTAATGTATAGCATGGTGATTATTGTAAATACTGTATCATATACTCGAAAGTTGCTGAGAGTACAAGTTACATTTCTCACCACAAGGAAGAAATGGTAAACGTGTGGTGATGGATGTGGTAATTAATTCTAGGGTGGTAATCAATTCATAATCTAGAAATGTATCAAATGAACACATTGTATACCCTAAACCTACATAATTTTATGTGAAATTATATCTCAATAAAGCTGGAAAGAAAAATCAAGTCAGAATCTCTGAAAAAAATCAGTTTATTTGTGTTTTCTCTGCTATTTTAAAAAATAAATATATCTTGGAATGCCTTTGTATACTTTGGAAGAATTTTTAAAAATTCAGTCTTACAAAGTTCAGAATTGAAACCAAGCCTATAGGGAACATTTTACTTCTGTAACATCCAACATTGACAAGTGATTGTTGATGGAGATGGTAATAAAAAAACAAAAGCCTTTTATACTTAACTCTTCGTGAACTAGTTAGTTATACATTAGGTCACTGACAGACATCAATGAGTATGTCAGGAAAAGCTCAGTGTGCCAGGTCATGAGAGTAAACGTCACGTCGAAAGAAGTGGACACAACTGCAAATAATTGGAAACTAGGGCCATTTTATCAAGTTGAAGTGGGACATATGGGCATTTGAACTGAAAGAACAATTCAAAAGTCCATAGTTATGGGATAGGAGGTGGGGGAATGGATACACTTTATCATCAAATCTGAATTACTTTCACTATCCGCAGATCCACACCTGAGCCCCAGGACTTCTGGCCCAGCACTCCTCAGTCTCCAGAGACCAGGCAGCAGACCACCAGGAACTGCTAGGACATGTTTTCAGAAATCTTGCATCCTGCCTGCCATCTTGGTGAGTTAGCCTTTGTCATTTCCCTTCCAGTCTGATTTCCCTCTTGCTATTTTTGGCTCTTTTTCCCCCTGACCCAAACTACCCATGTGTATGCTCACTTTGATAGTGCCTGTCTAAGGCAAACAAAAAATCCCTCTTTTCATCCTCAAACTTTTCATTAAACCTCTTTCTCTTTCTTTGACAGAAACATAACTCTTTCATAAGAAAAGACATGGCCTTGCATGCAAGGGCTACTTTTTCTCATATTCCACATATGTCAGCCATTCTCCTCTAGCCCCAGTGTTGCTTCCAGAGCATTATTACTGCATTAGCCTTTGGTGAAGATCTCCACCACTTTGAGATTTTTCCATCAGGTTGTTTCATTCCCCTGGCCTTGATTGTTATTGTCATGTAGTTATTTTCTGGGATTTGGAAATCCCTCTTTCTACACGATGTCTCTTGGAGATACAATGGACCCATCAGAGCTCACAGCTGCAAAACTGAGCTCATCTTTTCTATCAACCTGCTCTATCCCCCCTCCACCCACTATTAAGTTTCATGCTTCTGCCTTCAATGGTATAGCACTAATCTTTTTATACTCTACTTCACACTACGCTTCACCATTAGCTGCCCTCTTCCTTGATGACTTCATCTCCAGCCATGTTCATCTACACCTTTCTTTCATAATTCAATACTGTGGCCACACCCAGATCTTGTCATCACTTGGAACTGGCTCACTTCCAGTACATTAAATCTGAATGCCCCATTCTCACCGCAGCTCCCCTCCCACAAGTCTTCCCAGTCGGTACTCTTACCACTCCTGTCCCTGACTCCACAGGGCTGGCAGCCTGTGATCCTTCTACCTTTTTCTGTTTGTTATATTTTGCCTTCTTTTCCTTCTCTGTCTTGCTTCGATGTCATAGGACCTCATTTCAACCATTCTTTTGCCAGTTTTTAAAAACGCTAGTCTCATTGCCTTTCAATCCATCCTCATGACAAATACTCAGTCTAGGTGCCCTATTTCTGTAGCTGTCACCCAGACAGCAGAGTTACTGAAGATGATCACACAATTGTACATGTGGATGACACTATAAATTCCTGGTGCCCAAACTCAACTAGGCTTTCAATACTTTGTATATTTCCCTACTGAATTTCCCCCACTGTTCAAATTGTTCATTCGTTGTCTTCACTACTCGCCAATGAATTTGCCTGCTTGTTCAGAGGAAAAATATAACTCCAACTCTGTAACTCCAACCCTATAACTTCCTGCCACCTAACCTACAAACAGAAGTCCCAGGAAAGGAAAGTTATTTCCCTGGCTGAAGATGAATCCCTGCATCTGGACTCATGATCCTATCTTCTGCCTTTCTAGGATACCTGTGTTGGGCTGAATGTTTATGTCTCCTCAGATTCATACGTTGAAGCCCTGACCCCCGATGTGATGGAATTAGGAGGTGGGGGTTTTTGGAAGGCAATTAAGTTTAGATGATGCCAAGAGAACAGAGCCCCCATGGTGGGATTAGTGCTTTTAGGAGAAGAGGATGAGACACCAGAGTTTCTTCTCACCACCATGTGAGGAGACAGGGAGAAGGTGGCTGTCTGTGAGCTAGGAAGTAAGTCTTCACCCAGAACCAAATATGCTGGCACCTTGATCTTGACTTCCCAGCCTCCAGAACTGTGAGAAATAAATGTCAGTCATTTAAGTCACCCAATCAATGGTATTTTCCTACAGCAGCCTGCGCTGACTATGATGATACCCTCTTCTTTAAGTCTTACTTTCCTGCTTTTATTCATCGGTCCATAAACATATTCCATGTTCTCACATACTAAAAATATGTCCCTCAGCCTCCCACCTCCCGCCAGGTACTGTCCTTTATCACCACTGCTTCACAACTGAATCTTTTGAAAGAGTTGTCTACATTCACTGTCTCTAGTTTTCAGCTCCACACATTCTCCGTACCTTTTGCATTTGGCTTCTGCTCTTGCAACCTGCAGAAACTGTTCTTGGCAAAGCCAGCAATGATTGACTTTCTTGCTGCTAAATCACTGAAATCTTTCCTTGTTTGAGTTCTCTACTCTTCTTCTGGCTGTTGACCATCCCCTTTGGATCCTTAACATCACACTCTTTCCATTCCATCTCGCTGACATTGAAATCTCAGATTCCTTTGTAGAATCGTGAAATGTTTGTATTTCTCAGGGTTCTGTCTTAGATTGTCTTCTTGTTTCAATTTTCACACTTTCAGTTTTTCAATATCTCCCTCATTTCTTGTTGTGGTTTTAACAACCTTCCTTCTATACACAGATGGCCCTAAACTTCATCTTTCCAGGGACAACATTTCTCCTAAATTTTAAATGTGGAAATAAATCCCTTTTCCTGCAAGATGTCTCTTAGAGATACAATGGGCCCGTCAGAGCCCACGGTTGCAAAACTGACCTCAGTTTTTCCATCAACCCTCTCTATGTCACCTTCCACCCCCTACTCAAGGCTAGAAATCTGAGTATCATCCTTGACCATTCCCTTTCCTTTACTTTAGAATTCTTAGATATGGATCACTTCACTGCTTTTTTTCTTTATTTCCTCTATCACTTACCCAGTTCAGTTCATCATCTTATTTTCATTCACCTCATTAGGAGTCTCCCTTTCTCTAGTCAGATCTCCCTTCAACTTATTCTCCATACCACAGACTGGGATTTTTCTAAAATGCAAATCTTACACATATACTACTACTGTGTTTAAAAGTGGTCAATGGCTCTTTATTACATGGAAAGTCCAAGTTCTTTGACATGCCTCATATGATCCTTCTCCTTCTGAGCTCTCTTTACCATTCTTCTGTTTCCTTTTAATGCCTCAACCATTTAGATTTTTAACTATCTCCTCTCTCTTCCTCCTTGCACCCTTCTCTCTCTTGCTCTCCTGACTCCAGGTCTTTGCATAGCCTCTTTCTTCTGTCTTGAGTTTTCCACTACCCACCACCGCCTGCCCGGCCCCACCTCACTACCTGCTTCCTCTGGCTAAATTATACATACAATTCAAGTCCCACTTAGACATAACTTCCTTTGGGAAGCTTTTTTCCCTCCCAGAACTGGTGTGGGGATTCTCCTTTTTGCTTCCGCTGCAATTCATTTTACTTTTCATAATACTTGTCACATTCTATTGTAGTTTTTTAAATTGTACTTTTCTATTTTTGACTTTTTGTTCCCCATTAGCCTGTCAGCTCCATTAGGGCAAGAATTGTTTGTTTTGACTCTAATGCTCTGGTACATTGGAAGCTCTGATAATTATTCAATGTATGAATGCAGGAAGAAAAGAATAGGAAGATGCAGGTGGAATAAAGCCAATGGAAGCAAGGAACTTAGGAGATCAAAGCTAAATATATAAATCAAGTTTAGGAACTTAAGAAATTGGAGTAAAAAATGTTAGAAGTGGTGCCTCTTCAGGTCCTCAGGTTTAACAGGGTCAAGACAAAAAGGGAGATTCCTTGGTATCTTTGTATGTCTTGTCTGCACTTGGCCATGTTGGTTCCACTTGGTTTAGCCCCTATATGATCTGTCTGCCCTCTTCTCCAAGGAGTCTTTTCTCTGTGTCCAGGTGCATAGTTCTTAGAAATTGTACCCTTGTCATTATCACTAAGCATACCTTATGAAACACTGGTTTGCTTTGGCTGGTTACTTAGACATGGCCCCTATCCTCTAGAAGTCCATACTCAGTCAAATGCAAAGCACAAATATTTCATTGACAAAATATAAAATGAAGACTAGATAACATTTATTTAATAAATGTACACAAGACAATTGGATTGTGTCAAGAGTGAAGGAATGACAGGTGTTGCATGATTTAACCCACCACCCGTCAAAGTGATACATGGCTATCCTCAAAAATGTCACATGACCAAATGAATCTACTAGATATTTCATAAATTTTTCCCATATGCTACCTTCCTCCCCCTATCACTTATAATACCCTACATAGGATAAAGCAAGTCAAAATCTCTGATATAAACCAACCTGTGGGAACCCTGTCACCAAGGTCATCAAAATTTACAAAGAATTTTAAAACACCGGGGCACCTGGGTGGCACAGCGGTTAAGCGTCTGCCTTCGGCTCAGGGCGTGATCCTGGCGTTATGGGATCGAGCCCCACATCAGGCTCCTCCGTTACGAGCCTGCTTCTTCCTCTCCCACTCCCCCTGCTTGTGTTCCCTCTCTCGCTGGCTGTCTCTATCTCTGTCGAATAAATAAATAAAATCTTTTAAAAAAAAAGAATTTTGAAACACCATTTAGACTCAAACTTATATGCTACTACACAGCTAAGTCCTAAGTTGTTGCTTTGTAATTGACAGAACTAATAAAAATATTTCCAAAACATCAAAATTAAGAATTTCTGTGCATCAAAGGACACATGCAACAAGGGTGAAAAGACAATCTATGGGATGGGAGAAAATATTTACAAACCATATATCCAGTACGGGATTATCCAGAATATATAAATAACTGCTATAATTCAACACCATCAATACAACCTGATTTCTAAATGGGAAAGGACTTGGATAGACATTTCTCTAAATAAAAGAAAGTGTTTGAAAAGTTGTGCAACATTATTAATCATTAGGGAAATGTGAGTTAAAAACCACAAATATTAAAACTTCTATGTACCTACTAAAAGTGATACAAAATATTGTGATACTACTCTATTAGAGTATTCAGAAAATAAATGTAGACTATTATTTGAGATGCATTGTATATAATCTTTCTCAGAATTATAACCGTATTTACTTCAATTTTTTGTTCTAGAAATTATGGAATTTTATTATAATCAAACTTTAGCAATGAATGGATGAGTGCACTCAGAACAATTAATGGGAACCGATTAGTCAGCCATACAAGTGAAGTGAAATTTAAAATTCACTTAGTTGTCAGAGAACACTAATTATCTAAGATTTGCATTAGTCTGCTGTAACTACTTAGGAGCCTTTCACCTTACTTCTTGTGCGGTAGAATGTCCTGTGGTCAGCAGCCTCCAAGATGGCCACAGTGTGCTTGCTCATGTCTGTGTATAACCTCCTTCCCTTAAGTGTGGGCTTCTAATGAACAGAGTACGGGAGATGTAATGGATGCTGCTTGTTAGATTTGGTTACGAGAAGACTGTGGTTTCCATTTTGGGTGCTTTCTTTTTCAGTCTCTCTCTCCATTTCTCTTTCCTTCTCTCTGACTCTCTCTGCTGTTTCTCAGGGGAAATAAGCTATAATGTTGTGAGTAGCTCCATGGTAAAGCCCACACAAGAAAAGAAGAGATATCGAAGATAAGAACCAATGAAGATCTGAGGCTGCCAAAAGCCACGTGAATGAGTTCAAAAGTAGATCTTCCCAGAGCTGAGACGACTGTAACTTTGGCCAATACCTTGGCTGCAACCTTGTGAGCCACCCCGACTCAGAGATACCCAGCTAAGCTGTGCCTGGATTCCTGATTCACATAAGCTATAATAAATGTCTCTTGTTTAAACTGGTAATTTTGCTATAATTTGTTACACAGTGATAGGTAATACAGAACTAAATGTATCAAATACAATAAACTTTTAAAGGTAGTATTTTACATATAATTTTCCAACATTTTTATGTAAAGCCACATACTAGGATTTTCTTTGCCACGGTTTCTATCCTTTCTTGTCCCGAATCCTATACTACTAGGTTTATCTAACTTCTAATGTTTGGATCCCACATGCCCAGCCTGATTTGATTGACACGTAATTCTAGCATTATCTACTATCTTTTCAATGTTCTTTTTTTCTCCTCAATCTGAATTAGAACATATTTTTTTCCCAGTCTTCCTTCAAATTTTTAGGGATATCAGGAGAAAAATGTACATACTGATGAGCTATGGGTGTGCTTGAGTACATAGTGTAGTTAATAGGAACAGTTCCATTTGGTGGCTGGGTTTTCAAAAGCAACAATCAGGGCAAGATTGAACCTTTGGTTCCTATTCAGAATCTGACTATTTTTCATCACCCAGAATCACTATCATTGGTCACCAGGATTAGGCCGATAGCCTCCAAATCAGTCTTTGTCCTTCTACCCTTACTTTCCTTCAGTCTATTCTCAGCATAGAAGCCAGAATGATCCTGTTAAACCACAGGTCAGCTCATGTCTCTCTTCTGTTCAAAACGCTTAAATCGCTCCCTATTTCACTCAGAGTAGAAGACATTAGAATGTCCCAAAGGGTGCCCTAGCCCCAATCTTATAATCTGGTAATCCATGAACTCCCTATCTATACCCGCTAGCCCCCAGCCTCACTCTAGCTACACCGTTTGCTTTGTTCCGATTTTCTAGGAACCTTCCTACCTTGGGGCTATTGCTCTAGTTCTTTCCTCTGCTTTAAATTTTCATTGCCCGGATATGCTCTTGGCTGACATATTACATCCTTGAAGTCTTTGCTCACAATTTCACCTTCTCAAAGAGACCTTCTTTGACCTCTACCAAATATTGTATCTGTCTACCCCTGCCCCACCCTTCAGAGTTCACCATCGTTTATCATCTTCTAATCTACTCAATAATTGACTTGTTGTTACATTTATGGTTTACCAATCTCCACTAGACTATAAATTCCATGAGAAAAGAGGTCTCTGCTTTGTTCACTTTTGAAACTCAATCACCTAGATCAATACCAGGCACATAGTAGGCGCTCAATATTTGTTGAATTGAATCTTGAACTCACTGGAATTGATTTACCCTTCTAGCTCTTGAAATACGAAGAGTGGTAACAAAATATTAATGATAAATAAGTAGAAATGCTAAAAATTTATAGCTATTGGATAAATGAAAACACTCTATCTAGCAGGAAAGTCCTTGTGTTCCCTCAGAACAAGTAACCTGATGGTGCATAATAACAAATAGGGACATGATTTATTCATTACCATTTACAGCATCTTGACTGAGAAAATTAAATTGTTCTGTGGATGCTTGATACACTTGGAGACCTTTTCAATTTCTTTACTGTTCTTCCCTTGTTAATTTTTCTGGTCTTCTTTAAAGGATTGTAGGCAAGTAAGCAATATTCTGCTTCTTTGGCAAATAATTGATCATTTGGCCTCTTGAACTCCTTTCTGGACTGTGTCTCTACAGGTTTGCTTAGCATCTTCAGTGGGATGATGGAATTAGAGAATGATTTCTTACTGGAAACCATAAAAAATAAATAAAATAAGAGCAAATGCTTCTTATTTTGGCTACAGTGCAAGACGAAACAGATGACCAGCAAAAGGCACTTTCCAACATCACTTTTTTGAAAATATATTTCACTGATCTTCATTGTCTTAGGGGAAAAATGCTTTTCAACTCATCCTTTCTGTTGCTGTTCACATCAGCACTAATATCAAATCACAGATTTGAAATAGAAGAGGCACACTAGGTATCTCATTTTTAATTGAGAGCCTACAGTACGAAAATCAAAATTAAATTTCTTTGCCCTTAATATTAAGTAAAACATTATGGAAACATAGATCCGATCATCTGTAAAATATCTTTATGATGAAAATTGGCATGTAATAAAAATATTTCCCAAATCTAGCTTAGGATTTAATAATTGTGAGCAAAAACACCTAATACAACCAAATTCTAGACTCGGAGCTAGCTGATTTCTTGCCTTTTCTTAGAAATGAAAGTTTTTTGGAACCTGCCCATGTCCATTCTTTTGTGTATTGTTTGTGGCAGAGTTGAATAACTGGGATAGAAACTGCATGGCCTGCAAACCTAAAATATGTACTCTCAGGCTGCTTACAGAAAAAAAATTGCTGACCCCTGTTCTAGACAAATAAGAAATTGGGGCAATTCCTTATATTTCATGACACTGAAGTTAACTTCCGTGTTCACTTCTATTATTTAAGAGGGAGAAATTTCAGAGTTTTGTGGGTGGGAATAGTTAGTATGAATTGACCCACATGAGTTGGAAAAAAAACAGAAGGAACCCTTGACCCACATGAGCTGCTCAGGCTGACCACACTCACGTTCCTGTGTTACTCCCCTTCCCCCCCTCACCCCCCGTCCTTCTTGACATCCTTTTCAGTAAGTGCCTGAGACACCTAAGTCTTCCTTGAAGTCTTACCATTAATAGAAATGTCTACCTTCCCATCATGACCTCTGACTTGACTTTCTTTCCTAAACTGGTCTTTCTTTAGGTGGTGGTTGGGTATCCTAGTTCACTGTTGTGGCCTAGATGCAGTCCACAATCCTCTCAGCTACTTCACCCTCTATTTCTGGGTGCCAGGATTCTGGCTATTGGTCTTGATTCTCAGTCCTAAAACTTCAGGAATGGTTTCCAACTTCTCATTCTTAGATTCCCATCTCAGGCTGCCCTTCCTGTTCTGTGGCCTGATCAAACAAGAGACAGTGAGTAACAAAGGACTTAGCTAGCATCTTGATATATTTAACAGGACATTGGAGGACATTACAGGAGCCGGAATGACTTAGTCTGAAGGGGAGAGGGGAGTACAAAATCAGGGCTGCTAAATTTTGAAATCCCATTACTTTTCTCCATCTGGAGAAGGGCAATCAGTTGTTTTGCATATCCACAGAGAAATACATGTGAGAAAAAAAAAAAGAACTTTGTAAACATGAGGATTAGAATAAAACAGTAAGAAAAAAATTTGCCAAGAATCACAAAATTTCAAGGTGGAAAAATTCTATAAACAAGATAGATCTCAATATCTTGGGGGTACTTGGGGAGATATTGGAGCTTAAAATCTGATGATGATATTGATGACCTATAAAGGTTTCCTTGAATTGTATGATTGAAACAATAGCTCGAGTGTCATTTTTACTGAGAAAAGGCCAGAGGCAAAGCAGAAAAACCATATTTCACAACATTTAAAAGAAACAATTACCATGAAAAAATAGTTTTACAAACAATTTAGTCTTTTCCTTTAAGGAATGTAATCTTTAGGTTATACTAAGATGGGATTTTTCTTTTTCTACTCTATAATAATAAAAATAGATTCCTATATTTTTTTCAAGTACTTTTATGGACTTGTTTTTGCTTTCTAGTGTTTAATCCATGTGAGATTTATTTTGTTTGCTTTGAAGTAGGAACCCCAATCTTCTTTTTCAAGTATTTAGCTAGTTTTTCTTATCCCTTTATGGAATACCTCATTCTTATCCACTGATTTTAAATACTGACTTTAGAGTACGTCTAACTCCCTGTATCATCCATGGACTCTACACAGATTTGCTGGCCTATATGAAACTTCATATATGTCCATGAGATTCAGTTTACATTTTGAGATAGTGTATTTCACTATTTGGTATAGCAGATCTTCAGCTTTTCCCCCCAAAGAATCCTGATTGTCCTATTTCTATTCTTGATTAATTCTATAATACATATAATCCAATTTTATAAAATATACATATGTATTTCATGTGCACATTGCATGTGGTGTTTGTAAATGCTCTGAAAAAAGATCTTGCAGGCAAACATCAATCTGGTAATGTTGGTTCTCTCAAGGAGAAGGAAGGGATGATGGGTTATAGAATGCATGCGTCATGATTACGGAGGTGATGGGGGCAACCATCTGACTCAGATTCAGACGCCAGGAAAGGCGTTTTAGGAGCAGTCATTTGTACAGAACTCGGAGACATATACAAACCAGTGATGTGAAGAAGGAAAGGAGATCATCTGAAGTAGAAGAAACAAATCATATGCAAGGTGATACCTTCAGGGGACTGCTAGCTATTCGGGAAGGTTTTAACACTGGGGAATGTCTGAAGCTTTGGTTGAATGCTTGGGCAAAAGTCACAGTATAAGGGACAATCATGTCTAAATTAGTAGCTTGAACTTTTGTGACCATTCAGATAAATTATTGAAATTTTGTTTTCCTTTTTTTGGGGGGGGGGAGGGGAAGAGGGAGAGGGAGAGAGAGAATCTTAAGCAGGCTCCAAACCCTGCACAGAGCCTGAGCATGGAGCTCGATCTCACAACCCTGAGATCATGACCTGAGCCGAAATCGAGAATCGGAAGCTTGACGAACTGAGCCACCCAAGTGTCCCAAATCACTGAAAAAAAAATTTTTTTTTAAAGATTTTGTTTATTTATTTGACAGAGATAGAGACAGCCAGCGAGAGAGGGAACACAGCAGGGGGAGTGGGAGAGGAAGAAGCAGGCTCATAGCGGAGGAGCCTGATGTGGGGCTCGATCTCATAACGCTGGGATCACGCCCTGAGCCAAAGGCAGACGCTTAACCGCTGTGCCACCCAGGCGCCCCTAAATCACTGAAAATTTTTAAACAAGGCATTGTCATAATCAGGTTTTCATCTTTCAAATGTCGCTCTGGCATCCAAATGGAGGTTTGAAGGGAACGTCCAGGACGTTAGATAGAGCTACTACGATAATCTATGTGTAGATCATTTAAACCTTTGTATTCATGTGGTCCAATCTCTCTGTGATGTCACAGTCAAATAAACACACATTTTAGAGCCAAGAATAGTTAAATGCAATATAAGACTTTATTGGAATCTCAGGAATAGTGTTAGAAAAATCCACCCCCCCATCCATTTTTCTATCTCCTTCAGACCCTAGAACTATACCTAAAACTTTTGTCCATTCTCAGTGTAGGTGTGGGCGCCAGGATTCTCCCCCCATCCCGCTCCTTGCTTTCCTGAATGTGTTCTTTCTCCCCACGACCTTTCTTTCCCTTCATCCTATTTCTGGTTATTTTCAATTTTCAATTCTTTTGACCCATTATCACTATGGGCGTGGCAAATGGTTCTTAAGTATTTCTCGCAAAGGACAGGAGGATCCCCCGCAATCTCGCAAACATAAATCATGCGTATCTTTGTTAAACAGGAGAACTGTGTTTAGAGACACTATGTGTTTATTTTCACACAGTGCTCATAGGGGTAGAGCGGAAAGGATGGGTGTGAAAATGGTACTGCAAATAGAACAAAAGCAATTGACTGCTGAAGGGGAGAGAGTGGAGGTTGTCTAGAAATACTCTCCATGTTTCTAGCTGGGAAGACAGGATAATTGGGGAGTACGTTTGACTAAGTAAGAGGACGCCACAGGACGAGAAGAGTTAGAGGATGCATAATAAATCCAGCTTTCTGAAGGTTGATTTTGAAGTGTTTCAGGTTACCCAGGAGGAGCTCTCCAGAGACAGATGGATAAATGAGACTGTGCTTTGGAAGAAGAATGCATTTGAGACTCCTCATTGCAAAGGTGATAGTTGAACCAGAGAATAAGACTGAGAGGCCCGAGGGCAAAATGCTAGATAAAGAACAAGACAAGATAAAGAGCTTTTAAAACACTGAAAAAGTTAGAACTGAGAAGTAGGAGGAAAAGAAGCAGGTGTAGCAAGTGTCATACATTCTAGAGAAGTTGAAAAACATATGAACTGAGACTTGAAGTAGCCAGAAATAGGCTTAAGAATTGTCCACTACAAAATATGACTTTATTAAGAGTCATTGCAGTGAAGATGGGGACTGGAGGCTGATTGCCATAAGGGTATGGACTACTCTTTCAATAATTGTGTTTATGAGGCTAGTTAGTGAGTTAAAATGGAAATCTGGGAGTGGGCCAACCTTAGGTCCTGGGTAAAAGGGGCTGTGTGGATGAGTTGCCTCTTTTCCAGAAATCAAAGAGAGAAGTCTCATCTTAAAGGACAACCAAGCTTAAGATATGGTAAGTAAATTGAGGGAGAGCTGAGTAAAGAGCTTGAGTGAAAGGGACATTTATTTACAGTAGAAGAAGGCTTCCAGATGGCACTGTGGAAAGAATTTAATATGATTATCTAGCCATATGTGCTAGGAACTGTGAGGCGGTGGAAAAAGAAGACATTGTTTCTGCCTCCGGGAAGCTAATGGTCCAGTAGAGATACTCATTTAGTTAGATATTCAGGGAGAGCCTACTAGGTGCTAGGAGACATGGTTCTGGGCACTAAGGGTACACTAGGAAGTACAAAACAAGGTCAGGGCCCTCAGAGAGATTATATCCAGTGCAGGCAGACGTGCAAACAAACAAATTCATTAACCACTTAAAGAGTTATGGTAGCTGCCTTGCCCCACCGAACTGACAATTTCTTCCATTTTTGCTTCTGTTAAGCCCTATAAGGGATGAAAAACAAAGGGAGTTGTTATTCTATGGGTCCAAGCAGCTAAGAGGAGACAGGTAGTGATTCTCCTTTGCACAGAAGGGGATGATGATTGAGATTAGCCTGGAAGGGAGAGGGGGTGTTTCCCAGGCAGAATATGTGAGGAAAGGCATAGGGAATGATGTGAGCAAAGGCTAGGAGGCTGACAGGAAAAGGAAGTGGGAATGGCAGATGACCCATAGGGGAGGAAACAGAGAGAAGGGTGAGGATTAGGATGTGCCGGACAGACCCCTGCTGGAGCGTGCATTTTGGGTGGAGGCCAAGGATAGCAAAAACGCAGAGCACTGTGGGATTAAGTGTCCAAGGTTCCGAAAGATTCTGGTTTAGACGCTATCTACTGGGGCACAAAGAAAAGCACTGATGGGTGCTAGGGTCTGTGGCCTGGCCCAGTTAGCAGGTTTGGTCAGGGTTCCAGAATGGACGCCTGGGGAGAGTACGTTGTACTTCCATTGAGCGTGGCTCAGCTTGGCTGGAAGGACAGTGGTGAAATGAGATCTCAGGCATGATGAATGCGTACGGGAAGTGAAAGATTCCACTGGGTCTCACGGATGCACAGTTGTGTGGAGGCATTTGGGTAGACAAATCCGCAGGTCGTCAGCCAGGCCACATCACCACAAGCAGGGGAGTCTGCAGTCCCTGTGAGGCCCAGTTCTTGCCCCAAATGAAGGGAGTTGGAATCCATAAACATTTAGGTTCCTTTCAGCACTGAAATTCTAAGACTCTATTTAGGAATGTGCTCTCCTTGTTTTCTAATTTTACTTTGGAATAACTCTTTTGTTATAAAAACAAAAACCTTTTAGTAAAAGACTCAAAGCATATTAGAAGTTCAATCAATGAGTAATCAATTGATTTATTTCTTATTGGCAGGAAATTGTATTCTTCACATTAAAAGGTAAACCAATTGTTATAAGCTCTGGACGCAAGTAATACAAGCTGTGTTTGCATTCTCATTTTTTTCCTCTTTCTGTTTCATTTTGGTTGCCTGACTACAAATGCTTTCAAGTTTTTACTCTTTCTGACTATTCAGCTGATCAGCCAGCATGCAAATGAAGCTGCACCCAAAGATCTGGGGTCTGAAAGCAGTCCTGCTGGAGATAAGTGTTTTTATAAAGCTTTCTAAGTTGAAGACTATTTAATGCCCTGAAATCTATCATTATTTTGCTCAAATAAATACTAAGGCATCCACACTAAACTTGAGAGGTGATAAAGTATCAGGTAAACTAGATCATTTGAATTTATCTACATGTATGCTCTAAATTTTTGAGTTTGGAACGTCTCCCTGTTCATTTTCTCATATTTATAGTGATTTTTTTCTTTGATCTTTCCCTTCTATGGTTCCAGCATTCCTTTGACCCAATGTGAATCTCCTTTTATTAATGTTTACCCTCCTCCCTATTGAGAGTCAGCTGTGATTTCGATTTTGTTCAGAGGCTCTTCCTTTCTTTGCAGATAATATCTGCACCGACCAAAAATACACCCCGCTCCTGACTCCCGGAGGCCCCCTGGACACCCTCCTCTGATGGAAAACTCTTCTCCCGCTCCTTGATTGCAATGCCATTTGTCATTATCCTTTGTTTACAGTCTTTGAGCCAGTTTTCAATCCATGCGACAACACTTGTGTCCAAATCAATTAGTATTCATTTTTCAAGTCAGATTTTGCAAGGCACCGCATCAAATGGATTACAGAGGTCCAGGCACATTACATCTACACGTTCCCTTCATCCAGTCATTTTGTAATTAGATTTTTTTAAAAGTGGGGGGTGGGGTGGGGCTGGGGGGTGGGGAGGAGATCAAGTTCCCCAGCATGCTGTCCCTGAGCTGCCTGCCCCTGCAGGGAAAAGTCAAGCGGGCGAGAGTATTGCCGCAGGCGCAAGTTTAATACCCACAGAAGCTGGAGGATTTTTTAATGGCACTGAAATGCCAGGTGCTGCTCACATGCCTCACACCATATCGTCTAATGAAGCAGCCCCTCTTTCAGCAGCTCCAGCCCGGAGTCTTTGAGTCATTTTTGATCCTCTTTTATCCTTTGATCAACATTTGATCTAGGGCACGAAGCCACATTGCGAGAGTCCGCCCCACTCTCTGCCCTTCCTGCCCTCCGTGCGGCTAACGCTCCCGCAGCGCTGAGCTCCTTTCTCACCAGCGGTGCCTCTGCCGGGCTTGATTCTTTGGGATGAGGTAGTGGCTCGGCTGTTCCAGATTGTTTTAAGATCAGCTGGTCAGGTCGCCCCTGGGGCGCTGGACACGGGCGTCATCACTCAGGCACGGCAAGTCCTTCAACGAAGTTGTTCAGAAGCCTTGGCTCCCGTTGTCCCTCGTCTTCTCCAGCGCGCGGAGAGCAAACAGAGCCCTCTGGAATTCATTGCTGTATTTTAAGCCTTAAGACATCTCATCGCAATAAAAATGCAGTGAATTGTGTGTGCGTGGTGGTGGTGGAGCGAGAGGGGTGGGCAGCGGGAGAAATCGCCCAGCTCTGGCCAGGGCTAGGAGCCTTTCATGTGAACAATTCTTCAGCCTTGTGCTGTTTTAAAATAAAGACGGTTCTAGCCTCACTCTCTAAATCTGCCTTTACTTATTTTTTTTATCTTAGTTTATTTTTTGGCCAATCACCCTAATGCAAAACTCTTCAAAAGCTAAAAAATAGTACTGAGGGTAAAGGATTGTAGGTATTATATTCAACCCTTTGTATATATTTGAATGTGCCTCCTTAAATGAAAATAGCCTTTGAGTGGCTTTCACTTTGCCTCATCTCCTCCGTGCCTTGCTCTCTCCTCTGACTATCATGAACTTTGCACTGGGCAGGCCTCTCACATCTCTGTCCCCCAAAATGAATTTTACAATACTTGACCTTTTAATCTAGCAAATCAGCCCCTTCTGTAATTAAATTAAACTTTTCAGGGATGAACCCAACTATCAAATGTCATCTTATCTTTAGCAGCAGAAGTTGAAACAGAAACATCAGACTGTAGACAAGAAAGAGTCAAAACAGATCATTAACACCAGACTAAATGCCTTTAGACTGTTTTACAATGACTTCATGCTTAGCTGTTGAAAATAAGCTGTCAAAAACTATGTTGCTGTCTGTTCAAGGAATACAAAGTAATAACCCAAATACATTTGCTCTGAAGAATGTCTGGAGCAGCTCTGAAAAAGAGTAACAATTTCCCATGAACGTGTGAGTGCTGGAGTGAATGGAATTGCTGTTTTTGAGACAGGAAGCACTAAATGTAGGCATGCTATATTATGCCCATAAGACTGTCCTCTGCTAATAAGAGCTAATGGGAAATGAGAAAGAACCAACTAGAATATAGAGAATGAAAATAAACATTAGAAGATATGGCCCAAACTGCCATTGCGTAGTAAGAGATATTTTAACTTCCTCTTAAACACTTTAAAATGCATTTCAATTTGTAATTAAAAATTCTTTCAAAGGGTATAAATAATAAATAAAGTTCAGTCCTAATTTTCAAACTTCAAAAATAAGTGCTGTCTTCTCGTAGTCTCTCAAAGAAAGGCAAACAGATCTGAGAACACCAGCAAGCCGTCTGAATGAAATCTGCTACATTGAATCACCTTTCACGTTTTGTGAGGATCTACTTCCTGATTGGGAAAGCGGGCTGGGACTCTGTGGCAGGAAGATACATGGGCTGTTCTGTGAGATCAGGAAAGAGACAGCAATGCCCTGTTCCAATGGACACTAAAGGAAAGAATGGATACAAAGCACCCAGCACTTTGCCTGGTGCTTAGTAGGGGCTCCGTACATGCCTTCCCGTCAAATAAACTCATTCAGTCGAAGTGTGATTAGGTACCAGTTTTCACATCGGATGATTGGTCTGACCTCTACAACTTCAAATGTCCGCCTGACTAGGTTAGCGTCTTCCTCTTCAAAGTTTAAGAGAGCACAGATGTGTTCTAGGTGCAGCTAATGCAGATTGTTGTTACTAGTTCACAATGAAAGGAGTGCGATGGATTGGAGAGGTCTCTACAGTCGAGTAGACCTGTTTTCTCGGTCAGTCCAGAGTAAATATACAACTTCACATCTGTTTGGGCTTTAGTTTTTTTTCATCTGAAAAATAGGAATAATACCACCTACTTTGCAAGGTTGTCATCAGAATTAAAGGAAGTCATGTCTCTGAAATATCTATCAAAGTTCATAGCAAATGTTCATTAAATGTAATTTTTCTTTCCTTTGAGGGACAGAGTTGACAAGAGCTAGACAGAGCGTCAAGGTATTTGCTGAAGAGGCAGGAACAACAATTACATGGACTGAACAACACAACTGCAGGTGGGGAGGGCGTGGGGGAGCCTGGAGCACATGCTGCACCTGCCATGAGTTCAGGTTCATAGTAGCAAAATTAACTTCAAGTTCCTGGTAAGGCTGCCTTTCCTCTGTTGGCGTCATGCACAGTACCATAACTGGGACTCAAATATTGGTGTAAATACCCGAATCACCTGGTAACTTAGTAAGAAAAAGGCTCACGCTCTAGCTCTCTTCTATGAATCTAGGCCTCTTTTCTCTTGATTAGCTTTCCAGGTGATTCAGAAAATCTTCAACATTTGTGAGCCACTATGTATAGATCATAAGTTGCAGCAGCCATGACTGAAGCTTACTTTCTGGCGCCAGGCCCTTCTAGAATAGTGTTCCGGTGTCCACTCTGGTTGTCTAACAGCAATGACTTTGACTTCTGTCCCAGGTCTCCTCCAACACCAGAGACTGTGGTTAGAGTGATTTCAGCAGAGACTAATGCTGGACCAATAGAGGCCAATGGATCAATATTCCCTGCCCATCTCAAGTAGACAATTCTGGAGGCATTCTGTGGACTTCCCCAGAGGTCCCAGCGGAATAATGCACCACTTTGCACAGCAGCGATCTCGAAATCACACACTCATGTTGGATTTTCTACCTTCTCTGTCCCACATTTCCTGCAACCTCACTCCTGTGTTCCTGGAATCATCTACCAAATGAACACCTGCATATAAGTTCTTAGCTCAAGTGCTACTTTTCGAACAGCTCAAATCAAGGCAATAACATACTAGATAAAAACACGCCCAGGAGAGAGCAGCACATCCAGCTTCCAGGTGGGAACTTTATAGGGCATGTAGCCAGAGAGCGAATTAAAAATGGCTGATGTCAAGAAGGGCTGGGGGTTTTTGTTCAAAAGTGTGCCCAATGCCATACCATGAAAAAGAAAGGCAAGCATAAAACAGAGCCAAGTCTTCGTGGTCTGTTGGAATGGAAAACAGGTCAGGCCCTGGATTTTCTTACACAGATGTCTACAAGAGCAAATACACCCCATGGTAATGAGACACTGAGGAGTATTTGGAGAATTCCAAGAAGTATATTCCTGGAGCAAAAATGATCTGTATTTGGTAAGAATTAACCTTGCCCAAAGAGAGGCTTGACCTTTACCCTCACTTCTGGGAAATAATCTTCAAGTCCTTGGAATGTCTGCCTCATCTGAGTGTCTTTGCTTACCTGGAGGTTTGAGCCATGCCCGGCAGTCGATGCTAAGAATATGATTTATGGGGAAGGCCTTAGGCAACACGGTATCACATTACCTGTGATGGGGCTGAACACTAAGGTTAGCCATGTGGAAGGTCAATCCTGTCTGTGTCACCGAGCTGCAATAAAACTCAGGACACTAAAGCTTGGGTGAACTTCCCCAGTTGGCAATACTCCATGTATACCACATCACTGCTGGAAGAAATAGGCACCATCTACACCACGCCACCTGTCAGGGACAACTGGATCCCTGCACCTGGCATCCCTTAGCCCTGCTTTATGACTCTTCCCTCTGCTGATTTTAACCTGTATCTTTTTGCTGTAATAATCCAGAATCATATATCATGGATTTTCTAGGTTCTGGGAGTCCTTCTAGCAAATGATCAAACCTGAGGGTGGTCTTGGAGACCCCCAAACTTGCAGTTGGTATTGGAAGTGAGGATGACCATGAAGACGCCCAAACCTTTCAGCTGGCATGAATAAGAGCAAAGAGCAGACTTCATAGCTAATTTCAAAAATGCTACTGACAAGTAATAGCCACTACTTATTTATTACAAAGGAGAAATGTCTCATGAATTTTTTTTAAGAGGTGTCACATTGCTGTTGATCTGATAAACCAGAATTTAGATCAGGAGTGGCTGATGGAATATTCTCGTTGAACAGTCCTGATTTAAATAAAATTGGCTGGGGGTTAAATGAATATGATCACACTTTTACATTTTCTTAGTAGCAATTCTGGTTTAGTAACTGCTATCACAATTACTCCCTCTGAAGATATTTTAAAATTGAGGCTAGATTGGCTTAGTTATGTGCAACTTTTCACAGAGGTGTGGCTTGCCATCCTACAACCTAGAGAAGATTGACTTTATATTTAGATATCTATAACTGGTTATATGAATATATTTAAATATAGAGGAAATCTCTTCACTGTCTCATAAGACAGAGCAAACCCCACCTGTATGTGAATTTGTGTTCATCAGTCTGCCTAAAACAAAGGCTGAAGATAAGAAGCAATGCCCACTCTATTTTTTTGGTCTTTCTTAGGTCGAGTTCCTTCAAATTCCCTGCATCTAACATTCTGCCTCTTAATATGGTTTAATGTCAAATAAGGAATAGTTAGGACTTACCACATTTTCTAGATGATCTATAAGCATAGATGCTTTTGAAGTCAGAGCCACAAGATACAGTAACAAATTAAAATTTGCTTTTGAATTATTTATTAAGTTCCCCTATGTTGTAATTCAGAACAGTTCTTTAAAAACTATTCAAAAATACATAAAATATTTGGAATGCTGGATATACATGATTGGTAATGGTGGTTTTACAATCTGTTAGAAGGATTAAGGTAGAGGAGATGTAGATTTATAAATTATATTATCAAAAGGCTTAAGATAAAGTTTGAAAAATCATTTTTAAAAGGCATACCTGGTGTGTTAGACAGTTCCTAAAATGGTTCTCAATGATTTCTGCTTCATCGTAGTCACACCCTGCTCCATTTCCTCTCCCTGAGTGTACACTAGTCCTAATCATTGGCTTCTAAGGGATGTCACTTCCAAGATCAGGTTGTCAAAGACAGTGACTTCCATTTTGCTCAAATTCTTTCTGGGATTTTCTTGTTTGCTTATTCGGGAAAACCTGCCATGTTTGGTGCCACCCTGTAGAGAGGCCCACGAGGGCAGCCTCCAGGCAACAACCTACACAGATCTGAGGCCTTCAGACCAACAGCCAGGGAGGAACAGAATCTTGCAAACCACCATATGAGCATGGCAATAGCTCCCTCTTCAACTGAGTGCTGAGATGACCGTCATTTCCTCCTTATGGGAAATGCAGAGCCAGAGGACCCAACTCAGCCGCAAGGAAGCCTGACTCACAGAAACTGTGAAATCAGTGTTGTAAGCCACTCTGTTTTAGGATAATTTCTTAGGCAGCAATACATAATTGATTACATCTGGCCTTAAATGTCAGCTTCCCTCCTTTGTAGCAGTACAATGGTAAGTTTGCAGGTTACTTCAGCTTTTTGTGCTTTGGTTTAGATATTTGTGAACTCTGGGATAATAGGAGTGGCTCTCTTACGAGGCTATTGTGAGAACCGATATAGTGAATGGATCCACAGTAGGACTACATAGCAAGAGCTCGATGCAGGTCAACTTCCATTGACACTGGTCCAGAACCTGTGTAGAAATGTAAGTGATAGCTACCGACAGTCGGGTTTTCCAAGCTGAGAATGAATCACTTTGGGGATTTATCTGATGTAACTACCAGTTAAATCTGATAATATCCAGAGGATTAATTCAGAAAACTTGAAAAAAAAAAAAAAAAA